>NW_026711928.1:701264-1001264 GCF_026419965.1 Kogia breviceps | reverse complement strand
GAGGTAAGCTACACACACAGTTTGAAGAAAAAAGGACATCCCTGAAAGCTCAATTTCAAGACTTTATGAGACGCATGCAAATCCAACCACAGAGTTATGGGCTCACACCAGTCAGAAGAACCATCAGCAACAAAACTACCAACAACTCATGCTGAAGGGGTTGTGGAGAAGTGCATACATACCCTCTAGGTTAAGTGGGACTTTGCCGCCAGCCGCGGCGGGTCCTCAAAGTGTAGCAACAACCGACGAGAGGGGGTAGGGAACTGAACGCACCAACGTATGGGATCAGAAGGGCACAAGCAACTGACGCTTGCAAGGCAAGTTTAATAACAAAGCATAGCCGTATATATACCCCTAAAGCAGGGAATTTGCTTCGTCACGCCTTATCGGCATCAGCTGGTTGGTTGGCTTCTCGGCTTAGTCACACCTTATCAGCATCAGCTGGTTGGTTGGCTGCTCGGCTTCTCCCTCAAAGGCACCAATTTCCCCTCCAGGGTTGCTTTTCCTAGCTTTAGGGAACAACCAGGGACTCCCAGTAACTGAGCAGGTCCCTGGAGCGATTTGGCCAAAGACCATCTCCTTTTGTATGTTCATACCATAAAGTCCAGGATGCATACCAAGGAGAGTACAGTCGGGCCCTGAGGCTTAGGAGGGTCTTAGTGGCGCCT
The DNA here is from genome assembly GCF_026419965.1 of Kogia breviceps. NCBI lineage: Eukaryota > Metazoa > Chordata > Mammalia > Artiodactyla > Physeteridae > Kogia > Kogia breviceps. Next base: position 1,000,596 of record NW_026711928.1, on the reverse strand, counting down.
TCCTCAGAGGGCAATGCTCGCCACAGGACTTCACCTGGTAAGAGGCACTAATGGGAACAGAATGGAGGTGCCTTTACAAGGTAAACACTGAGTTACGATATGATCCAGCAGGCCCACTCCTGGGCCTATAACCTAAGAACGAAGACAGAAGTGGAAAGACACAGGCAGGCAAATCTGCATTGCAGGAGTATTACAATAGCCAGGACATGGAAGCAAGCAGAAAGTCCATCAACAGATGAGTGGACAAAGAAGAACAGGGACCTGAGCAGATGGAATATTAGCCAAGGAACAAAAGGAAACAATGCCATCAACAGCACCATCGGTGAGGCTAGAGTTCATCACGCACCTTGCAGTAAGTCACAGAGCGAAAGATACATAGCCTACGATATCACTTATAGGTGTTCCCTGAAAATTGATATCACTGAAGATATTTCCACAGAGAAAGGCAATCACAGATGCAATAAACAGATTTATGGTTCACCCATGGACAGGTGTGAGAATTGTGTACATTAGGAAATTGGGTTTAAGAGAGAGATACAAACACACGTGAAATACAAAATCACCAAAGGCCTACGGAATACCAAGAGAAGAGTACTCAACATTGTGTCATAAGCTACATGGGAAATGGATCCAAAGAAGACTAGATACGTGTTTATGTGTAAAAGAGCCACATCTTTCACACCTACAACAAGCAAAACATTGTAATCAAACTTGCTGTGAGAAACAATAAACATTGAATTAAAAAACGAACAAGTCAGTCGTGAGGCACAAACATAAGGGGCTTTTTCCTGGCACAGTCCATTCTAATTGACAACCGAGAATACGACTTCCACGGAGGCTCTGTTGCCCGAGTAACCAGGTTTGGTAAAGGAGACCTGCTGCCGCCTTGTGGCCGTTTCTCAAAACAGCAGCTTTAAACCCAGTGCTAATGGTCACTTGATATTCAAAATCATTGCAGGCCTATAAATGACACCTGCCCTCAAAAACGATTCTTGGGTCGTCAATCGAGGAAAAAAACTCAAAAGATGTGCACACTTCAAAACGACAATTTCAAGAGGCATATTTTGCGCACATTTTGTCTTCTCTTTCTTTCTTTCTCTTGTGATAAATAAAAGGGCATGGAAAAATGCTCAACATCAGGAATTAATAAAGCCATGCAAATCCAGTCGACAGAAACGTTCACCCACCGTCGTCAGAATGATCATCAGCCACAGAGTCTACAAAGAATAAATGCTCAAGGTGTTTTAGAGAACTCTGTGCCCTCTAGCGCCGCTGGGACGTAACCTGGGAACAGCTAGTAGTGAGAACACCGTGGAGGTGCACTGAAAGGTAAAAATTGAGCTAACCTGTAATCGGGTAGGCCCACTGATGGGCCTATCTCCCGAGTAGACCAAAATCAAAAAGACACAGGCTGGCCATCCTGCACTGCAGCAACATGTACCATCGCCAAGACTTGGAAGAAACCCAAATGTCCATCAACAGAACAATGCACCAAGAAGAAGGGGGCCCATGTGCACAATGGAACATGAGCCACGGAAGAGCATGCAACAGTGCCGCTGGCACCACCGTAGAAGGATCTAGAGATACCCACCCAAAAGGAAGTATGAAAGAAACCGAAATAGAAATATCCTATGACATCACTTATAGCTGTTACTTCAACATTGATACCCATGAAGTCATTTCCAAGAGAAGGCCGTGCATAGATGCAGAAAACCAACTATGCTTAACCAAGTGGAAAGGTGTAAGGAATGTATGAATTTGGATATGGGGGTTTACAGACATGTACTGATACATATGAAATATATAATCACAAAATACCTAAGGAATACCAGGAGAGGTCGACTCAACACTCTGTAATAACCTACACGGGAAAGGATCCAAAGATGAATAGATTGATACATACATATGATGAACCAGATGCAGTACACCTAGAACACACACCACATTTTTATCCAATTGGCTGTGATACTAGATAACAATTAAATTTTAAAAAACACACAAGAAGTAAGGAGATATAAGCTCTTGGGGGTTTGCCCTGACACACTGCACTCTCATTTGCAGCCGACTAACACAATTTCCAGGAAGCCTCTGTTGCAGGAAAACCCAGAGTTGGAAATGGAGAAATGCTGCCGCCTTGTGGCCGTTTCCCGCAAGAGCGGCTTCAAACGCATAGCTATGGGTCACTTAACATTCATAAGGACTCAGGCCTCTAAAAGACACCTGCCCTCAAAAAAAAAAAATGTCCTGAGCTCGGCCGTGGCCAAAAAAATTCAAAGCAGGCAAATGTGTCAAAGAGATAGTATGATAGAGGTAAGTTTTACTCACTCTTTATCAAAAAAAGGAAAATGGAGAAAAGCTCAACATCAGGAATCATCAGACTCCTCTAACCTACAAAAAGCTTTCAGCTCACCCAAGTTAACTACTGTCAGCCAAAAGACTACAAACAATAAATGCTGAAGGGGTTTTAGAGAACTCTGTTCCCTCTGTCTGTGGAGGACATGTCTAGTTGTAACAGCCAATAATGAGAACAGAAAGGAGCTGCGTTTTCAATTAAAAATTGAGCCACCCTTCCATCCAGAACACCCACAGCCGAGCCTCTCACCTGAGAAGACAGGCTGCAAGAGCTGCACTCCACGAGTTTTCACAGTAGCCAAGACACCGAAGCAACCCAAATGTCCATCAACAGAAGAATGGATAAGAAGAGCTGGTCCGTGGACACTGGACTATTAGCCATGGAAAACAAGGAAACACTGCTCTTTGAGGCACCCGAGATGAGCCTAGAGATCATCACAGAACATGAGTTAAGTCGGAAAGCAAAAGGCATACCGTATGACATCACCTATAGGCGTTATCTAACAGCTGACACAAATGAACATATTTCCACAAAGAAAGACACTCAGAGACTTAGAAAACAAACTAAGCTGATGTAAAATGAAAGGTGGGGGGAATGGATAAATTAAGATTAGTGTCACCATATGTGTACAAATACGTATTAAATATATATATCAAACAGACCGACCATATAGCAAGGGAGGTCACCAGAACACTCTGCAATAATTTACATGGGAAGAGGATCTGTACAAGAATATATATATATATAAAACGTACAAATGAACCAGATTCTGTACATATAGGACCAACAGTATTCTAATCATTACCCCGATTTAAACAAATTAAAAGAGCGAACAAGAAGTAATGTGACATACACTTCTGGGGTTTTTTCCTGGCACATTCCATTCTAATTGACAACCTGGGAACAGGACTTCCAGAAGGCTCTGCTGCCCTAGTAACCAGATGTTGGAATGTAGCAATGCTGACGCCTTGTGGCCATTTCCCACAGCAGCAGCTTTAAAGTCAGTGCTAATGGTCACTCAATATTCACACCCATTGCAGGCTTGTAAATGACACCTGCCCTCCAAAACAAAATCCTGGGGTCGAAAATCGACCAAAAAAGTCCAAAGAGGGCAACCTTCCAAGAAGACAATTTCGAGAGGTTTATTGTACTCACGGGGTTTTTTTTTCTGTTTTTGTTTAACAGAATAAAAAAAGGCGTGGAAAAATGCTGAACCTTAGGAATTATTAGACACGAAAATACACGTTACAAAAACCTATCATGTCACACGACTCAGCATGGCCAGCAGCAAAACTTCTGCAAACAAGAAATGCTGACGGGGTGGTGAAGAAATGCGTACCCTCGGTTCTAAGTGGGACGTGGTAAGAGCCCCTAAGGAAAACACAGTGGAGTTGCCTGGAAAGGGTCAACATTGAGCGACCGTTCAATCAAGCATAGCCACTGCTGGGTCTATCACCTGAGAGGATGAGAATCAAAAAGACACGGGCTGGCAATCCTGCAATCCAGCAATGTTTACCATAGCCAACACTTGGAAGCAATGAAAATGCCCAGCCACAGAGGAATGCAGAAAGGAGCAGTGGTCCATGGACACAATGGAAGAGTACTCCAGTGAAAAGTAGAAATTCCATTTTAAAAACAGATATAAGTAAGGAGACATCAGCTTTGGGGGGTTTCTCCAGACACATCCCACCGTCATTGATAACCAAGGAACACCACTGGCAGGAAGGCCTGTTTCACTAGTTACCAGAGTGGGAAACGCAGAAATGCTGCAGCCCTGTGGCCGTTACCTGCAACGGCAGCTTGAAAACCCGTGCTAATGGTCACTTCGTGTGCACAAGTCCTGGAGGGCTGTCAATGAAACCTGCCCTCAAAATGTCTTGAGGGAGGTAGTGGCCAAAATATTTCAAAAGGCGGCACATAGTTCAAGAAAAGAATGTGATGAGGTAAGCTACACACACAGTTTGAAGAAAAAAAGGGCATCCCTGAAAGCTCAATTTCAAGGCTTTATGAGACGCATGCAAATCCAACCACAGAGGTATCGGCTCACACCAGTCAGAAGAACCATCAGCAACAAGACTACCAACAATTCATGCTGAAGGGGTTGTGGAGAAGTGCATACCCTCTAGGTTAAGTGGGACTTTGCCGCCAGCCGCGGCGGGTCCTCAAAGTGTAGCAACAACCGACGAGAGGGGGTAGGGAACTGAACGCACCAAGGTATGGGATCAGAAGGGCACAAGCAACTGACGCTTGCAAGGCAAGTTTAATAACAAAGCATAGCCGTATATATACCCCTAAAGCAGGGAATTTGCTTCGTCACGCCTTATCGGCATCAGCTGGTTGGTTGGCTTCTCGGCTTAGTCACACCTTATCAGCATCAGCTGGTTGGTTGGCTGCTCGGCTTCTCCCTCAAAGGCACCAATTTCCCCTCCAGGGTTGCTTTTCCTAGCTTTAGGGAACAACCAGGGACTCCCAGTAACTGAGCAGGTCCCTGGAGCGATTTGGCCAAAGACCATCTCCTTTTGTATGTTCATACCATAAAGTCCAGGATGCATACCAAGGAGAGTACAGTCGGGCCCTGAGGCTTAGGAGGGTCTCAGTGGCGCCTTCCTCAGAGGGCAATGCTCGCCACAGGACTTCACCTGGTAAGAGGCACTAATGGGAACAGAATGGAGGTGCCTTTACAAGGTAAACACTGAGTTACGATATGATCCAGCAGGCCCACTCCTGGGCCTATAACCTAAGAACGAAGACAGAAGTGGAAAGACACAGGCAGGCAAATCTGCATTGCAGGAGTATTACAATAGCCAGGACATGGAAGCAAGCAGAAAGTCCATCAACAGATGAGTGGACAAAGAAGAACAGGGACCTGAACAGATGGAATATTAGCCAAGGAACAAAAGGAAACAATGCCATCAACAGCACCATCGGTGAGGCTAGAGTTCATCACGCACCTTGCAGTAAGTCACAGAGCGAAAGATACATAGCCTACGATATCACTTATAGGTGTTCCCTGAAAATTGATATCACTGAAGATATTTCCACAGAGAAAGGCAATCACAGATGCAATAAACAGATTTATGGTTCACCCATGGACAGGTGTGAGAATTGTGTACATTAGGAAATTGGGTTTAAGAGCGAGATACAAACACAGGTGAAATACAAAATCACCAAAGGCCTACGGAATACCAAGAGAAGAGTACTCAACATTGTGTCATAAGCTACATGGGAAAAGGATCCAAAGAAGACTAGATACGTGTTTATGTGTAAAAGAGCCACATCTTTCACACCTACAACAAGCAAAACATTGTAATCAAACTTGCTGTGAGAAAAAATAAACATTGAATTAAAAAACGAACAGGTCAGTCGTGAGACACAAACTTAAGGGGCTTTTTCCTGGCACAGTCCATTCTAATTGACAACCGAGAATACGACTTCCACGGAGGCTCTGTTGCCCGAGTAACCAGGTTTGGTAAAGGAGACCTGCTGCCGCCTTGTGGCCGTTTCTCAAAACAGCAGCTTTAAACCCAGTGCTAATGGTCACTTGATATTCAAAATCATTGCAGGCCTATAAATGACACCTGCCCTCAAAAACAATTCTTGGGTCGTACATCGAGGAAAAAAACTCAAAAGACGTGCACACTTCAAAACGACAATTTCAAGAGGCATATTTTGCGCACATTTTGTCTTCTCTTTCTTTCTTTCTCTTGTGATAAATAAAAGGGCATGGAAAAATGCTCAACATCAGGAATTAATAAAGCCATGCAAATCCAGTCGACAAAAACGTTCACCCACCGTCGTCAGAATGATCATCAGCCACAGAGTCTACAAAGAATAAATGCTCAAGGTGTTTTAGAGAACTCTGTGACCTCTAGCTGCCGCTGGGACGTAACCTGGGAACAGCTAGTAGTGAGAACACCGTGGAGGTGCGTTGAAAGGTAAAAATTGAGCTAACTGATGGGCCTATCTCCCGAGTAGACCAAAATCAAAAAGACACAGGCTGGCCATCCTGCACTGCAGCAACATGTACCATCGCCAAGACTTGGAAGAAACCCAAATGTCCATCAACAGAACAATGCACCAAGAAGAAGGGGGCCCATGTGCACAATGGAACATGAGCCACGGAAGAGCATGCAACAGTGCCGCTGGCACCACCGTAGAAGGATCTAGAGATACCCACCCAAAAGGAAGTACGAAAGAAACCGAAATAGAAATATCCTATGACATCACTTATAGCTGTTACTTCAACATTGATACCCATGAAGTCATTTCCAAGAGAAGGCCGTGCATAGATGCAGAAAACCAACTATGCTTAACCAAGTGGAAAGGTGTAAGGAATGTATGAATTTGGATATGGGGGTTTACAGACATGTACTGATACATATGAAATATATAATCACAAAATACCTAAGGAATACCAGGAGAGGTCGACTCAACACTCTGTAATAACCTACACGGGAAAGGATCCAAAGATGAATAGATTGATACATACATATGATGAACCAGATGCAGTACACCTAGAACACACACCACATTTTTATCCAATTGGCTGTGATACTAGATAACAATTAAATTTTAAAAAACACACAAGAAGTAAGGAGATATAAGCTCTTGGGGGTTTGCCCTGACACACTGCACTCTCATTTGCAGCCGACTAACACAATTTCCAGGAAGCCTCTGTTGCAGGAAAACCCAGAGTTGGAAATGGAGAAATGCTGCCGCCTTGTGGCCGTTTCCCGCAAGAGCGGCTTCAAACGCATAGCTATGGGTCACTTAACATTCATAAGGACTCAGGCCTCTAAAAGACACCTGCCCTCAAAAAAAAAAAATGTCCTGAGCTCGGCCGTGGCCAAAAAAATTCAAAGCAGGCAAATGTGTCAAAGAGATAGTATGATAGAGGTAAGTTTTACTCACTCTTTATCAAAAAAAGGAAAATGGAGAAAAGCTCAACATCAGGAATCATCAGACTCCTCTAACCTACAAAAAGCTTTCAGCTCACCCAAGTTAACTACTGTCAGCCAAAAGACTACAAACAATAAATGCTGAAGGGGTTTTAGAGAACTCTGTTCCCTCTGTCTGTGGAGGACATGTCTAGTTGTAACAGCCAATAATGAGAACAGAAAGGAGCTGCGTTTTCAATTAAAAATTGAGCCACCCTTCCATCCAGAACACCCACAGCCGAGCCTCTCACCTGAGAAGACAGGCTGCAAGAGCTGCACTCCACGAGTTTTCACAGTAGCCAAGACACCGAAGCAACCCAAATGTCCATCAACAGAAGAATGGATAAGAAGAGCTGGTCCGTGGACACAGTGGACTATTAGCCATGGAAAACAAGGAAACACTGCTCTTTGAGGCACCCGAGATGAGCCTAGAGATCATCACAGAACATGAGTTAAGTCGGAAAGCAAAAGGCATACCGTATGACATCACCTATAGGCGTTATCTAACAGCTGACACAAATGAACATATTTCCACAAAGAAAGACACTCAGAGACTTAGAAAACAAACTAAGCTGATGTAAAATGAAAGGTGGGGGGAATGGATAAATTAAGATTAGTGTCACCATATGTGTACAAATACGTATTAAATATATATATCAAACAGACCGACCATATAGCAAGGGAGGTCACCAGAACACTCTGCAATAATTTACATGGGAAGAGGATCTGTACAAGAATATATATATATATAAAACGTACAAATGAACCAGATTCTGTACATCTAGGACCAACAGTATTCTAATCATTACCCCGATTTAAACAAATTAAAAGAGCGAACAAGAAGTAATGTGACATACACTTCTGGGGTTTTTTCCTGGCACATTCCATTCTAATTGACAACCTGGGAACAGGACTTCCAGAAGGCTCTGCTGCCCTAGTAACCAGATGTGGGAATGTAGCAATGCTGACGCCTTGTGGCCGTTTCCCACAGCAGCAGCTTTAAAGTCAGTGCTAATGGTCACTCAATATTCACACCCATTGCAGGCTTGTAAATGACACCTGCCCTCCAAAACAAAATCCTGGGGTCGAAAATCGACCAAAAAAGTCCAAAGAGGGCAACCTTCCAAGAAGACAATTTCGAGAGGTTTATTGTACTCACGGGGTTTTTTTTTCTGTTTTTGTTTAACAGAATAAAAAAAGGCGTGGAAAAATGCTGAACCTTAGGAATTATTAGACACGAAAATACACGTTACAAAAACCTATCATGTCACACGACTCAGCATGGCCAGCAGCAAAACTTCTGCAAACAAGAAATGCTGACGGGGTGGTGAAGAAATGCGTACCCTCGGTTCTATGTGGGACGTGGTAAGAGCCCCTAAGGAAAACACAGTGGAGTTGCCTGGAAAGGGTCAACATTGAGCGACCGTTCAATCAAGCATAGCCACTGCTGGGTCTATCACCTGAGAGGATGAGAATCAAAAAGACACGGGCTGGCAATCCTGCAATCCAGCAATGTTTACCATAGCCAACACTTGGAAGCAATGAAAATGCCCAGCCACAGAGGAATGCAGAAAGGAGCAGTGGTCCATGGACACAATGGAAGAGTACTCCAGTGAAAAGTAGAAATTCCATTTTAAAAACAGATATAAGTAAGGAGACATCAGCTTTGGGGGGTTTCTCCAGGCACATCCCACCGTCATTGATAACCAAGGAACACCACTGGCAGGAAGGCCTGTTTCACTAGTTACCAGAGTGGGAAACGCAGAAATGCTGCAGCCCTGTGGCCGTTACCTGCAACGGCAGCTTGAAAACCCGTGCTAATGGTCACTTCGTGTGCACAAGTCCTGGAGGGCTGTCAATGAAACCTGCCCTCAAAATGTCTTGAGGGAGGTAGTGGCCAAAATATTTCAAAAGGCGGCACATAGTTCAAGAAAAGAATGTGATGAGGTAAGCTACACACACAGTTTGAAGAAAAAAAGGGCATCCCTGAAAGCTCAATTTCAAGGCTTTATGAGACGCATGCAAATCCAACCACAGAGGTATCGGCTCACACCAGTCAGAAGAACCATCAGCAACAAGACTACCAACAATTCATGCTGAAGGGGTTGTGGAGAAGTGCATACCCTCTAGGTTAAGTGGGACTTTGCCGCCAGCCGCGGCGGGTCCTCAAAGTGTAGCAACAACCGACGAGAGGGGGTAGGGAACTGAACGCACCAAGGTATGGGATCAGAAGGGCACAAGCAACTGACGCTTGCAAGGCAAGTTTAATAACAAAGCATAGCCGTATATATACCCCTAAAGCAGGGAATTTGCTTCGTCACGCCTTATCGGCATCAGCTGGTTGGTTGGCTTCTCGGCTTAGTCACACCTTATCAGCATCAGCTGGTTGGTTGGCTGCTCGGCTTCTCCCTCAAAGGCACCAATTTCCCCTCCAGGGTTGCTTTTCCTAGCTTTAGGGAACAACCAGGGACTCCCAGTAACTGAGCAGGTCCCTGGAGCGATTTGGCCAAAGACCATCTCCTTTTGTATGTTCATACCATAAAGTCCAGGATGCATACCAAGGAGAGTACAGTCGGGCCCTGAGGCTTAGGAGGGTCTCAGTGGCGCCTTCCTCAGAGGGCAATGCTCGCCACAGGACTTCACCTGGTAAGAGGCACTAATGGGAACAGAATGGAGGTGCCTTTACAAGGTAAACACTGAGTTACGATATGATCCAGCAGGCCCACTCCTGGGCCTATAACCTAAGAACGAAGACAGAAGTGGAAAGACACAGGCAGGCAAATCTGCATTGCAGGAGTATTACAATAGCCAGGACATGGAAGCAAGCAGAAAGTCCATCAACAGATGAGTGGACAAAGAAGAACAGGGACCTGAACAGATGGAATATTAGCCAAGGAACAAAAGGAAACAATGCCATCAACAGCACCATCGGTGAGGCTAGAGTTCATCACGCACCTTGCAGTAAGTCACAGAGCGAAAGATACATAGCCTACGATATCACTTATAGGTGTTCCCTGAAAATTGATATCACTGAAGATATTTCCACAGAGAAAGGCAATCACAGATGCAATAAACAGATTTATGGTTCACCCATGGACAGGTGTGAGAATTGTGTACATTAGGAAATTGGGTTTAAGAGCGAGATACAAACACAGGTGAAATACAAAATCACCAAAGGCCTACGGAATACCAAGAGAAGAGTACTCAACATTGTGTCATAAGCTACATGGGAAAAGGATCCAAAGAAGACTAGATACGTGTTTATGTGTAAAAGAGCCACATCTTTCACACCTACAACAAGCAAAACATTGTAATCAAACTTGCTGTGAGAAAAAATAAACATTGAATTAAAAAACGAACAGGTCAGTCGTGAGACACAAACTTAAGGGGCTTTTTCCTGGCACAGTCCATTCTAATTGACAACCGAGAATACGACTTCCACGGAGGCTCTGTTGCCCGAGTAACCAGGTTTGGTAAAGGAGACCTGCTGCCGCCTTGTGGCCGTTTCTCAAAACAGCAGCTTTAAACCCAGTGCTAATGGTCACTTGATATTCAAAATCATTGCAGGCCTATAAATGACACCTGCCCTCAAAAACGATTCTTGGGTCGTCCATCGAGGAAAAAAACTCAAAAGACGTGCACACTTCAAAACGACAATTTCAAGAGGCATATTTTGCGCACATTTTGTCTTCTCTTTCTTTCTTTCTCTTGTGATAAATAAAAGGGCATGGAAAAATGCTCAACATCAGGAATTAATAAAGCCATGCAAATCCAGTCGACAAAAACGTTCACCCACCGTCGTCAGAATGATCATCAGCCACAGAGTCTACAAAGAATAAATGCTCAAGGTGTTTTAGAGAACTCTGTGCCCTCTAGCTGCCGCTGGGACGTAACCTGGGAACAGCTAGTAGTGAGAACACCGTGGAGGTGCGTTGAAAGGTAAAAATTGAGCTAACTGATGGGCCTATCTCCCGAGTAGACCAAAATCAAAAAGACACAGGCTGGCCGTCCTGCACTGCAGCAACATGTACCATCGCCAAGACTTGGAAGAAACCCAAATGTCCATCAACAGAACAATGCACCAAGAAGAAGGGGGCCCATGTGCACAATGGAACATGAGCCACGGAAGAGCATGCAACAGTGCCGCTGGCACCACCGTAGAAGGATCTAGAGATACCCACCCAAAAGGAAGTACGAAAGAAACCGAAATAGAAATATCCTATGACATCACTTATAGCTGTTACTTCAACATTGATACCCATGAAGTCATTTCCAAGAGAAGGCCGTGCATAGATGCAGAAAACCAACTATGCTTAACCAAGTGGAAAGGTGTAAGGAATGTATGAATTTGGATATGGGGGTTTACAGACATGTACTGATACATATGAAATATATAATCACAAAATACCTAAGGAATACCAGGAGAGGTCGACTCAACACTCTGTAATAACCTACACGGGAAAGGATCCAAAGATGAATAGATTGATACATACATATGATGAACCAGATGCAGTACACCTAGAACACACACCACATTTTTATCCAATTGGCTGTGATACTAGATAACAATTAAATTTTAAAAAACACACAAGAAGTAAGGAGATATAAGCTCTTGGGGGTTTGCCCTGACACACTGCACTCTCATTTGCAGCCGACTAACACAATTTCCAGGAAGCCTCTGTTGCAGGAAAACCCAGAGTTGGAAATGGAGAAATGCTGCCGCCTTGTGGCCGTTTCCCGCAAGAGCGGCTTCAAAGGCATAGCTATGGGTCACTTAACATTCATAAGGACTCAGGCCTCTAAAAGACACCTGCCCTCAAAAAAAAAAAATGTCCTGAGCTCGGCCGTGGCCAAAAAAATTCAAAGCAGGCAAATGTGTCAAAGAGATAGTATGATAGAGGTAAGTTTTACTCACTCTTTATCAAAAAAAGGAAAATGGAGAAAAGCTCAACATCAGGAATCATCAGACTCCTCTAACCTACAAAAAGCTTTCAGCTCACCCAAGTTAACTACCGTCAGCCAAAAGACTACAAACAATAAATGCTGAAGGGGTTTTAGAGAACTCTGTTCCCTCTGTCTGTGGAGGACATGTCTAGTTGTAACAGCCAATAATGAGAACAGAAAGGAGCTGCGTTTTCAATTAAAAATTGAGCCACCCTTCCATCCAGAACACCCACAGCTGAGCCTCTCACCTGAGAAGACAGGCTGCAAGAGCTGCACTCCACGAGTTTTCACAGTAGCCAAGACACCGAAGCAACCCAAATGTCCATCAACAGATGAATGGATAAGAAGAGCTGGTCCGTGGACACAGTGGACTATTAGCCATGGAAAACAAGGAAACACTGCTCTTTGAGGCACCCGAGATGAGCCTAGAGATCATCACAGAACATGAGTTAAGTCGGAAAGCAAAAGGCATACCGTATGACATCACCTATAGGCGTTATCTAACAGCTGACACAAATGAACATATTTCCACAAAGAAAGACACTCACAGACTTAGAAAGCAAACTAAGCTTATGTAAAATGAAAGGTGGGGGGAATGGATAAATTAAGATTAGTGTCACCATATGTGTACAAATACGTATTAAATATATATATCAAACAGACCGACCATATAGCAAGGGAGGTCACCAGAACACTCTGCAATAATTTACATGGGAAGAGGATCTGTACAAGAATATATATATATATATATATATAAAACGTACAAATGAACCAGATTCTGTACATATAGGACCAACAGTATTCTAATCATTACCCCGATTTAAACAAATTAAAAGAGCGAACAAGAAGTAATGTGACATACACTTCTGGGGTTTTTTCCTGGCACATTCCATTCTAATTGACAACCTGGGAACAGGACTTCCAGAAGGCTCTGCTGCCCTAGTAACCAGATGTGGGAATGTAGCAATGCTGACGCCTTGTGGCCGTTTCCCACAGCAGCAGCTTTAAAGTCAGTGCTAATGGTCACTCAATATGCACACCCATTGCAGGCTTGTAAATGACACCTGCCCTCCAAAACAAAATCCTGGGGTCGAAAATCGACCAAAAAAGTCCAAAGAGGGCAACCTTCCAAGAAGACAATTTCGAGAGGTTTATTGTACTCACGGTTTTTTTTTTTCTGTTTTTGTTTAACAGAATAAAAAAAGGCGTGGAAAAATGCTGAACCTTAGGAATTATTAGACACGAAAATACACGTTACAAAAACCTATCATGTCACACCACTCAGCATGGCCATCAGCGAAACTTCTGCAAACAAGAAATGCTGACGGGGTGGTGAAGAAATGCGTACCCTTGGTTCTAAGTGGGTCGTGGTAAGAGCCCCTAAGGAAAACACAGTGGAGTTGCCTGGAAAGGGTCAACATTGAGCGACCGTTCAATCAAGCATAGCCACTGCTGGGTCTATCACCTGAGAGGATGAGAATCAAAAAGACACGGGCTGGCAATCCTGCAATCCAGCAATGTTTACCATAGCCAACACTTGGAAGCAATGAAAATGCCCAGCCACAGAGGAATGCAGAAAGGAGCAGTGGTCCATGGACACAATGGAAGAGTACTCCAGTGAAAAGTAGAAATTCCATTTTAAAAACAGATATAAGTAAGGAGACATCAGCTTTGGGGGTTTTCTCCAGACACATCCCACCGTCATTGATAACCGAGGAACACCACTGGCAGGAAGGTCTGCTTCACTAGTTACCAGAGTGGGAAACGCAGAAATGCTGCAGCCCTCTGGCCGTTACGTGCAACGGCAGCTTGAAAACCCGTGCTAATGGTCACTTCATGTGCACAAGTCCTGGAGGGCTGTCAATGAAACCTGCCCTCAAAATGTCTTGAGGGAGGTAGTGGCCAAAATATTTCAAAAGGTGGCACATACTTCAAGAAAAGAATGTGATGAGGTAAGCTACACACACAGTTTGAAGAAAAAAGGACATCCCTGAAAGCTCAATTTCAAGGCTTTATGAGACGCATTCAAATCCAACCACAGAGTTATGGGCTCACACCAGTCAGAAGAACCATCAGCAACAAAACTACCAACAACTCATGCTGAAGGGGTTGTGGAGAAGTGCATACATACCCTCTAGGTTAAGTGGGACTTTGCCGCCAGCCGCGGCGGGTCCTCAAAGTGTAGCAACAACCGACGAGAGGGGGTAGGGAACTGAACGCACCAAGGTATGGGATCAGAAGGGCACAAGCAACTGACGCTTGCAAGGCAAGTTTAATAACAAAGCATAGCCGTATATATACCCCTAAATCAGGGAATTTGCTTCGTCACGCCTTATCGGCATCAGCTGGTTGGTTGGCTTCTCGGCTTAGTCACACCTTATCAGCATCAGCTGGTTGGTTGGCTGCTCGGCTTCTCCCTCAAAGGCACCAATTTCCCCTCCAGGGTTGCTTTTCCTAGCTTTAGGGAACAACCAGGGACTCCCAGTAACTGAGCAGGTCCCTGGAGCGTTTTGGCCAAAGGCCATCTCCTTTTGTATGTTCATACCATAAAGTCGAGGATGCATACCAAGGAGAGTACAGTCGGGCCCTGAGGCTTAGGAGGGTCTTAGTGGCGCCTTCCTCAGAGGGCAATGCTCGCCACAGGACTTCACCTGGTAAGAGGCACTAATGGGAACAGAATGGAGGTGCCTTTACAAGGTAAACACTGAGTTACGATATGATCCAGCAGGCCCACTCCTGGGCCTATAACCTAAGAACGAAGACAGAAGTGGAAAGACACAGGCAGGCAAATCTGCATTGCAGGAGTATTACAATAGCCAGGACATGGAAGCAAGCAGAAAGTCCATCAACAGATGAGTGGACAAAGAAGAACAGGGACCTGAGCAGATGGAATATTAGCCAAGGAACAAAAGGAAACAATGCCATCAACAGCACCATCGGTGAGGCTAGAGTTCATCACGCACCTTGCAGTAAGTCACAGAGCGAAAGATACATACCCTACGATATCACTTATAGGTGTTCCCTAAAAATTGATATCACTGAAGATATTTCCACAGAGAAAGGCAATCACAGATGCAATAAACAGATTTATGGTTCACCCATGGACAGGTGTGAGAATTGTGTACATTAGGAAATTGTGTTTAAGAGCGAGATACAAACACAGGTGAAATACAAAATCACCAAAGGCCTACGGAATACCAAGAGAAGAGTACTCAACATTGTGTCATAAGCTACATGGGAAAAGGATCCAAAGAAGACTAGATACGTGTTTATGTGTAAAAGAGCCACATCTTTCACACCTACAACAAGCAAAACATTGTAATCAAACTTGCTGTGAGAAAAAATAAACATTGAATTAAAAAACGAACAAGTCAGTCGTGAGACACAAACTTAAGGGGCTTTTTCCTGGCACAGTCCATTCTAATTGACAACCGAGAATACGACTTCCACGGAGGCTCTGTTGCCCGAGTAACCAGGTTTGGTAAAGGAGACCTGCTGCCGCCTTGTGGCCGTTTCTCAAAACAGCAGCTTTAAACCCAGTGCTAATGGTCACTTGATATTCAAAATCATTGCAGGCCTATAAATGACACCTGCCCTCAAAAACGATTCTTGGGTCGTCAATCGAGGAAAAAAACTCAAAAGACGTGCACACTTCAAAACGACAATTTCAAGAGGCATATTTTGCGCACATTTTGTCTTCTCTTTCTTTCTTTCTCTTGTGATAAATAAAAGGGCATGGAAAAATGCTCAACATCAGGAATTAATAAAGCCATGCAAATCCAGTCGACAAAAACGTTCACCCACCGTCGTCAGAATGATCATCAGCCACAGAGTCTACAAAGAATAAATGCTCAAGGTGTTTTAGAGAACTCTGTGCCCTCTAGCTGCCGCTGGGACGTAACCTGGGAACAGCTAGTAGTGAGAACACCGTGGAGGTGCGTTGAAAGGTAAAAATTGAGCTAACTGATGGGCCTATCTCCCGAGTAGACCAAAATCAAAAAGACACAGGCTGGCCGTCCTGCACTGCAGCAACATGTACCATCGCCAAGACTTGGAAGAAACCCAAATGTCCATCAACAGAACAATGCACCAAGAAGAAGGGGGCCCATGTGCACAATGGAACATGAGCCACGGAAGAGCATGCAACAGTGCCGCTGGCACCACCGTAGAAGGATCTAGAGATACCCACCCAAAAGGAAGTACGAAAGAAACCGAAATAGAAATATCCTATGACATCACTTATAGCTGTTACTTCAACATTGATACCCATGAAGTCATTTCCAAGAGAAGGCCGTGCATAGATGCAGAAAACCAACTATGCTTAACCAAGTGGAAAGGTGTAAGGAATGTATGAATTTGGATATGGGGGTTTACAGACATGTACTGATACATATGAAATATATAATCACAAAATACCTAAGGAATACCAGGAGAGGTCGACTCAACACTCTGTAATAACCTACACGGGAAAGGATCCAAAGATGAATAGATTGATACATACATATGATGAACCAGATGCAGTACACCTAGAACACACACCACATTTTTATCCAATTGGCTGTGATACTAGATAACAATTAAATTTTAAAAAACACACAAGAAGTAAGGAGATATAAGCTCTTGGGGGTTTGCCCTGACACACTGCACTCTCATTTGCAGCCGACTAACACAATTTCCAGGAAGCCTCTGTTGCAGGAAAACCCAGAGTTGGAAATGGAGAAATGCTGCCGCCTTGTGGCCGTTTCCCGCAAGAGCGGCTTCAAACGCATAGCTATGGGTCACTTAACATTCATAAGGACTCAGGCCTCTAAAAGACACCTGCCCTCAAAAAAAAAAAATGTCCTGAGCTCGGCCGTGGCCAAAAAAATTCAAAGCAGGCAAATGTGTCAAAGAGATAGTATGATAGAGGTAAGTTTTACTCACTCTTTATCAAAAAAAGGAAAATGGAGAAAAGCTCAACATCAGGAATCATCAGACTCCTCTAACCTACAAAAAGCTTTCAGCTCACCCAAGTTAACTACCGTCAGCCAAAAGACTACAAACAATAAATGCTGAAGGGGTTTTAGAGAACTCTGTTCCCTCTGTCTGTGGAGGACATGTCTAGTTGTAACAGCCAATAATGAGAACAGAAAGGAGCTGCGTTTTCAATTAAAAATTGAGCCACCCTTCCATCCAGAACACCCACAGCTGAGCCTCTCACCTGAGAAGACAGGCTGCAAGAGCTGCACTCCACGAGTTTTCACAGTAGCCAAGACACCGAAGCAACCCAAATGTCCATCAACAGATGAATGGATAAGAAGAGCTGGTCCGTGGACACAGTGGACTATTAGCCATGGAAAACAAGGAAACACTGCTCTTTGAGGCACCCGAGATGAGCCTAGAGATCATCACAGAACATGAGTTAAGTCGGAAAGCAAAAGGCATACCGTATGACATCACCTATAGGCGTTATCTAACAGCTGACACAAATGAACATATTTCCACAAAGAAAGACACTCACAGACTTAGAAAGCAAACTAAGCTTATGTAAAATGAAAGGTGGGGGGAATGGATAAATTAAGATTAGTGTCACCATATGTGTACAAATACGTATTAAATATATATATCAAACAGACCGACCATATAGCAAGGGAGGTCACCAGAACACTCTGCAATAATTTACATGGGAAGAGGATCTGTACAAGAATATATATATATATATATATAAAACGTACAAATGAACCAGATTCTGTACATATAGGACCAACAGTATTCTAATCATTACCCCGATTTAAACAAATTAAAAGAGCGAACAAGAAGTAATGTGACATACACTTCTGGGGTTTTTTCCTGGCACATTCCATTCTAATTGACAACCTGGGAACAGGACTTCCAGAAGGCTCTGCTGCCCTAGTAACCAGATGTGGGAATTTAGCAATGCTGATGCCTTGTGGCCGTTTCCCACAGCAGCAGCTTTAAAGTCAGTGCTAATGGTCACTCAATATTCACACCCATTGCAGGCTTGTAAATGACACCTGCCCTCCAAAACAAAATCCTGGGGTCGAAAATCGACCAAAAAAGTCCAAAGAGGGCAACCTTCCAAGAAGACAATTTCGATAGGTTTATTGTACTCACGGTTTTTTTTTTTCTGTTTTTGTTTAACAGAATAAAAAAAGGCGTGGAAAAATGCTGAACCTTAGGAATTATTAGACACAAAAATACACGTTACAAAAACCTATCATGTCACACCACTCAGCATGGCCATCAGCGAAACTTCTGCAAACAAGAAATGCTGACGGGGTGGTGAAGAAATGCGTACCCTCGGTTCTAAGTGGGTCGTGGTAAGAGCCCCTAAGGAAAACACAGTGGAGTTGCCTGGAAAGGGTCAACATTGAGCGACCGTTCAATCAAGCATAGCCACTGCTGGGTCTATCACCTGAGAGGATGAGAATCAAAAAGACACGGGCTGGCAATCCTGCAATCCAGCAATGTTTACCATAGCCAACACTTGGAAGCAATGAAAATGCCCAGCCACAGAGGAATGCAGAAAGGAGCAGTGGTCCATGGACACAATGGAAGAGTACTCCAGTGAAAAGTAGAAATTCCATTTTAAAAACAGATATAAGTAAGGAGACATCAGCTTTGGGGATTTTCTCCAGACACATCCCACCGTCATTGATAACCGAGGAACACCACTGGCAGGAAGGTCTGCTTCACTAGTTACCAGAGTGGGAAACGCAGAAATGCTGCAGCCCTCTGGCCGTTACGTGCAACGGCAGCTTGAAAACCCGTGCTAATGGTCACTTCATGTGCACAAGTCCTGGAGGGCTGTCAATGAAACCTGCCCTCAAAATGTCTTGAGGGAGGTAGTGGCCAAAATATTTCAAAAGGCGGCACATAGTTCAAGAAAAGAATGTGATGAGGTAAGCTACACACACAGTTTGAAGAAAAAAAGGGCATCCCTGAAAGCTCAATTTCAAGGCTTTATGAGACGCATGCAAATCCAACCACAGAGGTATCGGCTCACACCAGTCAGAAGAACCATCAGCAACAAGACTACCAACAATTCATGCTGAAGGGGTTGTGGAGAAGTGCATACCCTCTAGGTTAAGTGGGACTTTGCCGCCAGCCGCGGCGGGTCCTCAAAGTGTAGCAACAACCGACGAGAGGGGGTAGGGAACTGAACGCACCAAGGTATGGGATCAGAAGGGCACAAGCAACTGACGCTTGCAAGACAAGTTTAATAACAAAGCATAGCCGTATATATACCCCTAAAGCAGGGAAGTTGCTTCGTCACGCCTTATCGGCATCAGCTGGTTGGTTGGATTCTCGGCTTAGTCACACCTTATCAGCATCAGCTGGTTGGTTGGCTGCTCGGCTTCTCCCTCAAAGGCACCAATTTCCCCTCCAGGGTTGCTTTTCCTAGCTTTAGGGAACAACCAGGGACTCCCAGTAACTGAGCAGGTCCCTGGAGCGATTTGGCCAAAGACCATCTCCTTTTGTATGTTCATACCATAAAGTCCAGGATGCATACCAAGGAGAGTACAGTCGGGCCCTGAGGCTTAGGAGGGTCTCAGTGGCGCCTTCCTCAGAGGGCAATGCTCGCCACAGGACTTCACCTGGTAAGAGGCACTAATGGGAACAGAATGGAGGTGCCTTTACAAGGTAAACACTGAGTTACGATATGATCCAGCAGGCCCACTCCTGGGCCTATAACCTAAGAACGAAGACAGAAGTGGAAAGACACAGGCAGGCAAATCTGCATTGCAGGAGTATTACAATAGCCAGGACATGGAAGCAAGCAGAAAGTCCATCAACAGATGAGTGGACAAAGAAGAACAGGGACCTGAACAGATGGAATATTAGCCAAGGAACAAAAGGAAACAATGCCATCAACAGCACCATCGGTGAGGCTAGAGTTCATCACGCACCTTGCAGTAAGTCACAGAGCGAAAGATACATAGCCTACGATATCACTTATAGGTGTTCCCTGAAAATTGATATCACTGAAGATATTTCCACAGAGAAAGGCAATCACAGATGCAATAAACAGATTTATGGTTCACCCATGGACAGGTGTGAGAATTGTGTACATTAGGAAATTGGGTTTAAGAGCGAGATACAAACACAGGTGAAATACAAAATCACCAAAGGCCTACGGAATACCAAGAGAAGAGTACTCAACATTGTGTCATAAGCTACATGGGAAAAGGATCCAAAGAAGACTAGATACGTGTTTATGTGTAAAAGAGCCACATCTTTCACACCTACAACAAGCAAAACATTGTAATCAAACTTGCTGTGAGAAAAAATAAACATTGAATTAAAAAACGAACAGGTCAGTCGTGAGACACAAACTTAAGGGGCTTTTTCCTGGCACAGTCCATTCTAATTGACAACCGAGAATACGACTTCCACGGAGGCTCTGTTGCCCGAGTAACCAGGTTTGGTAAAGGAGACCTGCTGCCGCCTTGTGGCCGTTTCTCAAAACAGCAGCTTTAAACCCAGTGCTAATGGTCACTTGATATTCAAAATCATTGCAGGCCTATAAATGACACCTGCCCTCAAAAACGATTCTTGGGTCGTACATCGAGGAAAAAAACTCAAAAGACGTGCACACTTCAAAACGACAATTTCAAGAGGCATATTTTGCGCACATTTTGTCTTCTCTTTCTTTCTTTCTCTTGTGATAAATAAAAGGGCATGGAAAAATGCTCAACATCAGGAATTAATAAAGCCATGCAAATCCAGTCGACAAAAACGTTCACCCACCGTCGTCAGAATGATCATCAGCCACAGAGTCTACAAAGAATAAATGCTCAAGGTGTTTTAGAGAACTCTGTGCCCTCTAGCTGCCGCTGGGACGTAACCTGGGAACAGCTAGTAGTGAGAACACCGTGGAGGTGCGTTGAAAGGTAAAAATTGAGCTAACTGATGGGCCTATCTCCCGAGTAGACCAAAATCAAAAAGACACAGGCTGGCCGTCCTGCACTGCAGCAACATGTACCATCGCCAAGACTTGGAAGAAACCCAAATGTCCATCAACAGAACAATGCACCAAGAAGAAGGGGGCCCATGTGCACAATGGAACATGAGCCACGGAAGAGCATGCAACAGTGCCGCTGGCACCACCGTAGAAGGATCTAGAGATACCCACCCAAAAGGAAGTACGAAAGAAACCGAAATAGAAATATCCTATGACATCACTTATAGCTGTTACTTCAACATTGATACCCATGAAGTCATTTCCAAGAGAAGGCCGTGCATAGATGCAGAAAACCAACTATGCTTAACCAAGTGGAAAGGTGTAAGGAATGTATGAATTTGGATATGGGGGTTTACAGACATGTACTGATACATATGAAATATATAATCACAAAATACCTAAGGAATACCAGGAGAGGTCGACTCAACACTCTGTAATAACCTACACGGGAAAGGATCCAAAGATGAATAGATTGATACATACATATGATGAACCAGATGCAGTACACCTAGAACACACACCACATTTTTATCCAATTGGCTGTGATACTAGATAACAATTAAATTTTAAAAAACACACAAGAAGTAAGGAGATATAAGCTCTTGGGGGTTTGCCCTGACACACTGCACTCTCATTTGCAGCCGACTAACACAATTTCCAGGAAGCCTCTGTTGCAGGAAAACCCAGAGTTGGAAATGGAGAAATGCTGCCGCCTTGTGGCCGTTTCCCGCAAGAGCGGCTTCAAACGCATAGCTATGGGTCACTTAACATTCATAAGGACTCAGGCCTCTAAAAGACACCTGCCCTCAAAAAAAAAAAATGTCCTGAGCTCGGCCGTGGCCAAAAAAATTCAAAGCAGGCAAATGTGTCAAAGAGATAGTATGATAGAGGTAAGTTTTACTCACTCTTTATCAAAAAAAGGAAAATGGAGAAAAGCTCAACATCAGGAATCATCAGACTCCTCTAACCTACAAAAAGCTTTCAGCTCACCCAAGTTAACTACCGTCAGCCAAAAGACTACAAACAATAAATGCTGAAGGGGTTTTAGAGAACTCTGTTCCCTCTGTCTGTGGAGGACATGTCTAGTTGTAACAGCCAATAATGAGAACAGAAAGGAGCTGCGTTTTCAATTAAAAATTGAGCCACCCTTCCATCCAGAACACCCACAGCTGAGCCTCTCACCTGAGAAGACAGGCTGCAAGAGCTGCACTCCACGAGTTTTCACAGTAGCCAAGACACCGAAGCAACCCAAATGTCCATCAACAGATGAATGGATAAGAAGAGCTGGTCCGTGGACACAGTGGACTATTAGCCATGGAAAACAAGGAAACACTGCTCTTTGAGGCACCCGAGATGAGCCTAGAGATCATCACAGAACATGAGTTAAGTCGGAAAGCAAAAGGCATACCGTATGACATCACCTATAGGCGTTATCTAACAGCTGACACAAATGAACATATTTCCACAAAGAAAGACACTCACAGACTTAGAAAGCAAACTAAGCTTATGTAAAATGAAAGGTGGGGGGAATGGATAAATTAAGATTAGTGTCACCATATGTGTACAAATACGTATTAAATATATATATCAAACAGACCGACCATATAGCAAGGGAGGTCACCAGAACACTCTGCAATAATTTACATGGGAAGAGGATCTGTACAAGAATATATATATATATATATATAAAACGTACAAATGAACCAGATTCTGTACATATAGGACCAACAGTATTCTAATCATTACCCCGATTTAAACAAATTAAAAGAGCGAACAAGAAGTAATGTGACATACACTTCTGGGGTTTTTTCCTGGCACATTCCATTCTAATTGACAACCTGGGAACAGGACTTCCAGAACGCTCTGCTGCCCTAGTAACCAGATGTGGGAATTTAGCAATGCTGATGCCTTGTGGCCGTTTCCCACAGCAGCAGCTTTAAAGTCAGTGCTAATGGTCACTCAATATTCACACCCATTGCAGGCTTGTAAATGACACCTGCCCTCCAAAACAAAATCCTGGGGTCGAAAATCGACCAAAAAAGTCCAAAGAGGGCAACCTTCCAAGAAGACAATTTCGATAGGTTTATTGTACTCACGGTTTTTTTTTTTTCTGTTTTTGTTTAACAGAATAAAAAAAGGCGTGGAAAAATGCTGAACCTTAGGAATTATTAGACACAAAAATACACGTTACAAAAACCTATCATGTCACACCACTCAGCATGGCCATCAGCGAAACTTCTGCAAACAAGAAATGCTGACGGGGTGGTGAAGAAATGCGTACCCTCGGTTCTAAGTGGGTCGTGGTAAGAGCCCCTAAGGAAAACACAGTGGAGTTGCCTGGAAAGGGTCAACATTGAGCGACCGTTCAATCAAGCATAGCCACTGCTGGGTCTATCACCTGAGAGGATGAGAATCAAAAAGACACGGGCTGGCAATCCTGCAATCCAGCAATGTTTACCATAGCCAACACTTGGAAGCAATGAAAATGCCCAGCCACAGAGGAATGCAGAAAGGAGCAGTGGTCCATGGACACAATGGAAGAGTACTCCAGTGAAAAGTAGAAATTCCATTTTAAAAACAGATATAAGTAAGGAGACATCAGCTTTGGGGATTTTCTCCAGACACATCCCACCGTCATTGATAACCGAGGAACACCACTGGCAGGAAGGTCTGCTTCACTAGTTACCAGAGTGGGAAACGCAGAAATGCTGCAGCCCTCTGGCCGTTACGTGCAACGGCAGCTTGAAAACCCGTGCTAATGGTCACTTCATGTGCACAAGTCCTGGAGGGCTGTCAATGAAACCTGCCCTCAAAATGTCTTGAGGGAGGTAGTGGCCAAAATATTTCAAAAGGCGGCACATAGTTCAAGAAAAGAATGTGATGAGGTAAGCTACACACACAGTTTGAAGAAAAAAAGGGCATCCCTGAAAGCTCAATTTCAAGGCTTTATGAGACGCATGCAAATCCAACCACAGAGGTATCGGCTCACACCAGTCAGAAGAACCATCAGCAACAAGACTACCAACAATTCATGCTGAAGGGGTTGTGGAGAAGTGCATACCCTCTAGGTTAAGTGGGACTTTGCCGCCAGCCGCGGCGGGTCCTCAAAGTGTAGCAACAACCGACGAGAGGGGGTAGGGAACTGAACGCACCAAGGTATGGGATCAGAAGGGCACAAGCAACTGACGCTTGCAAGACAAGTTTAATAACAAAGCATAGCCGTATATATACCCCTAAAGCAGGGAAGTTGCTTCGTCACGCCTTATCGGCATCAGCTGGTTGGTTGGATTCTCGGCTTAGTCACACCTTATCAGCATCAGCTGGTTGGTTGGCTGCTCGGCTTCTCCCTCAAAGGCACCAATTTCCCCTCCAGGGTTGCTTTTCCTAGCTTTAGGGAACAACCAGGGACTCCCAGTAACTGAGCAGGTCCCTGGAGCGATTTGGCCAAAGACCATCTCCTTTTGTATGTTCATACCATAAAGTCCAGGATGCATACCAAGGAGAGTACAGTCGGGCCCTGAGGCTTAGGAGGGTCTCAGTGGCGCCTTCCTCAGAGGGCAATGCTCGCCACAGGACTTCACCTGGTAAGAGGCACTAATGGGAACAGAATGGAGGTGCCTTTACAAGGTAAACACTGAGTTACGATATGATCCAGCAGGCCCACTCCTGGGCCTATAACCTAAGAACGAAGACAGAAGTGGAAAGACACAGGCAGGCAAATCTGCATTGCAGGAGTATTACAATAGCCAGGACATGGAAGCAAGCAGAAAGTCCATCAACAGATGAGTGGACAAAGAAGAACAGGGACCTGAACAGATGGAATATTAGCCAAGGAACAAAAGGAAACAATGCCATCAACAGCACCATCGGTGAGGCTAGAGTTCATCACGCACCTTGCAGTAAGTCACAGAGCGAAAGATACATAGCCTACGATATCACTTATAGGTGTTCCCTGAAAATTGATATCACTGAAGATATTTCCACAGAGAAAGGCAATCACAGATGCAATAAACAGATTTATGGTTCACCCATGGACAGGTGTGAGAATTGTGTACATTAGGAAATTGGGTTTAAGAGCGAGATACAAACACAGGTGAAATACAAAATCACCAAAGGCCTACGGAATACCAAGAGAAGAGTACTCAACATTGTGTCATAAGCTACATGGGAAAAGGATCCAAAGAAGACTAGATACGTGTTTATGTGTAAAAGAGCCACATCTTTCACACCTACAACAAGCAAAACATTGTAATCAAACTTGCTGTGAGAAAAAATAAACATTGAATTAAAAAACGAACAGGTCAGTCGTGAGACACAAACTTAAGGGGCTTTTTCCTGGCACAGTCCATTCTAATTGACAACCGAGAATACGACTTCCACGGAGGCTCTGTTGCCCGAGTAACCAGGTTTGGTAAAGGAGACCTGCTGCCGCCTTGTGGCCGTTTCTCAAAACAGCAGCTTTAAACCCAGTGCTAATGGTCACTTGATATTCAAAATCATTGCAGGCCTATAAATGACACCTGCCCTCAAAAACGATTCTTGGGTCGTACATCGAGGAAAAAAACTCAAAAGACGTGCACACTTCAAAACGACAATTTCAAGAGGCATATTTTGCGCACATTTTGTCTTCTCTTTCTTTCTTTCTCTTGTGATAAATAAAAGGGCATGGAAAAATGCTCAACATCAGGAATTAATAAAGCCATGCAAATCCAGTCGACAAAAACGTTCACCCACCGTCGTCAGAATGATCATCAGCCACAGAGTCTACAAAGAATAAATGCTCAAGGTGTTTTAGAGAACTCTGTGCCCTCTAGCTGCCGCTGGGACGTAACCTGGGAACAGCTAGTAGTGAGAACACCGTGGAGGTGCGTTGAAAGGTAAAAATTGAGCTAACTGATGGGCCTATCTCCCGAGTAGACCAAAATCAAAAAGACACAGGCTGGCCGTCCTGCACTGCAGCAACATGTACCATCGCCAAGACTTGGAAGAAACCCAAATGTCCATCAACAGAACAATGCACCAAGAAGAAGGGGGCCCATGTGCACAATGGAACATGAGCCACGGAAAAGCATGCAACAGTGCCGCTGGCACCACCGTAGAAGGATCTAGAGATACCCACCCAAAAGGAAGTACGAAAGAAACCGAAATAGAAATATCCTATGACATCACTTATAGCTGTTACTTCAACATTGATACCCATGAAGTCATTTCCAAGAGAAGGCCGTGCATAGATGCAGAAAACCAACTATGCTTAACCAAGTGGAAAGGTGTAAGGAATGTATGAATTTGGATATGGGGGTTTACAGACATGTACTGATACATATGAAATATATAATCACAAAATACCTAAGGAATACCAGGAGAGGTCGACTCAACACTCTGTAATAACCTACACGGGAAAGGATCCAAAGATGAATAGATTGATACATACATATGATGAACCAGATGCAGTACACCTAGAACACACACCACATTTTTATCCAATTGGCTGTGATACTAGATAACAATTAAATTTTAAAAAACACACAAGAAGTAAGGAGATATAAGCTCTTGGGGGTTTGCCCTGACACACTGCACTCTCATTTGCAGCCGACTAACACAATTTCCAGGAAGCCTCTGTTGCAGGAAAACCCAGAGTTGGAAATGGAGAAATGCTGCCGCCTTGTGGCCGTTTCCCGCAAGAGCGGCTTCAAACGCATAGCTATGGGTCACTTAACATTCATAAGGACTCAGGCCTCTAAAAGACACCTGCCCTCAAAAAAAAAAATGTCCTGAGCTCGGCCGTGGCCAAAAAAATTCAAAGCAGGCAAATGTGTCAAAGAGATAGTATGATAGAGGTAAGTTTTACTCACTCTTTATCAAAAAAAGGAAAATGGAGAAAAGCTCAACATCAGGAATCATCAGACTCCTCTAACCTACAAAAAGCTTTCAGCTCACCCAAGTTAACTACTGTCAGCCAAAAGACTACAAACAATAAATGCTGAAGGGGTTTTAGAGAACTCTGTTCCCTCTGTCTGTGGAGGACATGTCTAGTTGTAACAGCCAATAATGAGAACAGAAAGGAGCTGCGTTTTCAATTAAAAATTGAGCCACCCTTCCATCCAGAACACCCACAGCCGAGCCTCTCACCTGAGAAGACAGGCTGCAAGAGCTGCACTCCACGAGTTTTCACAGTAGCCAAGACACCGAAGCAACCCAAATGTCCATCAACAGAAGAATGGATAAGAAGAGCTGGTCCGTGGACACAGTGGACTATTAGCCATGGAAAACAAGGAAACACTGCTCTTTGAGGCACCCGAGATGAGCCTAGAGATCATCACAGAACATGAGTTAAGTCGGAAAGCAAAAGGCATACCGTATGACATCACCTATAGGCGTTATCTAACAGCTGACACAAATGAACATATTTCCACAAAGAAAGACACTCACACACTTAGAAAGCAAACTAAGCTTATGTAAAATGAAAGGTGGGGGGAATGGATAAATTAAGATTAGTGTCACCATATGTGTACAAATACGTATTAAATATATATATCAAACAGACCGACCATATAGCAAGGGAGGTCACCAGAACACTCTGCAATAATTTACATGGGAAGAGGATCTGTACAAGAATATATATATATATAAAACGTACAAATGAACCAGATTCTGTACATATAGGACCAACAGTATTCTAATCATTACCCCGATTTAAACAAATTAAAAGAGCGAACAAGAAGTAATGTGACATACACTTCTGGGGTTTTTTCCTGGCACATTCCATTCTAATTGACAACCTGGGAACAGGACTTCCAGAAGGCTCTGCTGCCCTAGTAACCAGATGTGGGAATGTAGCAATGCTGACGCCTTGTGGCCGTTTCCCACAGCAGCAGCTTTAAAGTCAGTGCTAATGGTCACTCAATATTCACACCCATTGCAGGCTTGTAAATGACACCTGCCCTCCAAAACAAAATCCTGGGGTCGAAAATCGACCAAAAAAGTCCAAAGAGAGCAACCTTCCAAGAAGACAATTTCGAGAGGTTTATTGTACTCACGGGTTTTTTTTTTCTGTTTTTGTTTAACAGAATAAAAAAAGGCGTGGAAAAATGCTGAACCTTAGGAATTATTAGACACGAAACTACACGTTAAAAAAACCTATCATGTCACACGACTCAGCATGGCCAGCAGCAAAACTTCTGCAAACAAGAAATGCTGACGGGGTGGTGAAGAAATGCGTACCCTCGGTTCTAAGTGGGACGTGGTAAGAGCCCCTAAGGAAAACACAGTGGAGTTGCCTGGAAAGGGTCAACATTGAGCGACCGTTCAATCAAGCATAGCCACTGCTGGGTCTATCACCTGAGAGGATGAGAATCAAAAAGACACGGGCTGGCAATCCTGCAATCCAGCAATGTTTACCATAGCCAACACTTGGAAGCAATGAAAATGCCCAGCCACAGAGGAATGCAGAAAGGAGCAGTGGTCCATGGACACAATGGAAGAGTACTCCAGTGAAAAGTAGAAATTCCATTTTAAAAACAGATATAAGTAAGGAGACATCAGCTTTGGGGGTTTTCTCCAGACACATCCCACCGTCATTGATAACCGAGGAACACCACTGGCAGGAAGGTCTGCTTCACTAGTTACCAGAGTGGGAAACGCAGAAATGCTGCAGCCCTCTGGCCGTTACGTGCAACGGCAGCTTGAAAACCCGTGCTAATGGTCACTTCATGTGCACAAGTCCTGGAGGGCTGTCAATGAAACCTGCCCTCAAAATGTCTTGAGGGAGGTAGTGGCCAAAATATTTCAAAAGGTGGCACATACTTCAAGAAAAGAATGTGATGAGGTAAGCTACACACACAGTTTGAAGAAAAAAGGACATCCCTGAAAGCTCAATTTCAAGGCTTTATGAGACGCATTCAAATCCAACCACAGAGTTATGGGCTCACACCAGTCAGAAGAACCATCAGCAACAAAACTACCAACAATTCATGCTGAAGGGGTTGTGGAGAAGTGCATACATACCCTCTAGGTTAAGTGGGACTTTGCCGCCAGCCGCGGCGGGTCCTCAAAGTGTAGCAACAACCGACGAGAGGGGGTAGGGAACTGAACGCACCAAGGTATGGGATCAGAAGGGCACAAGCAACTGACGCTTGCAAGGCAAGTTTAATAACAAAGCCTAGCCGTATATATACCCCTAAAGCAGGGACTTTGCTTCGTCACGCCTTATCGGCATCAGCTGGTTGGTTGGCTTCTCGGCTTAGTCACACCTTATCAGCATCAGCTGGTTGGTTGGCTGCTCGGCTTCTCCCTCAAAGGCACCAATTTCCCCTCCAGGGTTGCTTTTCCTATCTTTAGGGAACAACCAGGGACTCCCAGTAACTGAGCAGGTCCCTGGAGCGATTTGGCCAAAGGCCATCTCCTTTTGTATGTTCATACCATAAAGTCCAGGATGCATACCAAGGAGAGTACAGTCGGGCCCTGAGGCT
This sequence comes from Kogia breviceps, assembly GCF_026419965.1. Lineage (NCBI taxonomy): Eukaryota > Metazoa > Chordata > Mammalia > Artiodactyla > Physeteridae > Kogia > Kogia breviceps. The sequence goes on along the minus strand of NW_026711928.1, from coordinate 970,929 downwards.
TAGGAGGGTCTTAGTGGCGCCTTCCTCAGAGGGCAATGCTCGCCACAGGACTTCACCTGGTAAGAGGCACTAATGGGAACAGAATGGAGGTGCCTTTACAAGGTAAACACTGAGTTACGATATGATCCAGCAGGCCCACTCGTGGGCCTATAACCTAAGAAAGAAGACAGAAGTGGAAAGACACAGGCAGGCAAATCTGCATTGCAGGAGTATTACAATAGCCAGGACATGGAAGCAAGCAGAAAGTCCATCAACAGATGAGTGGACAAAGAAGGACAGGGACCTGAACAGATGGAATATTAGCCAAGGAACAAAAGGAAACAATGCCATCAACAGCACCATCGGTGAGGCTAGAGTTCATCACGCACCTTGCAGTAAGTCACAGAGCGAAAGATACATAGCCTACGATATCACTTATAGGTGTTCCCTAAAAATTGATATCACTGAAGATATTTCCACAGAGAAAGGCAATCACAGATGCAATAAACAGATTTATGGTTCACCCATGGACAGGTGTGAGAATTGTGTACATTAGGAAATTGGGTTTAAGAGAGAGATACAAACACACGTGAAATACAAAATCACCAAAGGCCTACGGAATACCAAGAGAAGAGTACTCAACATTGTGTCATAAGCTACATGGGAAAAGGATCCAAAGAAGACTAGATACATGTTTATGTGTAAAAGAGCCACATCTTTCACACCTACAACAAGCAAAACATTGTAATCAAACTTGCTGTGAGAAACAATAAACGTTGAATTAAAAAACGAACAAGTCAGTCGTGAGGCACAAACATAAGGGGCTTTTTCCTGGCACAGTCCATTCTAATTGACAACCGAGAATACGACTTCCACGGAGGCTCTGTTGCCCGAGTAACCAGGTTTGGTAAAGGAGACCTGCTGCCGCCTTGTGGCCGTTTCTCAAAACAGCAGCTTTAAACCCAGTGCTAATGGTCACTTGATATTCAAAATCATTGCAGGCCTATAAATGACACCTGCCCTCAAAAACGATTCTTGGGTCGTCAATCGAGGAAAAAAACTCAAAAGATGTGCACACTTCAAAACGACAATTTCAAGAGGCATATTTTGCGCACATTTTGTCTTCTCTTTCTTTCTTTCTCTTGTGATAAATAAAAGGGCATGGAAAAATGCTCAACATCAGGAATTAATAAAGCCATGCAAATCCAGTCGACAGAAACGTTCACCCACCGTCGTCAGAATGATCATCAGCCACAGAGTCTACAAAGAATAAATGCTCAAGGTGTTTTAGAGAACTCTGTGCCCTCTAGCGGCCGCTGGGACGTAACCTGGGAACAGCTAGTAGTGAGAACACCGTGGAGGTGCACTGAAAGGTAAAAATTGAGCTAACCTGTAATCGGGTAGGCCCACTGATGGGCCTATCTCCCGAGTAGACCAAAATCAAAAAGACACAGGCTGGCCATCCTGCACTGCAGCAACATGTACCATCGCCAAGACTTGGAAGAAACCCAAATGTCCATCAACAGAACAATGCACCAAGAAGAAGGGGGCCCATGTGCACAATGGAACATGAGCCACGGAAGAGCATGCAACAGTGCCGCTGGCACCACCGTAGAAGGATCTAGAGATACCCACCCAAAAGGAAGTACGAAAGAAACCGAAATAGAAATATCCTATGACATCACTTATAGCTGTTACTTCAACATTGATACCCATGAAGTCATTTCCAAGAGAAGGCCGTGCATAGATGCAGAAAACCAACTATGCTTAACCAAGTGGAAAGGTGTAAGGAATGTATGAATTTGGATACGGGGGTTTACAGACATGTACTGATACATATGAAATATATAATCACAAAATACCTAAGGAATACCAGGAGAGGTCGACTCAACACTCTGTAATAACCTACACGGGAAAGGATCCAAAGATGAATAGATTGATACATACATATGATGAACCAGATGCAGTACACCTAGAACACACACCACATTTTTATCCAATTGGCTGTGATACTAGATAACAATTAAATTTTAAAAAACACACAAGAAGTAAGGAGATATAAGCTCTTGGGGGTTTGCCCTGACACACTGCACTCTCATTTGCAGCCTACTAACACAATTTCCAGGAAGCCTCTGTTGCGGGAAAACCCAGAGTTGGAAATGGAGAAATGCTGCCGCCTTGTGGCCGTTTCCCGCAAGAGCGGCTTCAAACGCATAGCTATGGTTCACTTAACATTCATAAGGACTCAGGCCTCTAAAAGACACCTGCCCTCAAAAAAAAAAAAATGTCCTGAGCTCGGCCGTGGCCAAAAAAATTCAAAGCAGGCAAATGTGTCAAAGAGATAGTATGATAGAGGTAAGTTTTACTCACTCTTTATCAAAAAAAGGAAAATGGAGAAAAGCTCAACATCAGGAATCATCAGACTCCTCTAACCTACAAAAAGCTTTCAGCTCACCCAAGTTAACTACCGTCAGCCAAAAGACTACAAACAATAAATGCTGAAGGGGTTTTAGAGAACTCTGTTCCCTCTGTCTGTGGAGGACATGTCTAGTTGTAACAGCCAATAATGAGAACAGAAAGGAGCTGCGTTTTCAATTAAAAATTGAGCCACCCTTCCATCCAGAACACCCACAGCTGAGCCTCTCACCTGAGAAGACAGGCTGCAAGAGCTGCACTCCACGAGTTTTCACAGTAGCCAAGACACCGAAGCAACCCAAATGTCCATCAACAGATGAATGGATAAGAAGAGCTGGTCCGTGGACACAGTGGACTATTAGCCATGGAAAACAAGGAAACACTGCTCTTTGAGGCACCCGAGATGAGCCTAGAGATCATCACAGAACATGAGTTAAGTCGGAAAGCAAAAGGCATACCGTATGACATCACCTATAGGCGTTATCTAACAGCTGACACAAATGAACATATTTCCACAAAGAAAGACACTCACAGACTTAGAAAGCAAACTAAGCTTATGTAAAATGAAAGGTGGGGGGAATGGATAAATTAAGATTAGTGTCACCATATGTGTACAAATACGTATTAAATATATATATCAAACAGACCGACCATATAGCAAGGGAGGTCACCAGAACACTCTGCAATAATTTACATGGGAAGAGGATCTGTACAAGAATATATATATATATATATATAAAACGTACAAATGAACCAGATTCTGTACATATAGGACCAACAGTATTCTAATCATTACCCCGATTTAAACAAATTAAAAGAGCGAACAAGAAGTAATGTGACATACACTTCTGGGGTTTTTTCCTGGCACATTCCATTCTAATTGACAACCTGGGAACAGGACTTCCAGAACGCTCTGCTGCCCTAGTAACCAGATGTGGGAATTTAGCAATGCTGATGCCTTGTGGCCGTTTCCCACAGCAGCAGCTTTAAAGTCAGTGCTAATGGTCACTCAATATTCACACCCATTGCAGGCTTGTAAATGACACCTGCCCTCCAAAACAAAATCCTGGGGTCGAAAATCGACCAAAAAAGTCCAAAGAGGGCAACCTTCCAAGAAGACAATTTCGATAGGTTTATTGTACTCACGGTTTTTTTTTTTCTGTTTTTGTTTAACAGAATAAAAAAAGGCGTGGAAAAATGCTGAACCTTAGGAATTATTAGACACGAAACTACACGTTAAAAAAACCTATCATGTCACACGACTCAGCATGGCCAGCAGCAAAACTTCTGCAAACAAGAAATGCTGACGGGGTGGTGAAGAAATGCGTACCCTCGGTTCTAAGTGGGACGTGGTAAGAGCCCCTAAGGAAAACACAGTGGAGTTGCCTGGAAAGGGTCAACATTGAGCGACCGTTCAATCAAGCATAGCCACTGCTGGGTCTATCACCTGAGAGGATGAGAATCAAAAAGACACGGGCTGGCAATCCTGCAATCCAGCAATGTTTACCATAGCCAACACTTGGAAGCAATGAAAATGCCCAGCCACAGAGGAATGCAGAAAGGAGCAGTGGTCCATGGACACAATGGAAGAGTACTCCAGTGAAAAGTAGAAATTCCATTTTAAAAACAGATATAAGTAAGGAGACATCAGCTTTGGGGGTTTTCTCCAGACACATCCCACCGTCATTGATAACCGAGGAACACCACTGGCAGGAAGGTCTGCTTCACTAGTTACCAGAGTGGGAAACGCAGAAATGCTGCAGCCCTCTGGCCGTTACGTGCAACGGCAGCTTGAAAACCCGTGCTAATGGTCACTTCATGTGCACAAGTCCTGGAGGGCTGTCAATGAAACCTGCCCTCAAAATGTCTTGAGGGAGGTAGTGGCCAAAATATTTCAAAAGGTGGCACATACTTCAAGAAAAGAATGTGATGAGGTAAGCTACACACACAGTTTGAAGAAAAAAGGACATCCCTGAAAGCTCAATTTCAAGGCTTTATGAGACGCATTCAAATCCAACCACAGAGTTATGGGCTCACACCAGTCAGAAGAACCATCAGCAACAAAACTACCAACAATTCATGCTGAAGGGGTTGTGGAGAAGTGCATACATACCCTCTAGGTTAAGTGGGACTTTGCCGCCAGCCGCGGCGGGTCCTCAAAGTGTAGCAACAACCGACGAGAGGGGGTAGGGAACTGAACGCACCAAGGTATGGGATCAGAAGGGCACAAGCAACTGACGCTTGCAAGGCAAGTTTAATAACAAAGCCTAGCCGTATATATACCCCTAAAGCAGGGACTTTGCTTCGTCACGCCTTATCGGCATCAGCTGGTTGGTTGGCTTCTCGGCTTAGTCACACCTTATCAGCATCAGCTGGTTGGTTGGCTGCTCGGCTTCTCCCTCAAAGGCACCAATTTCCCCTCCAGGGTTGCTTTTCCTATCTTTAGGGAACAACCAGGGACTCCCAGTAACTGAGCAGGTCCCTGGAGCGATTTGGCCAAAGGCCATCTCCTTTTGTATGTTCATACCATAAAGTCCAGGATGCATACCAAGGAGAGTACAGTCGGGCCCTGAGGCTTAGGAGGGTCTTAGTGGCGCCTTCCTCAGAGGGCAATGCTCGCCACAGGACTTCACCTGGTAAGAGGCACTAATGGGAACAGAATGGAGGTGCCTTTACAAGGTAAACACTGAGTTACGATATGATCCAGCAGGCCCACTCGTGGGCCTATAACCTAAGAAAGAAGACAGAAGTGGAAAGACACAGGCAGGCAAATCTGCATTGCAGGAGTATTACAATAGCCAGGACATGGAAGCAAGCAGAAAGTCCATCAACAGATGAGTGGACAAAGAAGGACAGGGACCTGAACAGATGGAATATTAGCCAAGGAACAAAAGGAAACAATGCCATCAACAGCACCATCGGTGAGGCTAGAGTTCATCACGCACCTTGCAGTAAGTCACAGAGCGAAAGATACATAGCCTACGATATCACTTATAGGTGTTCCCTAAAAATTGATATCACTGAAGATATTTCCACAGAGAAAGGCAATCACAGATGCAATAAACAGATTTATGGTTCACCCATGGACAGGTGTGAGAATTGTGTACATTAGGAAATTGGGTTTAAGAGAGAGATACAAACACAGGTGAAATACAAAATCACCAAAGGCCTACGGAATACCAAGAGAAGAGTACTCAACATTGTGTCATAAGCTACATGGGAAAAGGATCCAAAGAAGACTAGATACATGTTTATGTGTAAAAGAGCCACATCTTTCACACCTACAACAAGCAAAACATTGTAATCAAACTTGCTGTGAGAAACAATAAACGTTGAATTAAAAAACGAACAAGTCAGTCGTGAGGCACAAACATAAGGGGCTTTTTCCTGGCACAGTCCATTCTAATTGACAACCGAGAATACGACTTCCACGGAGGCTCTGTTGCCCGAGTAACCAGGTTTGGTAAAGGAGACCTGCTGCCGCCTTGTGGCCGTTTCTCAAAACAGCAGCTTTAAACCCAGTGCTAATGGTCACTTGATATTCAAAATCATTGCAGGCCTATAAATGACACCTGCCCTCAAAAACGATTCTTGGGTCGTCCATCGAGGAAAAAAACTCAAAAGACGTGCACATTTCAAAACGACAATTTCAAGAGGCATATTTTGTGCACATTTTGTCTCCTCTTTCTTTCTTTCTCTTGTGATAAATAAAAGGGCATGGAAAAATGCTCAACATCAGGAATTAATAAAGCCATGCAAATCCAGTCGACAGAAACGTTCACCCACCGTCGTCAGAATGATCATCAGCCACAGAGTCTACAAAGAATAAATGCTCAAGGTGTTTTAGAGAACTCTGTGCCCTCTAGCTGCCGCTGGGACGTAACCTGGGATCAGCTAGTAGTGAGGACACCGTGGAGGTGCGTTGAAAGGTAAAAATTGAGCTAACCTGTAATCGGGTAGGCCCACCGATGGGCCTATCTCCCGAGTAGACCAAAATCAAAAAGACACAGGCTGGCCATCCTGCACTGCAGCAACATGTACCATCGCCAAGACTTGGAAGAAACCCAAATGTCCATCAACAGAACAATGCACCAAGAAGAAGGGGGCCCATGCGCACAATGGAACATGAGCCACGGAAGAGCATGGAACAGTGCCGCTGGCACCACCGTAGAAGGATCTAGAGATACCCACCCAAAAGGAAGTACGAAAGAAACCGAAATAGAAATATCCTATGACATCACTTATAGCTGTTACTTCAACATTGATACCCATGAAGTCATTTCCAAGAGAAGGCCGTGCATAGATGCAGAAAACCAACTATGCTTAACCAAGTGGAAAGGTGTAAGGAATGTATGAATTTGGATATGGGGGTTTACAGACATGTACTGATACATATGAAATATATAATCACAAAATACCTAAGGAATACCAAGAGAGGTCGACTCAACACTCTGTAATAACCTACACGGGAAAGGATCCAAAGATGAATAGATTGATACATACATATGATGAACCAGATGCAGTACACCTAGAACACACACCACATTTTTATCCAATTGGCTGTGATACTAGATAACAATTAAATTTTAAAAAACACACAAGAAGTAAGGAGATATAAGCTCTTGGGGGTTTGGCCTGACACACTGCACTCTCATTTGCAGCCTACTAACACAATTTCCAGGAAGCCTCTGTTGCGGGAAAACCCAGAGTTGGAAATGGAGAAATGCTGCCGCCTTGTGGCCGTTTCCCGCAAGAGCGGCTTCAAACGCATAGCTATGGTTCACTTAACATTCATAAGGACTCAGGCCTCTAAAAGACACCTGCCCTCAAAAAAAAAAAATGTCCTGAGCTCGGCCGTGGCCAAAAAAATTCAAAGCAGGCAAATGTGTCAAAGAGATAGTATGATAGAGGTAAGTTTTACTCACTCTTTATCAAAAAAAGGAAAATGGAGAAAAGCTCAACATCAGGAATCATCAGACTCCTCTAACCTACAAAAAGCTTTCAGCTCACCCAAGTTAACTACCGTCAGCCAAAAGACTACAAACAATAAATGCTGAAGGGGTTTTAGAGAACTCTGTTCCCTCTGTCTGCGGAGGACATGTCTAGTTGTAACAGCCAATAATGAGAACAGAAAGGAGCTGCGTTTTCAATTAAAAATTGAGCCACCCTTCCATCCAGAACACCCACAGCCGAGCCTCTCACCTGAGAAGACAGGCTGCAAGATCTGCACTCCACGAGTTTTCACAGTAGCCAAGACACCGAAGCAACCCAAATGTCCATCAACAGATGAATGGATAAGAAGAGCTGGTCCGTGGACACAGTGGACTATTCGGCATGGAAAACAAGGAAACACTGCTCTTTGAGGCACCCGAGATGAGCGTAGAGATCATCACAGAACATGAGTTAAGTCGGAAAGCAAAGGACATACTGTATGATATCACATATAGGCGTTATCTAACAGCTGACACAAATGAACATATTTCCACAAAGAAAGACACTCACACACTTAGAAAAAAAACTAAGCTTATGTAAAATGAAAGGTGGGGGGAAACGATAAATTAAGATTAGTGGGACCATATGTGTACAAATACATATTAAATATATATATATCATACAGACCGACCATATAGCAAGGGAGGTCACCAGAACACTCCGCAATAATATACATTGGAAGAATATCTGTACAATATATATATATATATATATATATATATATATATATATATATATATATATATATATACATACATAACGTATAAATGAACCAGATTTTTTACACCTAGGACCAACAATATTCTAATCATTAGCGTGATCAAAAGAATTAAAAGAGCGAACAAGAAGTAATGTGACATAAACTTCTGGGGTTTCTTCCTGGCACATTCCGTTCTAATTTACAACCTGGGAACAGGACTTCCAGAAGGGCTGTGCTGCCCGAGTAACCAGATGTGCGAATGTACTGAATTCCCAAAACACAACCGAGTCACGCTTTTAGAAAACACACTTATGCCTGCTTCAGGGGAAAGGTGAGGTGGGCTGATGCATAAAACTCGAGTTTGAAATGAGCACAGATACTCTTGCGAAAACCGAATATGGAATGGACACGACCTACTCCTTGCTCAATCAACTGGACTCACCAGACCCTGTTCATCGCACAAGTATCTATCCGACTAGTAAGCATCTTAAAAGCTAAGTCTTGATATCTCTGTGTAAGTGCATCAAGTGTGTGTAAAGCGGCCTAAAACCAGCAGGGAAAATCAGCTCAGACCCATTCTGAGGATACATTTCCAACATAAAGAAGAAACAAGCAGGGCAAAACAGAGAGAAATTCTTCCAAAATGCGTTCAGGGACTGGCATGCAACCAGGATTGACCACATCTACAGCCCCAGCGGCAGAAGACATAAGGCTGGACACTCTTGGGGCTGAGACGATTCGTGAGGTTGGGAAAGCAAATGCAGACCCTTGAAAGGAATCCTGCGTGCTCCCCATTCCATGGGTCCCAACTCTCCAGGTTCAACGCAATCTTCCGACAGCGAAAGCACTCATTGGAAACCCAGCGGATGCTACACCGTGGGATCGGGAAAGCTTTCTGAAACTCACCTCAGTTTTCATCTCCTGGTGCTCGTGTTCTCCATTCAGGCCCCCTTACTAACAATCTCCCCACTTGGAGACTCGGCGCCTTTCCATGCCTCTTTCGTACCGTCTGCAATTTGTCCGCAGGATGAACTGCAAGAGGGGGAACCAATGAGAGACTCGCTGGAGGTGTTTGGTCGGGCACATGTCACTCTCATTTCCCATCACGAAGAAGAATTCACCAGCGGTTCAGCCTGCCACCCCGGATCAACAATAGGGCGTGAAGCCATCCAGCCGTGTTGCGTCCCACTCACAAAAAAGCGACTTGGGAAATGGAGCTCAGGGGCACTGCACTTCCCAAACCTGCAGAGTTCTAAACGATAACTATCGCCCCAAAATATATTGAGGTCAGGCTACGAAGAGGCGTTGAACGCAAGGCAGAATTGCAGGAAACGGATGTCAACGGGTACATCGGAATGGCCCCGATAGCACATGAAAAGCGCCAGAACGTGGACAATGATGCGGTTGGCCAAAAAGGGCGTATGCGTTTTTTCCTGAATATATTCAGGAAAAAACGCATACGCCCTTTTTGGCCAACCAAGCAACCTGGGAGAGCAAATCAGCACTACAAAGAAATCTCTCGCCCCCCCCGGGGCAAAAGGGCCAGGCGAAAAAAGTCTAAAAACCAGAAAGGCAGGACAGGCCACGGAGTCAAGGGAGCCTTGTTAAGCTGATGGGCGGGATGTCAATGGCCAACAGCCAATCTTCACAAGTGTATCCTCTTTCCCAAACCATGTAAAACACAGAACCACAGAGCATAGGGCACTTCCACACATGGGCGTTGACCTTGGGAAAATCAAAAAATCAACCAGACACAGGGACCCCAAAGTTGAGGGCTGCTGTCTTGACAAGAACCTCCACTCCGGTACACGTTTCATATCCCAGGAAAGAGCCAAGTGGACAAAGACGAGTGGACAAGTGGACAAGTGGACAAGTGGTGCTACGTAGGTCCAATGGAGTGTCACTCAGCCATGAAATCCACGTCATGAGGCTGGTAGCAGCATCCTGAGTGGATTTAGGTACGATCATCCTCAGTGAAATAAGTCCCACAAAAAAAGAAACTTATGATATCACTTATCGAGGGAATGTAAAAATCGCTCCCCATGCACTGAATCCCCAAACAGAACAGTCACGCTTTTAGAAAACACACTTATGCCTGCTTCAGGGGAAAGGTGAGGTGGGGTGACGCATAAAACTCGAGTTTGAAATGAGCACAGATACCCTTCCGAAAACCGAATATGGAATGGACACGACCTACTCCTTGCTCAATCAACTGGACTCACCAGACCCTGTTCATCGCACAAGTATCTATCCGACTAGTAAGCATCTTAAAAGCTAAGTCTTGATATCTCTGTGTAAGTGCATCAAGTGTGTGTCAAGCGGCCTAAAACCAGCAGGGAAAATCAGCTCAGACCCATTCTGAGGATACATTTCCAACATAAAGAAGAAACAAGCAGGGCAAAACAGAGAGAAATTCTTCCAAAATGCGTTCAGGGACTGGCATGCAACCAGGATTGACCACATCTACAGCCCCAGCGGCAGAAGACATAAGGCTGGACACTCTTGGGGCTGAGACGATTGGTGAGGTTGGGAAAGCAAATGCAGACCCTTGAAAGGAATCCTGCGTGCTCCCCATTCCATGGGTCCCAACTCTCCAGGTTCAACGCAATCTTCCGACAGCGAAAGCACTCATTGGAAACCCAGCGGATGCTACACCGTGGGATCGGGAAAGCTTTCTGAAACTCACCTCAGTTTTCATCTCCTGGTGCTCGTGTTCTCCATTCAGGCCCCCTTACTAACAATCTCCCCACTTGGAGACTCGGCGCCTTTCCATGCCTCTTTCGTACCGTCTGCAATTTGTCCGCAGGATGAACTGCAAGAGGGGGAACCAATGAGAGACTCGCTGGAGGTGTTTGGTCGGGCACATGTCACTCTCATTTCCCATCACGAAGAAGAATTCACCAGAGGTTCAGCCTGCCACCCCGGATCGACAATAGGGCGTGAAGCCATCCAGCCGTGTTGCGTCCCACTCACAAAAAAGCGACTTGGGAAATGGAGCTCAGGGGCACTGCACTTCCCAAACCTGCAGAGTTCTAAACGATAACTATCGCCCCAAAATATATTGAGGGCAGGCTACGAAGAGGCGTTGAACGCACGGCAGAATTGCAGGAAACGGATGTCAACGGCTACATCGGAATGGCCCCGATAGCACATGAAAAGCGCCAGAACGTGGACAATGATGTGGTTGGCCAAAAAGGGCGTATGCGTTTTTTCCTGAATATATTCAGGAAAAAACGCATACGCCCTTTTTGGCCAACCAAGCAACCTGGGAGAGCAAATCAGCACTACAAAGAAATCTCTCGCCCCCCCCCCCCCGGGGCAAAAGGGCCAGGCGAAAAAAGTCTAAAAACCAGAAAGGCAGGACAGCCCACGGAGTCAAGGAAGCCTTGTTAAGCTGATGGGCGGGATGTCAATGGCCAACAGCCAATCTTCACAAGTGTATCCTCTTTCCCAAACCATGTAAAACACAGAACCACAGAGCATAGGGCACTTCCACACATGGGCGTTGACCTTGGGAAAATGAAAAAATCAACCAGACACAGCGACCCCAAAGTTGAGGGCTGCTGTCTTGACAAGAACCTCCACTCTGGTACACGTTTCATATCCCAGGAAAGAGCCAAGTGGACAAAGACGAGTGGACAAGTGGACAAAGACAAGTGGACAAGTGGACAAGTGGTGCTACGTAGGTCCAATGGAGTGTCACTCAGCCATGAAATCCACGTCATGAGGCTGGTAGCAGCATCCTGAGTGGATTTAGGTACGATCATCCTCAGTGAAATAAGTCCCACAAAAAAAGAAACTTATGATATCACTTATCGAGGGAATGTAAAAATCACTCCCCATGCACTGAATCCCCAAACAGAACAGAGTCACGCTTTTAGAAAACACACTTATGCCTGCTTCAGGGGAAAGGTGAGGTGGGGGGACGCATAAAACTCGAGTTTGAAATGAGCACAGATACCCTTCCGAAAACCGAATATGGAATGGACACGACCTACTCCTTGCTCAATCAACTGGACTCACCAGACCCTGTTCATCGCACAAGTATCTATCCGACTAGTAAGCATCTTAAAAGCTAAGTCTTGATATCTCTGTGTAAGTGCATCAAGTGTGTGTCAAGCGGCCTAAAACCAGCAGGGAAAATCAGCTCAGACCCATTCTGAGGATACATTTCCAACATAAAGAAGAAACAAGCAGGGCAAAACAGAGAGAAATTCTTCCAAAATGCGTTCAGGGACTGGCATGCAACCAGGATTGACCACATCTACAGCCCCAGCGGCAGAAGACATAAGGCTGGACACTCTTGGGGCTGAGACGATTGGTGAGGTTGGGAAAGCAAATGCAGACCCTTGAAAGGAATCCTGCGTGCTCCCCATTCCATGGGTCCCAACTCTCCAGGTTCAACGCAATCTTCCGACAGCGAAAGCACTCATTGGAAACCCAGCGGATGCTACACCGTGGGATCGGGAAAGCTTTCTGAAACTCACCTCAGTTTTCATCTCCTGGTGCTCGTGTTCTCCATTCAGGCCCCCTTACTAACAATCTCCCCACTTGGAGACTCGGCGCCTTTCCATGCCTCTTTCGTACCGTCTGCAATTTGTCCGCAGGATGAACTGCAAGAGGGGGAACCAATGAGAGACTCGCTGGAGGTGTTTGGTCGGGCACATGTCACTCTCATTTCCCATCACGAAGAAGAATTCACCAGAGGTTCAGCCTGCCACCCCGGATCGACAATAGGGCGTGAAGCCATCCAGCCGTGTTGCGTCCCACTCACAAAAAAGCGACTTGGGAAATGGAGCTCAGGGGCACTGCACTTCCCAAACCTGCAGAGTTCTAAACGATAACTATCGCCCCAAAATATATTGAGGTCAGGCTACGAAGAGGCGCTGAACGCAAGGCAGAACTGCAGGAAACGGATGTCAACGGGTACATCGGAATGGCCCCGATAGCACATGAAAAGCGCCAGAACGTGGACAATGATGCGGTTGGCCAAAAAGGGCGTGTGCGTTTTTTCCTGAATATATTCAGGAAAAAACGCATACGCCCTTTTTGGCCAACCAAGCAACCTGGGAGAGCAAATCAGCACTACAAAGAAATCTCTCGCCCCCCCCGGGGGAAAAGGGCCAGGCGAAAAAAGTCTAAAAACCAGAAAGGCAGGACAGGCCACGGAGTCAAGGGAGCCTTGTTAAGCTGATGGGCGGGATGTCAATGGCCAACAGCCAATCTTCACAAGTGTATCCTCTTTCCCAAACCATGTGAAACACAGAACCACAGAGCATAGGGCACTTCCACACATGGGCGTTGACCTTGGGAAAATGAAAATATCAACCAGACACAGGGACCCCAAAGTTGAGGGCTGCTGTCTTGACAAGAACCTCCACTCCGGTACACGTTTCATATCCCAGGAAAGAGCCAAGTGGACAAAGACGAGTGGACAAGTGGACAAAGACAAGTGGACAAGTGGACAAGTGGTGCTACGTAGGTCCAATGGAGTGTCACTCAGCCATGAAATCCACGTCATGAGGCTGGTAGCAGCATCCTGAGTGGATTTAGGTACGATCATCCTCAGTGAAATAAGTCCCACAAAAAAAGAAACTTATGATATCACTTATCGAGGGAATGTAAAAATCGCTCCCCATGCACTGAATCCCCAAACAGAACAGAGTCACGCTTTTAGAAAACACACTTATGCCTGCTTCAGGGGAAAGGTGAGGTGGGGTGACGCATAAAACTCGAGTTTGAAATGAGCACAGATACCCTTCCGAAAACCGAATATGGAATGGACACGACCTACTCCTTGCTCAATCAACTGGACTCACCAGACCCTGTTCATCGCACAAGTATCTATCCGACTAGTAAGCATCTTAAAAGCTAAGTCTTGATATCTCTGTGTAAGTGCATCAAGTGTGTGTAAAGCGGCCTAAAACCAGCAGGGAAAATCAGCTCAGACCCATTCTGAGGATACATTTCCAACATAAAGAAGAAACAAGCAGGGCAAAACAGAGAGAAATTCTTCCAAAATGCGTTCAGGGACTGGCATGCAACCAGGATTGACCACATCTACAGCCCCAGCGGCAGAAGACATAAGGCTGGACACTCTTGGGGCTGAGACGATTGGTGAGGTTGGGAAAGCAAATGCAGACCCTTGAAAGGAATCCTGCGTGCTCCCCATTCCATGGGTCCCAACTCTCCAGGTTCAACGCAATCTTCCGACAGCGAAAGCACTCATTGGAAACCCAGCGGATGCTACACCGTGGGATCGGGAAAGCTTTCTGAAACTCACCTCAGTTTTCATCTCCTGGTGCTCGTGTTCTCCATTCAGGCCCCCTTACTAACAATCTCCCCACTTGGAGACTCGGCGCCTTTCCATGCCTCTTTCGTACCGTCTGCAATTTGTCCGCAGGATGAACTGCAAGAGGGGGAACCAATGAGAGACTCGCTGGAGGTGTTTGGTCGGGCACATGTCACTCTCATTTCCCATCACGAAGAAGAATTCACCAGCGGTTCAGCCTGCCACCCCGGATCGACAATAGGGCGTGAAGCCATCCAGCCGTGTTGCGTCCCACTCCCAAAAAAGCGACTTGGGAAATGGAGCTCAGGGGCACTGCACTTCCCAAACCTGCAGAGTTCTAAACGATAACTATCGCCCCAAAATATATTGAGGTCAGGCTACGAAGAGGCGCTGAACGCAAGGCAGAACTGCAGGAAACGGATGTCAATGGGTACATCGGAATGGCCCCGATAGCACATGAAAAGCGCCAGAACGTGGACAATGATGCGGTTGGCCAAAAAGGGCGTATGCGTTTTTTCCTGAATATATTCAGGAAAAAACGCATACGCCCTTTTTGGCCAACCAAGCAACCTGGGAGAGCAAATCAGCACTACAAAGAAATCTCTCCCCCCCCCCCCCGGGGGCAAAAGGGCCAGGCGAAAAAAGTCTAAAAACCAGAGAGGCAGGACAGGCCACGGAGTCAAGGGAGCCTTGTTAAGCGGATGGGCGGGATGTCAATGGCCAACAGCCAATCTTCACAAGTGTATCCTCTTTCCCAAACCATGTAAAACACAGAACCACAGAGCATAGGGCACTTCCACACATGGGCGTTGACCTTGGGAAAATCAAAAAATCAACCAGACACAGGGACCCCAAAGTTGAGGGCTGCTGTCTTGACAAGAACCTCCACTCCGGTACACGTTTCATATCCCAGGAAAGAGCCAAGTGGACAAGTGGACAAAGACAAGTGGACAAGTGGACAAGTGGTGCTACGTAGGTCCAATGGAGTGTCACTCAGCCATGAAATCCACGTCATGAGGCTGGTAGCAGCATCCTGAGTGGATTTAGGTACGATCATCCTCAGTGAAATAAGTCCCACAAAAAAAGAAACTTATGATATCACTTATCGAGGGAATGTAAAAATCGCTCCCCATGCACTGAATCCCCAAACAGAACAGAGTCACGCTTTTAGAAAACACACTTATGCCTGCTTCAGGGGAAAGGTGAGGTGGGGTGACGCATAAAACTCGAGTTTGAAATGAGCACAGATACCCTTCCGAAAACCGAATATGGAATGGACACGACCTACTCCTTGCTCAATCAACTGGACTCACCAGACCCTCTTCATCGCACAAGTATCTATCCGACTAGTAAGCATCTTAAAAGCTAAGTCTTGATATCTCTGTGTAAGTGCATCAAGTGTGTGTAAAGCGGCCTAAAACCAGCAGGGAAAATCAGCTCAGACCCATTCTGAGGATACATTTCCAACATAAAGAAGAAACAAGCAGGGCAAAACAGAGAGAAATTCTTCCAAAATGCGTTCAGGGACTGGCATGCAACCAGGATTGACCACATCTACAGCCCCAGCGGCAGAAGACATAAGGCTGGACACTCTTGGAGCTGAGACGATTGGTGAGGTTGGGAAAGCAAATGCAGACCCTTGAAAGGAATCCTGCGTGCTCCCCATTCCATGGGTCCCAACTCTCCAGGTTCAACGCAATCTTCCGACAGCGAAAGCACTCATTGGAAACCCAGCGGTTGCTACACCGTGGGATCGGGAAAGCTTTCTGAAACTCACCTCAGTTTTCATCTCCTGGTGCTCGTGTTCTCCATTCAGGCCCCCTTACTAACAATCTCCCCACTTGGAGACTCGGCGCCTTTCCATGCCTCTTTCGTACCGTCTGCAATTTGTCCGCAGGATGAACTGCAAGAGGGGGAACCAATGAGAGACTCGCTGGAGGTGTTTGGTCGGGCACATGTCACTCTCATTTCCCATCACGAAGAAGAATTCACCAGCGGTTCAGCCTGCCACCCCGGATCGACAATAGGGCGTGAAGCCATCCAGCCGTGTTGCGTCCCACTCCCAAAAAAGCGATTTGGGAAATGGAGCTCAGGGGCACTGCACTTCCCAAACCTGCAGAGTTCTAAACGATAACTATCGCCCCAAAATATATTGACGTCAGGCTACGAAGAGGCGCTGAACGCAAGGCAGAACTGCAGGAAACGGATGTCAACGGGTACATCGGAATGGCCCCGATAGCACATGAAAAGCGCCAGAACGTGGACAATGATGCGGTTGGCCAAAAAGGGCGTATGCGTTTTTTCCTGAATATATTCAGGAAAAAACGCATACGCCCTTTTTGGCCAACCAAGCAACCTGGGAGAGCAAATCAGCACTACAAAGAAATCTCTCGCCCCCCCACCCCCCCGGGGCAAAAGGGCCAGGCGAAAAAAGTCTAAAAACCAGAAAGGCAGGACAGCCCACGGAGTCAAGGGAGCCTTGTTAAGCTGATGGGCGGGATGTCAATGGCCAACAGCCAATCTTCACAAGTGTATCCTCTTTCCCAAACCATGTGAAACACAGAACCACAGAGCATAGGGCACTTCCACACATGGGCGTTGACCTTGGGAAAATGAAAATATCAACCAGACACAGGGACCCCAAAGTTGAGGGCTGCTGTCTTGACAAGAACCTCCACTCCGGTACACGTTTCATATCCCAGGAAAGAGCCAAGTGGACAAAGACGAGTGGACAAGTGGACAAAGACAAGTGGACAAGTGGACAAGTGGTGCTACGTAGGTCCAATGGAGTGTCACTCAGCCATGAAATCCACGTCATGAGGCTGGTAGCAGCATCCTGAGTGGATTTAGGTACGATCATCCTCAGTGAAATAAGTCCCACAAAAAAAGAAACTTATGATATCACTTATCGAGGGAATGTAAAAATCGCTCCCCATGCACTGAATCCCCAAACAGAACAGAGTCACGCTTTTAGAAAACACACTTATGCCTGCTTCAGGGGAAAGGTGAGGTGGGGTGACGCATAAAACTCGAGTTTGAAATGAGCACAGATACCCTTCCGAAAACCGAATATGGAATGGACACGACCTAGTCCTTGCTCAATCAACTGGACTCACCAGACCCTCTTCATCGCACAAGTATCTATCCGACTAGTAAGCATCTTAAAAGCTAAGTCTTGATATCTCTGTGTAAGTGCATCAAGTGTGTGTAAAGCGGCCTAAAACCAGCAGGGAAAATCAGCTCAGACTCATTCTGAGGATACATTTCCAACATAAAGAAGAAACAAGCAGGGCAAAACAGAGAGAAATTCTTCCAAAATGCGTTCAGGGACTGGCATGCAACCAGGATTGACCACATCTACAGCCCCAGCGGCAGAAGACATAAGGCTGGACACTCTTGGGGCTGAGACGATTGGTGAGGTTGGGAAAGCAAATGCAGACCCTTGAAAGGAATCCTGGGTGCTCCCCATTCCATGGGTCCCAACTCTCCAGGTTCAACGCAATCTTCCGACAGCGAAAGCACTCATTGGAAACCCAGCGGTTGC
The DNA here is from genome assembly GCF_026419965.1 of Kogia breviceps. Lineage (NCBI taxonomy): Eukaryota > Metazoa > Chordata > Mammalia > Artiodactyla > Physeteridae > Kogia > Kogia breviceps. The sequence goes on along the minus strand of NW_026711928.1, from coordinate 953,007 downwards.
TACACCGTGGGATCGGGAAAGCTTTCTGAAACTCACCTCAGTTTTCATCTCCTGGTGCTCGTGTTCTCCATTCAGGCCCCCTTACTAACAATCTCCCCACTTGGAGACTCGGCGCCTTTCCATGCCTCTTTCGTACCGTCTGCAATTTGTCCGCAGGATGAACTGCAAGAGGGGGAACCAATGAGAGACTCGCTGGAGGTGTTTGGTCGGGCACATGTCACTCTCATTTCCCATCACGAAGAAGAATTCACCAGCGGTTCAGCCTGCCACCCCGGATCGACAATAGGGCGTGAAGCCATCCAGCCGTGTTGCGTCCCACTCACAAAAAAGCGACTTGGGAAATGGAGCTCAGGGGCACTGCACTTCCCAAACCTGCAGAGTTCTAAACGATAACTATCGCCCCAAAATATATTGACGTCAGGCTACGAAGAGGCGCTGAACGCAAGGCAGAACTGCAGGAAACGGATGTCAACGGGTACATCGGAATGGCCCCGATAGCACATGAAAAGCGCCAGAACGTGGACAATGATGCGGTTGGCCAAAAAGGGCGTATGCGTTTTTTCCTGAATATATTCAGGAAAAAACGCATACGCCCTTTTTGGCCAACCAAGCAACCTGGGAGAGCAAATCAGCACTACAAAGAAATCTCTCGCCCCCCACCCGGGGGCAAAAGGGCCAGGCGAAAAAAGTCTAAAAACCAGAAAGGCAGGACAGCCCACGGAGTCAAGGGAGCCTTGTTAAGCTGATGGGCGGGATGTCAATGGCCAACAGCCAATCTTCACAAGTGTATCCTCTTTCCCAAACCATGTAAAACACAGAACCACAGAGCATAGGGCACTTCCACACATGGGCGTTGACCTTGGGAAAATGAAAAAATCAACCAGACACAGGGACCCCAAAGTTGAGGGCTGCTGTCTTGACAAGAACCTCCACTCCGGTACACGTTTCATATCCCAGGAAAGAGCCAAGTGGACAAGTGGACAAAGACAAGTGGACAAGTGGACAAGTGGTGCTACGTAGGTCCAATGGAGTGTCACTCAGCCATGAAATCCACGTCATGAGGCTGGTAGCAGCATCCTGAGTGGATTTAGGTACGATCATCCTCAGTGAAATAAGTCCCACAAAAAAAGAAACTTATGATATCACTTATCGAGGGAATGTAAAAATCGCTCCCCATGCACTGAATCCCCAAACAGAACAGAGTCACGCTTTTAGAAAACACACTTATGCCTGCTTCAGGGGAAAGGTGAGGTGGGGTGACGCATAAAACTCGAGTTTGAAATGAGCACAGATACCCTTCCGAAAACCGAATATGGAATGGACACGACCTACTCCTTGCTCAATCAACTGGACTCACCAGACCCTGTTCATCGCACAAGTATCTATCCGACTAGTAAGCATCTTAAAAGCTAAGTCTTGATATCTCTGTGTAAGTGCATCAAGTGTGTGTAAAGCGGCCTAAAACCAGCAGGGAAAATCAGCTCAGACCCATTCTGAGGATACATTTCCAACATAAAGAAGAAACAAGCAGGGCAAAACAGAGAGAAATTCTTCCAAAATGCGTTCAGGGACTGGCATGCAACCAGGATTGACCACATCTACAGCCCCAGCGGCAGAAGACATAAGGCTGGACACTCTTGGGGCTGAGACGATTGGTGAGGTTGGGAAAGCAAATGCAGACCCTTGAAAGGAATCCTGCGTGCTCCCCATTCCATGGGTCCCAACTCTCCAGGTTCAACGCAATCTTCCGACAGCGAAAGCACTCATTGGAAAACCAGCGGATGCTACACCGTGGGATCGGGAAAGCTTTCTGAAACTCACCTCAGTTTTCATCTCCTGGTGCTCGTGTTCTCCATTCAGGCCCCCTTACTAACAATCTCCCCACTTGGAGACTCGGCGCCTTTCCATGCCTCTTTCGTACCGTCTGCAATTTGTCCGCAGGATGAACTGCAAGAGGGGGAACCAATGAGAGACTCGCTGGAGGTGTTTGGTCGGGCACATGTCACTCTCATTTCCCATCACGAAGAAGAATTCACCAGCGGTTCAGCCTGCCACCCCGGATCGACAATAGGGCGTGAAGCCATCCAGCCGTGTTGCGTCCCACTCCCAAAAAAGCGATTTGGGAAATGGAGCTCAGGGGCACTGCACTTCCCAAACCTGCAGAGTTCTAAATGATAACTATCGCCCCAAAATATATTGACGTCAGGCTACGAAGAGGCGCTGAACGCAAGGCAGAACTGCAGGAAACGGATGTCAACGGGTACATCGGAATGGCCCCGATAGCACATGAAAAGCGCCAGAACGTGGACAATGATGCGGTTGGCCAAAAAGGGCGTATGCGTTTTTTCCTGAATATATTCAGGAAAAAACGCATACGCCCTTTTTGGCCAACCAAGCAACCTGGGAGAGCAAATCAGCACTACAAAGAAATCTCTCGCCCCCCCCCCCCCGGGGCAAAAGGACCAGGCGAAAAAAGTCTAAAAACCAGAAAGGCAGGACAGGCCACGGAGTCAAGGGAGCCTTGTTAAGCTGATGGGCGGGATGTCAATGGCCAACAGCCAATCTTCACAAGTGTATCCTCTTTCCCAAACCATGTGAAACACAGAACCACAGAGCATAGGGCACTTCCACACATGGGCGTTGACCTTGGGAAAATGAAAATATCAACCAGACACAGGGACCCCAAAGTTGAGGGCTGCTGTCTTGACAAGAACCTCCACTCCGGTACACGTTTCATATCCCAGGAAAGAGCCAAGTGGACAAAGACGAGTGGACAAGTGGACAAAGACAAGTGGACAAGTGGACAAGTGGTGCTACGTAGGTCCAATGGAGTGTCACTCAGCCATGAAATCCACGTCATGAGGCTGGTAGCAGCATCCTGAGTGGATTTAGGTACGATCATCCTCAGTGAAATAAGTCCCACAAAAAAAGAAACTTATGATATCACTTATCGAGGGAATGTAAAAATCGCTCCCCATGCACTGAATCCCCAAACAGAACAGAGTCACGCTTTTAGAAAACACACTTATGCCTGCTTCAGGGGAAAGGTGAGGTGGGGTGACGCATAAAACTCGAGTTTGAAATGAGCACAGATACCCTTCCGAAAACCGAATATGGAATGGACACGACCTACTCCTTGCTCAATCAACTGGACTCACCAGACCCTCTTCATCGCACAAGTATCTATCCGACTAGTAAGCATCTTAAAAGCTAAGTCTTGATATCTCTGTGTAAGTGCATCAAGTGTGTGTAAAGCGGCCTAAAACCAGCAGGGAAAATCAGCTCAGACCCATTCTGAGGATACATTTCCAACATAAAGAAGAAACAAGCAGGGCAAAACAGAGAGAAATTCTTCCAAAATGCGTTCAGGGACTGGCATGCAACCAGGATTGACCACATCTACAGCCCCAGCGGCAGAAGACATAAGGCTGGACACTCTTGGGGCTGAGACGATTCGTGAGGTTGGGAAAGCAAATGCAGACCCTTGAAAGGAATCCTGCGTGCTCCCCATTCCATGGGTCCCAACTCTCCAGGTTCAACGCAATCTTCCGACAGCGAAAGCACTCATTGGAAAACCAGCGGATGCTACACCGTGGGATCGGGAAAGCTTTCTGAAACTCACCTCAGTTTTCATCTCCTGGTGCTCGTGTTCTCCATTCAGGCCCCCTTACTAACAATCTCCCCACTTGGAGACTCGGCGCCTTTCCATGCCTCTTTCGTACCGTCTGCAATTTGTCCGCAGGATGAACTGCAAGAGGGGGAACCAATGAGAGACTCGCTGGAGGTGTTTGGTCGGGCACATGTCACTCTCATTTCCCATCACGAAGAAGAATTCACCAGAGGTTCAGCCTGCCACCCCGGATCGACAATACGGCGTGAAGCCATCCAGCCGTGTTGCGTCCCACTCACAAAAAAGCGACTTGGGAAATGGAGCTCAGGGGCACTGCACTTCCCAAACCTGCAGAGTTCTAAACGATAACTATCGCCCCAAAATATATTGAGGTCAGGCTACGAAGAGGCGCTGAACGCAAGGCAGAACTGCAGGAAACGGATGTCAACGGGTACATCGGAATGGCCCCGATAGCACATGAAAAGCGCCAGAACGTGGACAATGATGCGGTTGGCCAAAAAGGGCGTATGCGTTTTTTCCTGAATATATTCAGGAAAAAACGCATACGCCCTTTTTGGCCAACCAAGCAACCTGGGAGAGCAAATCAGCACTACAAAGAAATCTCTCGCCCCACCCCCCCGGGGCAAAAGGGCCAGGCGAAAAAAGTCTAAAAACCAGAAAGGCAGGACAGCCCACGGAGTCAAGGGAGCCTTGTTAAGCTGATGGGCGGGATGTCAATGGCCAACAGCCAATCTTCACAAGTGTATCCTCTTTCCCAAACCATGTAAAACACAGAACCACAGAGCATAGGGCACTTCCACACATGGGCGTTGACCTTGGGAAAATGAAAAAATCAACCAGACACAGGGACCCCAAAGTTGAGGGCTGCTGTCTTGACAAGAACCTCCACTCCGGTACACGTTTCATATCCCAGGAAAGAGCCAAGTGGACAAAGACGAGTGGAGAAGTGGACAAAGACAAGTGGACAAGTGGTGCTACGTAGGTCCAATGGAGTGTCACTCAGCCATGAAATCCACGTCATGAGGCTGGTAGCAGCATCCTGAGTGGATTTAGGTACGATCATCCTCAGTGAAATAAGTCCCACAAAAAAAGAAACTTATGATATCACTTATCGAGGGAATGTAAAAATCGCTCCCCATGCACTGAATCCCCAAACAGAACAGAGTCACGCTTTTAGAAAACACACTTATGCCTGCTTCAGGGGAAAGGTGAGGTGGGGTGACGCATAAAACTCGAGTTTGAAATGAGCACAGATACCCTTCCGAAAACCGAATATGGAATGGACACGACCTACTCCTTGCTCAATCAACTGGACTCACCAGACCCTGTTCATCGCACAAGTATCTATCCGACTAGTAAGCATCTTAAAAGCTAAGTCTTGATATCTCTGTGTAAGTGCATCAAGTGTGTGTAAAGCGGCCTAAAACCAGCAGGGAAAATCAGCTCAGACCCATTCTGAGGATACATTTCCAACATAAAGAAGAAACAAGCAGGGCAAAACAGAGAGAAATTCTTCCAAAATGCGTTCAGGGACTGGCATGCAACCAGGATTGACCACATGTACAGCCCCAGCGGCAGAAGACATAAGGCTGGACACTCTTGGGGCTGAGACGATTCGTGAGGTTGGGAAAGCAAATGCAGACCCTTGAAAGGAATCCTGCGTGCTCCCCATTCCATGGGTCCCAACTCTCCAGGTTCAACGCAATCTTCCGACAGCGAAAGCACTCATTGGAAACCCAGCGGATGCTACACCGTGGGATCGGGAAAGCTTTCTGAAACTCACCTCAGTTTTCATCTCCTGGTGCTCGTGTTCTCCATTCAGGCCCCCTTACTAACAATCTCCCCACTTGGAGACTCGGCGCCTTTCCATGCCTCTTTCGTACCGTCTGCAATTTGTCCGCAGGATGAACTGCAAGAGGGGGAACCAATGAGAGACTCGCTGGAGGTGTTTGGTCGGGCACATGTCACTCTCATTTCCCATCACGAAGAAGAATTCACCACAGGTTCAGCCTGCCACCCCGGATCGACAATAGGGCGTGAAGCCATCCAGCCGTGTTGCGTCCCACTCACAAAAAAGCGACTTGGGAAATGGAGCTCAGGGGCACTGCACTTCCCAAACCTGCAGAGTTCTAAACGATAACTATCGCCCCAAAATATATTGAGGTCAGGCTACGAAGAGGCGCTGAACGCAAGGCAGAACTGCAGGAAACGGATGTCAACGGGTACATCGGAATGGCCCCGATAGCACATGAAAAGCGCCAGAACGTGGACAATGATGCGGTTGGCCAAAAAGGGCGTATGCGTTTTTTCCTGAATATATTCAGGAAAAAACGCATACGCCCTTTTTGGCCAACCAAGCAACCTGGGAGAGCAAATCAGCACTACAAAGAAATCTCTCGCCCCCCCCCGGGGCAAAAGGGCCAGGCGAAAAAAGTCTAAAAACCAGAAAGGCAGGACAGGCCACGGAGTCAAGGGAGCCTTGTTAAGCTGATGGGCGGGATGTCAATGGCCAACAGCCAATCTTCACAAGTGTATCCTCTTTCCCAAACCATGTGAAACACAGAACCACAGAGCATAGGGCACTTCCACACATGGGCGTTGACCTTGGGAAAATGAAAATATCAACCAGACACAGGGACCCCAAAGTTGAGGGCTGCTGTCTTGACAAGAACCTCCACTCCGGTACACGTTTCATATCCCAGGAAAGAGCCAAGTGGACAAAGACGAGTGGACAAGTGGACAAAGACAAGTGGACAAGTGGACAAGTGGTGCTACGTAGGTCCAATGGAGTGTCACTCAGCCATGAAATCCACGTCATGAGGCTGGTAGCAGCATCCTGAGTGGATTTAGGTACGATCATCCTCAGTGAAATAAGTCCCACAAAAAAAGAAACTTATGATATCACTTATCGAGGGAATGTAAAAATCGCTCCCCATGCACTGAATCCCCAAACAGAACAGAGTCACGCTTTTAGAAAACACACTTATGCCTGCTTCAGGGGAAAGGTGAGGTGGGGTGACGCATAAAACTCGAGTTTGAAATGAGCACAGATACCCTTCCGAAAACCGAATATGGAATGGACACGACCTACTCCTTGCTCAATCAACTGGACTCACCAGACCCTCTTCATCGCACAAGTATCTATCCGACTAGTAAGCATCTTAAAAGCTAAGTCTTGATATCTCTGTGTAAGTGCATCAAGTGTGTGTAAAGCGGCCTAAAACCAGCAGGGAAAATCAGCTCAGACCCATTCTGAGGATACATTTCCAACATAAAGAAGAAACAAGCAGGGCAAAACAGAGAGAAATTCTTCCAAAATGCGTTCAGGGACTGGCATGCAACCAGGATTGACCACATCTACAGCCCCAGCGGCAGAAGACATAAGGCTGGACACTCTTGGGGCTGAGACGATTCGTGAGGTTGGGAAAGCAAATGCAGACCCTTGAAAGGAATCCTGCGTGCTCCCCATTCCATGGGTCCCAACTCTCCAGGTTCAACGCAATCTTCCGACAGCGAAAGCACTCATTGGAAACCCAGCGGATGCTACACCGTGGGATCGGGAAAGCTTTCTGAAACTCACCTCAGTTTTCATCTCCTGGTGCTCGTGTTCTCCATTCAGGCCCCCTTACTAACAATCTCCCCACTTGGAGACTCGGCGCCTTTCCATGCCTCTTTCGTACCGTCTGCAATTTGTCCGCAGGATGAACTGCAAGAGGGGGAACCAATGAGAGACTCGCTGGAGGTGTTTGGTCGGGCACATGTCACTCTCATTTCCCATCACGAAGAAGAATTCACCAGAGGTTCAGCCTGCCACCCCGGATCGACAATAGGGCGTGAAGCCATCCAGCCGTGTTGCGTCCCACTCACAAAAAAGCGACTTGGGAAATGGAGCTCAGGGGCACTGCACTTCCCAAACCTGCAGAGTTCTAAACGATAACTATCGCCCCAAAATATATTGAGGTCAGGCTACGAAGAGGCGCTGAATGCAAGGCAGAACTGCAGGAAACGGATGTCAACGGGTACATCGGAATGGCCCCGATAGCACATGAAAAGCGCCAGAACGTGGACAATGATGCGGTTGGCCAAAAAGGGCGTATGCGTTTTTTCCTGAATATATTCAGGAAAAAACGCATACGCCCTTTTTGGCCAACCAAGCAACCTGGGAGAGCAAATCAGCACTACAAAGAAATCTCTCGCCCCACCCCCCCGGGGCAAAAGGGCCAGGCGAAAAAAGTCTAAAAACCAGAAAAGCAGGACAGCCCACGGAGTCAAGGGAGCCTTGTTAAGCTGATGGGCGGGATGTCAATGGCCAACAGCCAATCTTCACAAGTGTATCCTCTTTCCCAAACCATGTAAAACACAGAACCACAGAGCATAGGGCACTTCCACACATGGGCGTTGACCTTGGGAAAATGAAAAAATCAACCAGACACAGGGACCCCAAAGTTGAGGGCTGCTGTCTTGACAAGAACCTCCACTCCGGTACACGTTTCATATCCCAGGAAAGAGCCAAGTGGACAAAGACGAGTGGACAAGTGGACAAAGACAAGTGGACAAGTGGACAAGTGGTGCTACGTAGGTCCAATGGAGTGTCACTCAGCCATGAAATCCACGTCATGAGGCTGGTAGCAGCATCCTGAGTGGATTTAGGTACGATCATCCTCAGTGAAATAAGTCCCACAAAAAAAGAAACTTATGATATCACTTATCGAGGGAATGTAAAAATCGCTCCCCATGCACTGAATCCCCAAACAGAACAGAGTCACGCTTTTAGAAAACACACTTATGCCTGCTTCAGGGGAAAGGTGAGGTGGGGTGTCGCATAAAACTCGAGTTTGAAATGAGCACAGATACCCTTCCGAAAACCGAATATGGAATGGACACGACCTACTCCTTGCTCAATCAACTGGACTCACCAGACCCTCTTCATCGCACAAGTATCTATCCGACTAGTAAGCATCTTAAAAGCTAAGTCTTGATATCTCTGTGTAAGTGCATCAAGTGTGTGTCAAGCGGCCTAAAACCAGCAGGGAAAATCAGCTCAGACCCATTCTGAGGATACATTTCCAACATAAAGAAGAAACAAGCAGGGCAAAACAGAGAGAAATTCTTCCAAAATGCGTTCAGGGACTGGCATGCAACCAGGATTGACCACATCTACAGCCCCAGCGGCAGAAGACATAAGGCTGGACACTCTTGGGGCTGAGACGATTGGTGAGGTTGGGAAAGCAAATGCAGACCCTTGAAAGGAATCCTGCGTGCTCCCCATTCCATGGGTCCCAACTCTCCAGGTTCAACGCAATCTTCCGACAGCGAAAGCACTCATTGGAAACCCAGCGGATGCTACACCGTGGGATCGGGAAAGCTTTCTGAAACTCACCTCAGTTTTCATCTCCTGGTGCTCGTGTTCTCCATTCAGGCCCCCTTACTAACAATCTCCCCACTTGGAGACTCGGCGCCTTTCCATGCCTCTTTCGTACCGTCTGCAATTTGTCCGCAGGATGAACTGCAAGAGGGGGAACCAATGAGAGACTCGCTGGAGGTGTTTGGTCGGGCACATGTCACTCTCATTTCCCATCACGAAGAAGAATTCACCACAGGTTCAGCCTGCCACCCCGGATCGACAATAGGGCGTGAAGCCATCCAGCCGTGTTGCGTCCCACTCACAAAAAAGCGACTTGGGAAATGGAGCTCAGGGGCACTGCACTTCCCAAACCTGCAGAGTTCTAAACGATAACTATCGCCCCAAAATATATTGAGGTCAGGCTACGAAGAGGCGCTGAACGCAAGGCAGAACTGCAGGAAACGGATGTCAACGGGTACATCGGAATGGCCCCGATAGCACATGAAAAGCGCCAGAACGTGGACAATGATGCGGTTGGCCAAAAAGGGCGTATGCGTTTTTTCCTGAATATATTCAGGAAAAAACGCATACGCCCTTTTTGGCCAACCAAGCAACCTGGGAGAGCAAATCAGCACTACAAAGAAATCTCTCGCCCCCCCCGGGGCAAAAGGGCCAGGCGAAAAAAGTCTAAAAACCAGAAAAGCAGGACAGCCCACGGAGTCAAGGGAGCCTTGTTAAGCTGATGGGCGGGATGTCAATGGCCAACAGCCAATCTTCACAAGTGTATCCTCTTTCCCAAACCATGTAAAACACAGAACCACAGAGCATAGGGCACTTCCACACATGGGCGTTGACCTTGGGAAAATGAAAAAATCAACCAGACACAGGGACCCCAAAGTTGAGGGCTGCTGTCTTGACAAGAACCTCCACTCCGGTACACGTTTCATATCCCAGGAAAGAGCCAAGTGGACAAAGACGAGTGGACAAGTGGACAAAGACAAGTGGACAAGTGGACAAGAGGTGCTACGTAGGTCCAATGGAGTGTCACTCAGCCATGAAATCCACGTCATGAGGCTGGTAGCAGCATCCTGAGTGGATTTAGGTACGATCATCCTCAGTGAAATAAGTCCCACAAAAAAAGAAACTTATGATATCACTTATCGAGGGAATGTAAAAATCGCTCCCCATGCACTGAATCCCCAAACAGAACACAGTCACGCTTTTAGAAAACACACTTATGCCTGCTTCAGGGGAAAGGTGAGGTGGGGTGACGCATAAAACTCGAGTTTGAAATGAGCACAGATACCCTTCCGAAAACCGAATATGGAATGGACACGACCTACTCCTTGCTCAATCAACTGGACTCACCAGACCCTGTTCATCGCACAAGTATCTATCCGACTAGTAAGCATCTTAAAAGCTAAGTCTTGATATCTCTGTGTAAGTGCATCAAGTGTGTGTCAAGCGGCCTAAAACCAGCAGGGAAAATCAGCTCAGACCCATTCTGAGGATACATTTCCAACATAAAGAAGAAACAAGCAGGGCAAAACAAAGAGAAATTCTTCCAAAATGCGTTCAGGGACTGGCATGCAACCAGGATTGACCACATCTACAGCCCCAGCGGCAGAAGACATAAGGCTGGACACTCTTGGCGCTGAGACGATTGGTGAGGTTGGGAAAGCAAATGCAGACCCTTGAAAGGAATCCTGCGTGCTCCCCATTCCATGGGTCCCAACTCTCCAGGTTCAACGCAATCTTCCGACAGCGAAAGCACTCATTGGAAACCCAGCGGATGCTACACCGTGGGATCGGGAAAGCTTTCTGAAACTCACCTCAGTTTTCATCTCCTGGTGCTCGTGTTCTCCATTCAGGCCCCCTTACTAACAATCTCCCCACTTGGAGACTCGGCGCCTTTCCATGCCTCTTTCGTACCGTCTGCAATTTGTCCGCAGGATGAACTGCAAGAGGGGGAACCAATGAGAGACTCGCTGGAGGTGTTTGGTCGGGCACATGTCACTCTCATTTCCCATCACGAAGAAGAATTCACCAGCGGTTCAGCCTGCCACCCCGGATCGACAATAGGGCGTGAAGCCATCCAGCCGTGTTGCGTCCCACTCACAAAAAAGCGACTTGGGAAATGGAGCTCAGGGGCACTGCACTTCCCAAACCTGCAGAGTTCTAAACAATAACTATCGCCCCAAAATATATTGAGGTCAGGCTACGAAGAGGCGCTGAACGCAAGGCAGAACTGCAGGAAACGGATGTCAACGGGTACATCGGAATGGCCCCGATAGCACATGAAAAGCGCCAGAACGTGGACAATGATGCGGTTGGCCAAAAAGGGCGTATGCGTTTTTTCCTGAATATATTCAGGAAAAAACGCATACGCCCTTTTTGGCCAACCAAGCAACCTGGGAGAGCAAATCAGCACTACAAAGAAATCTCTCGCCCCCCCCGGGGCAAAAGGGCCAGGCGAAAAAAGTCTAAAAACCAGAAAGGCAGGACAGGCCACGGAGTCAAGGGAGCCTTGTTAAGCTGATGGGCGGGATGTCAATGGCCAACAGCCAATCTTCTCAAGTGTATCCTCTTTCCCAAACCATGTAAAACACAGAACCACAGAGCATAGGGCACTTCCACACATGGGTGTTGACCTTGGGAAAATGAAAAAATCAACCAGACACAGGGACCCCAAAGTTGAGGGCTGCTGTCTTGACAAGAACCTCCACTCCGGTACACGTTTCATATCCCAGGAAAGAGCCAAGTGGACAAAGACGAGTGGACAAGTGGACAAAGACAAGTGGACAAGTGGACAAGTGGTGCTACGTAGGTCCAATGGAGTGTCACTCAGCCATGAAATCCACGTCATGAGGCTGGTAGCAGCATCCTGAGTGGATTTAGGTACGATCATCCTCAGTGAAATAAGTCCCACAAAAAAAGAAACTTATGATATCACTTATCGAGGGAATGTAAAAATCGCTCCCCATGCACTGAATCCCCAAACAGAACAGAGTCACGCTTTTAGAAAACACACTTATGCCTGCTTCAGGGGAAAGGTGAGGTGGGGTGACGCATAAAACTCGAGTTTGAAATGAGCACAGATACCCTTCCGAAAACCGAATATGGAATGGACACGACCTACTCCTTGCTCAATCAACTGGACTCACCAGACCCTCTTCATCGCACAAGTATCTATCCGACTAGTAAGCATCTTAAAACCTAAGTCTTGATATCTCTGTGTAAGTGCATCAAGTGTGTGTAAAGCGGCCTAAAACCAGCAGGGAAAATCAGCTCAGACCCATTCTGAGGATACATTTCCAACATAAAGAAGAAACAAGCAGGGCAAAACAGAGAGAAATTCTTCCAAAATGCGTTCAGGGACTGGCATGCAACCAGGATTGACCACATCTACAGCCCCAGCGGCAGAAGACATAAGGCTGGACACTCTTGGGGCTGAGACGATTGGTGAGGTTGGGAAAGCAAATGCAGACCCTTGAAAGGAATCCTGCGTGCTCCCCATTCCATGGGTCCCAACTCTCCAGGTTCAACGCAATCTTCCGACAGCGAAAGCACTCATTGGAAACCCAGCGGTTGCTACACCGTGGGATCGGGAAAGCTTTCTGAAACTCACCTCAGTTTTCATCTCCTGGTGCTCGTGTTCTCCATTCAGGCCCCCTTACTAACAATCTCCCCACTTGGAGACTCGGCGCCTTTCCATGCCTCTTTCGTACCGTCTGCAATTTGTCCGCAGGATGAACTGCAAGAGGGGGAACCAATGAGAGACTCGCTGGAGGTGTTTGGTCGGGCACATGTCACTCTCATTTCCCATCACGAAGAAGAATTCACCAGCGGTTCAGCCTGCCACCCCGGATCGACAATAGGGCGTGAAGCCATCCAGCCGTGTTGCGTCCCACTCCCAAAAAAGCGACTTGGGAAATGGAGCTCAGGGGCACTGCACTTCCCAAACCTGCAGAGTTCTAAACGATAACTATCGCCCCAAAATATATTGACGTCAGGCTACGAAGAGGCGCTGAACGCAAGGCAGAACTGCAGGAAACGGATGTCAACGGGTACATCGGAATGGCCCCGATAGCACATGAAAAGCGCCAGAACGTGGACAATGATGCGGTTGGCCAAAAAGGGCGTATGCGTTTTTTCCTGAATATATTCAGGAAAAAACGCATACGCCCTTTTTGGCCAACCAAGCAACCTGGGAGAGCAAATCAGCACTACAAAGAAATCTCTCGCCCCCCCCCCCGGGGCAAAAGGGCCAGGCGAAAAAAGTCTAAAAACCAGAAAGGCAGGACAGCCCACGGAGTCAAGGGAGCCTTGTTAAGCTGATGGGCGGGATGTCAATGGCCAACAGCCAATCTTCACAAGTGTATCCTCTTTCCCAAACCATGTGAAACACAGAACCACAGAGCATAGGGCACTTCCACACATGGGCGTTGACCTTGGGAAAATGAAAATATCAACCAGACACAGGGACCCCAAAGTTGAGGGCTGCTGTCTTGACAAGAACCTCCACTCCGGTACACGTTTCATATCCCAGGAAAGAGCCAAGTGGACAAAGACGAGTGGACAAGTGGACAAAGACAAGTGGACAAGTGGACAAGTGGTGCTACGTAGGTCCAATGGAGTGTCACTCAGCCATGAAATCCACGTCATGAGGCTGGTAGCAGCATCCTGAGTGGATTTAGGTACGATCATCCTCAGTGAAATAAGTCCCACAAAAAAAGAAACTTATGATATCACTTATCGAGGGAATGTAAAAATCGCTCCCCATGCACTGAATCCCCAAACAGAACAGAGTCACGCTTTTAGAAAACACACTTATGCCTGCTTCAGGGGAAAGGTGAGGTGGGGTGACGCATAAAACTCGAGTTTGAAATGAGCACAGATACCCTTCCGAAAACCGAATATGGAATGGACACGACCTACTCCTTGCTCAATCAACTGGACTCACCAGACCCTGTTCATCGCACAAGTATCTATCCGACTAGTAAGCATCTTAAAAGCTAAGTCTTGATATCTCTGTGTAAGTGCATCAAGTGTGTGTAAAGCGGCCTAAAACCAGCAGGGAAAATCAGCTCAGACCCATTCTGAGGATACATTTCCAACATAAAGAAGAAACAAGCAGGGCAAAACAGAGAGAAATTCTTCCAAAATGCGTTCAGGGACTGGCATGCAACCAGGATTGACCACATCTACAGCCCCAGCGGCAGAAGACATAAGGCTGGACACTCTTGGGGCTGAGACGATTCGTGAGGTTGGGAAAGCAAATGCAGACCCTTGAAAGGAATCCTGCGTGGTCCCCATTCCATGGGTCCCAACTCTCCAGGTTCAACGCAATCTTCCGACAGCGAAAGCACTCATTGGAAACCCAGCGGATGCTACACCGTGGGATCGGGAAAGCTTTCTGAAACTCACCTCAGTTTTCATCTCCTGGTGCTCGTGTTCTCCATTCAGGCCCCCTTACTAACAATCTCCCCACTTGGAGACTCGGCGCCTTTCCATGCCTCTTTCGTACCGTCTGCAATTTGTCCGCAGGATGAACTGCAAGAGGGGGAACCAATGAGAGACTCGCTGGAGGTGTTTGGTCGGGCACATGTCACTCTCATTTCCCATCACGAAGAAGAATTCACCAGAGGTTCAGCCTGCCACCCCGGATCGACAATACGGCGTGAAGCCATCCAGCCGTGTTGCGTCCCACTCACAAAAAAGCGACTTGGGAAATGGAGCTCAGGGGCACTGCACTTCCCAAACCTGCAGAGTTCTAAACGATAACTATCGCCCCAAAATATATTGAGGTCAGGCTACGAAGAGGCGCTGAACGCAAGGCAGAACTGCAGGAAACGGATGTCAACGGGTACATCGGAATGGCCCCGATAGCACATGAAAAGCGCCAGAACGTGGACAATGATGCGGTTGGCCAAAAAGGGCGTATGCGTTTTTTCCTGAATATATTCAGGAAAAAACGCATACGCCCTTTTTGGCCAACCAAGCAACCTGGGAGAGCAAATCAGCACTACAAAGAAATCTCTCGCCCCCCCCCCCCGGGGCAAAAGGGCCAGGCGAAAAAAGTCTAAAAACCAGAAAGGCAGGACAGCCCACGGAGTCAAGGGAGCCTTGTTAAGCTGATGGGCGGGATGTCAATGGCCAACAGCCAATCTTCACAAGTGTATCCTCTTTCCCAAACCATGTAAAACACAGAACCACAGAGCATAGGGCACTTCCACACATGGGCGTTGACCTTGGGAAAATGAAAAAATCAACCAGACACAGGGACCCCAAAGTTGAGGGCTGCTGTCTTGACAAGAACCTCCACTCCGGTACACGTTTCATATCCCAGGAAAGAGCCAAGTGGACAAAGACGAGTGGACAAGTGGACAAAGACAAGTGGACAAGTGGTGCTACGTAGGTCCAATGGAGTGTCACTCAGCCATGAAATCCACGTCATGAGGCTGGTAGCAGCATCCTGAGTGGATTTAGGTACGATCATCCTCAGTGAAATAAGTCCCACAAAAAAAGAAACTTATGATATCACTTATCGAGGGAATGTAAAAATCGCTCCCCATGCACTGAATCCCCAAACAGAACAGAGTCACGCTTTTAGAAAACACACTTATGCCTGCTTCAGGGGAAAGGTGAGGTGGGGTGACGCATAAAACTCGAGTTTGAAATGAGCACAGATACCCTTCCGAAAACCGAATATGGAATGGACACGACCTACTCCTTGCTCAATCAACTGGACTCACCAGACCCTGTTCATCGCACAAGTATCTATCCGACTAGTAAGCATCTTAAAAGCTAAGTCTTGATATCTCTGTGTAAGTGCATCAAGTGTGTGTAAAGCGGCCTAAAACCAGCAGGGAAAATCAGCTCAGACCCATTCTGAGGATACATTTCCAACATAAAGAAGAAAGAAGCAGGGCAAAACAGAGAGAAATTCTTCCAAAATGCGTTCAGGGACTGGCATGCAACCAGGATTGACCACATCTACAGCCCCAGCGGCAGAAGACATAAGGCTGGACACTCTTGGGGCTGAGACGATTGGTGAGGTTGGGAAAGCAAATGCAGACCCTTGAAAGGAATCCTGCGTGCTCCCCATTCCATGGGTCCCAACTCTCCAGGTTCAACGCAATCTTCCGACAGCGAAAGCACTCATTGGAAACCCAGCGGATGCTACACCGTGGGATCGGGAAAGCTTTCTGAAACTCACCTCAGTTTTCATCTCCTGGTGCTCGTGTTCTCCATTCAGGCCCCCTTACTAACAATCTCCCCACTTGGAGACTCTGCGCCTTTCCATTCCTCTTTCGTACCGTCTGCAATTTGTCCGCAGGATGAACTGCAAGAGGGGGAACCAATGAGAGACTCGCTGGAGGTGTTTGGTCGGGCACATGTCACTCTCATTTCCCATCACGAAGAAGAATTCACCAGAGGTTCAGCCTGCCACCCCGGATCGACAATAGGGCGTGAAGCCATCCAGCCGTGTTGCGTCCCACTCACAAAAAAGCGACTTGGGAAATGGAGCTCAGGGGCACTGCACTTCCCAAACCTGCAGAGTTCTAAACGATAACTATCGCCCCAAAAGATATTGAGGTCAGGCTACGAAGAGGCGCTGAACGCAAGGCAGAACTGCAGGAAACGGATGTCAACGGGTACATCGGAATGGCCCCGATAGCACATGAAAAGCGCCAGAACGTGGACAATGATGCGGTTGGCCAAAAAGGGCGTATGCGTTTTTTCCTGAATATATTCAGGAAAAAACGCATACGCCCTTTTTGGCCAACCAAGCAACCTGGGAGAGCAAATCAGCACTACAAAGAAATCTCTCGCCCCCCCCGGGGGAAAAGGGCCAGGCGAAAAAAGTCTAAAAACCAGAAAGGCAGGACAGGCCACGGAGTCAAGGGAGCCTTGTTAAGCTGATGGGCGGGATGTCAATGGCCAACAGCCAATCTTCACAAGTGTATCCTCTTTCCCAAACCATGTGAAACACAGAACCACAGAGCATAGGGCACTTCCACACATGGGCGTTGACCTTGGGAAAATGAAAAAATCAACCAGACACAGGGACCCCAAAGTTGAGGGCTGCTGTCTTGACAAGAACCTCCACTCCGGTACACGTTTCATATCCCAGGAAAGAGCCAAGTGGACAAAGACGAGTGGACAAGTGGACAAAGACAAGTGGACAAGTGGACAAGTGGTGCTACGTAGGTCCAATGGAGTGTCACTCAGCCATGAAATCCACGTCATGAGGCTGGTAGCAGCATCCTGAGTGGATTTAGGTACGATCATCCTCAGTGAAATAAGTCCCACAAAAAAAGAAACTTATGATATCACTTATCGAGGGAATGTAAAAATCGCTCCCCATGCACTGAATCCCCAAACAGAACAGAGTCACGCTTTTAGAAAACACACTTATGCCTGCTTCAGGGGAAAGGTGAGGTGGGGTGTCGCATAAAACTCGAGTTTGAAATGAGCACAGATACCCTTCCGAAAACCGAATATGGAATGGACACGACCTACTCCTTGCTCAATCAACTGGACTCACCAGACCCTGTTCATCGCACAAGTATCTATCCGACTAGTAAGCATCTTAAAAGCTAAGTCTTGATATCTCTGTGTAAGTGCATCAAGTGTGTGTCAAGCGGCCTAAAACCAGCAGGGAAAATCAGCTCAGACCCATTCTGAGGATACATTTCCAACATAAAGAAGAAACAAGCAGGGCAAAACAGAGAGAACTTCTTCCAAAATGCGTTCAGGGACTGGCATGCAACCAGGATTGACCACATCTACAGCCCCAGCGGCAGAAGACATAAGGCTGGACACTCTTGGCGCTGAGACGATTGGTGAGGTTGGGAAAGCAAATGCAGACCCTTGAAAGGAATCCTGCGTGCTCCCCATTCCATGGGTCCCAACTCTCCAGGTTCAACGCAATCTTCCGACAGCGAAAGCACTCATTGGAAACCCAGCGGATGCTACACCGTGGAATCGGGAAAGCTTTCTGAAACTCACCTCAGTTTTCATCTCCTGGTGCTCGTGTTCTCCATTCAGGCCCCCTTACTAACAATCTCCCCACTTGGAGACTCGGCGCCTTTCCATGCCTCTTTCGTACCGTCTGCAATTTGTCCGCAGGATGAACTGCAAGAGGGGGAACCAATGAGAGACTCGCTGGAGGTGTTTGGTCGGGCACATGTCACTCTCATTTCCCATCACGAAGAAGAATTCACCACAGGTTGAGCCTGCCACCCCGGATCGACAATAGGGCGTGAAGCCATCCAGCCGTGTTGCGTCCCACTCACAAAAAAGCGACTTGGGAAATGGAGATCAGGGGCACTGCACTTCCCAAACCTGCAGAGTTCTAAACGATAACTATCGCCCCAAAATATATTGAGGTCAGGCTACGAAGAGGCGATGAACGCAAGGCAGAACTGCAGGAAACGGATGTCAACGGGTACATCGGAATGGCCCCGATAGCACATGAAAAGCGCCAGAACGTGGACAATGATGCGGTTGGCCAAAAAGGGCGTATGCGTTTTTTCCTGAATATATTCAGGAAAAAACGCATACGCCCTTTTTGGCCAACCAAGCAACCTGGGAGAGCAAATCAGCACTACAAAGAAATCTCTCGCCCCCCCCGGGGGAAAAGGGCCAGGCGAAAAAAGTCTAAAAACCAGAAAGGCAGGACAGCCCACGGAGTCAAGGGAGCCTTGTTAAGCTGATGGGCGGGATGTCAATGGCCAACAGCCAATCTTCACAAGTGTATCCTCTTTCCCAAACCATGTAAAACACAGAACCACAGAGCATAGGGCACTTCCACACATGGGCGTTGACCTTGGGAAAATGAAAAAATCAACCAGACACAGGGACCCCAAAGTTGAGGGCTGCTGTCTTGACAAGAACCTCCACTCCGGTACACGTTTCATATCCCAGGAAAGAGCCAAGTGGACAAAGACGAGTGGACAAGTGGACAAGTGGACAAGTGGTGCTACGTAGGTCCAATGGAGTGTCACTCAGCCATGAAATCCACGTCATGAGGCTGGTAGCAGCATCCTGAGTGGATTTAGGTACGATCATCCTCAGTGAAATAAGTCCCAAAAAAAAAAAAAACTTATGATATCACTTATCGAGGGAATGTAAAAATCGCTCCCCATGCACTGAATCCCCAAACAGAACAGAGTCACGCTTTTAGAAAACACACTTATGCCTGCTTCAGGGGAAAGGTGAGGTGGGGTGACGCATAAAACTCGAGTTTGAAATGAGCACAGATACCCTTCCGAAAACCGAATATGGAATGGACACGACCTACTCCTTGCTCAATCAACTGGACTCACCAGACCCTGTTCATCGCACAAGTATCTATCCGACTAGTAAGCATCTTAAAAGCTAAGTCTTGATATCTCTGTGTAAGTGCATCAAGTGTGTGTCAAGCGGCCTAAAACCAGCAGGGAAAATCAGCTCAGACCCATTCTGAGGATACATTTCCAACATAAAGAAGAAACAAGCAGGGCAAAACAGAGAGAAATTCTTCCAAAATGCGTTCAGGGACTGGCATGCAACCAGGATTGACCACATCTACAGCCCCAGCGGCAGAAGACATAAGGCTGGACACTCTTGGCGCTGAGACGATTGGTGAGGTTGGGAAAGCAAATGCAGACCCTTGAAAGGAATCCTGCGTGCTCCCCATTCCATGGGTCCCAACTCTCCAGGTTCAACGCAATCTTCCGACAGCGAAAGCACTCATTGGAAACCCAGCGGATGCTACACCGTGGGATCGGGAAAGCTTTCTGAAACTCACCTCAGTTTTCATCTCCTGGTGCTCGTGTTCTCCATTCAGGCCCCCTTACTAACAATCTCCCCACTTGGAGACTCGGCGCCTTTCCATGCCTCTTTCGTACCGTCTGCAATTTGTCCGCAGGATGAACTGCAAGAGGGGGAACCAATGAGAGACTCGCTGGAGGTGTTTGGTCGGGCACATGTCACTCTCATTTCCCATCACGAAGAAGAATTCACCAGCGGTTCAGCCTGCCACCCCGGATCGACAATAGGGCGTGAAGCCATCCAGCCGTGTTGCGTCCCACTCACAAAAAAGCGACTTGGCAAATGGAGCTCAGGGGCACTGCACTTCCCAAACCTGCAGAGTTCTAAACGATAACTATCGCCCCAAAATATATTGAGGTCAGGCTACGAAGAGGCGCTGAACGCAAGGCAGAACTGCAGGAAACGGATGTCAACGGGTACATCGGAATGGCCCCGATAGCACATGAAAAGCGCCAGAACGTGGACAATGATGCGGTTGGCCAAAAAGGGCGTATGCGTTTTTTCCTGAATATATTCAGGAAAAAACGCATACGCCCTTTTTGGCCAACCAAGCAACCTGGGAGAGCAAATCAGCACTACAAAGAAATCTCTCGCCCCCCCCGGGGCAAAAGGGCCAGGCGAAAAAAGTCTAAACACCAGAAAGGCAGGACAGGCCACGGAGTCAAGGGAGCCTTGTTAAGCTGATGGGCGGGATGTCAATGGCCAACAGCCAATCTTCACAAGTGTATCCTCTTTCCCAAACCATGTAAAACACAGAACCACAGAGCATAGGGCACTTCCACACATGGGCGTTGACCTTGGGAAAATGAAAAAATCAACCAGACACAGGGACCCCAAAGTTGAGGGCTGCTGTCTTGACAAGAACCTCCACTCCGGTACACGTTTCATATCCCAGGAAAGAGCCAAGTGGACAAAGACGAGTGGACAAGTGGACAAAGACAAGTGGACAAGTGGACAAGTGGTGCTACGTAGGTCCAATGGAGTGTCACTCAGCCATGAAATCCACGTCATGAGGCTGGTAGCAGCATCCTGAGTGGATTTAGGTACGATCATCCTCAGTGAAATAAGTCCCACAAAAAAAGAAACTTATGATATCACTTATCGAGGGAATGTAAAAATCGCTCCCCATGCACTGAATCCCCAAACAGAACAGAGTCACGCTTTTAGAAAACACACTTATGCCTGCTTCAGGGGAAAGGTGAGGTGGGGTGACGCATAAAACTCGAGTTTGAAATGAGCACAGATACCCTTCCGAAAACCGAATATGGAATGGACACGACCTACTCCTTGCTCAATCAACTGGACTCACCAGACCCTCTTCATCGCACAAGTATCTATCCGACTAGTAAGCATCTTAAAAGCTAAGTCTTGATATCTCTGTGTAAGTGCATCAAGTGTGTGTCAAGCGGCCTAAAACCAGCAGGGAAAATCAGCTCAGACCCATTCTGAGGATACATTTCCAACATAAAGAAGAAACAAGCAGGGCAAAACAGAGAGAAATTCTTCCAAAATGCGTTCAGGGACTGGCATGCAACCAGGATTGACCACATCTACAGCCCCAGCGGCAGAAGACATAAGGCTGGACACTCTTGGCGCTGAGACGATTGGTGAGGTTGGGAAAGCAAATGCAGACCCATGAAAGGAATCCTGCGTGCTCCCCATTCCATGGGTCCCAACTCTCCAGGTTCAACGCAATCTTCCGACAGCGAAAGCACTCATTGGAAACCCAGCGGATGCTACACCGTGGGATCGGGAAAGCTTTCTGAAACTCACCTCAGTTTTCATCTCCTGGTGCTCGTGTTCTCCATTCAGGCCCCCTTACTAACAATCTCCCCACTTGGAGACTCGGCGCCTTTCCATGCCTCTTTCGTACCGTCTGCAATTTGTCCGCAGGATGAACTGCAAGAGGGGGAACCAATGAGAGACTCGCTGGAGGTGTTTGGTCGGGCACATGTCACTCTCATTTCCCATCACGAAGAAGAATTCACCAGCGGTTCAGCCTGCCACCCCGGATCGACAATAGGGCGTGAAGCCATCCAGCCGTGTTGCGTCCCACTCACAAAAAAGCGACTTGGGAAATGGAGCTCAGGGGCACTGCACTTCCCAAACCTGCAGAGTTCTAAACGATAACTATCGCCCCAAAATATATTGAGGTCAGGCTACGAAGAGGCGCTGAACGCAAGGCAGAACTGCAGGAAACGGATGTCAACGGGTACATCGGAATGGCCCCGATAGCACATGAAAAGCGCCAGAACGTGGACAATGATGCGGTTGGCCAAAAAGGGCGTATGCGTTTTTTCCTGAATATATTCAGGAAAAAACGCATACGCCCTTTTTGGCCAACCAAGCAACCTGGGAGAGCAAATCAGCACTACAAAGAAATCTCTCGCCCCCCCCGGGGCAAAAGGGCCAGGCGAAAAAAGTCTAAAAACCAGAAAGGCAGGACAGGCCACGGAGTCAAGGGAGCCTTGTTAAGCTGATGGGCGGGATGTCAATGGCCAACAGCCAATCTTCACAAGTGTATCCTCTTTCCCAAACCATGGAAAACACAGAACCACAGAGCATAGGGCACTTCCACACATGGGCGTTGACCTTGGGAAAATGAAAAAATCAACCAGACACAGGGACCCCAAAGTTGAGGGCTGCTGTCTTGACAAGAACCTCCACTCCGGTACACGTTTCATATCCCAGGAAAGAGCCAAGTGGACAAAGACGAGTGGACAAGTGGACAAAGACAAGTGGACAAGTGGACAAGTGGTGCTACGTAGGTCCAATGGAGTGTCACTCAGCCATGAAATCCACGTCATGAGGCTGGTAGCAGCATCCTGAGTGGATTTAGGTACGATCATCCTCAGTGAAATAAGTCCCACAAAAAAAGAAACTTATGATATCACTTATCGAGGGAATGTAAAAATCGCTCCCCATGCACTGAATCCCCAAACAGAACAGAGTCACGCTTTTAGAAAACACACTTATGCCTGCTTCAGGGGAAAGGTGAGGTGGGGTGACGCATAAAACTCGAGTTTGAAATGAGCACAGATACCCTTCCGAAAACCGAATATGGAATGGACACGACCTACTCCTTGCTCAATCAACTGGACTCACCAGACCCTCTTCATCGCACAAGTATCTATCCGACTAGTAAGCATCTTAAAAGCTAAGTCTTGATATCTCTGTGTAAGTGCATCAAGTGTGTGTCAAGCGGCCTAAAACCAGCAGGGAAAATCAGCTCAGACCCATTCTGAGGATACATTTCCAACATAAAGAAGAAACAAGCAGGGCAAAACAGAGAGAAATTCTTCCAAAATGCGTTCAGGGACTGGCATGCAACCAGGATTGACCACATCTACAGCCCCAGCGGCAGAAGACATAAGGCTGGACACTCTTGGCGCTGAGACGATTGGTGAGGTTGGGAAAGCAAATGCAGACCCTTGAAAGGAATCCTGCGTGCTCCCCATTCCATGGGTCCCAACTCTCCAGGTTCAACGCAATCTTCCGACAGCGAAAGCACTCATTGGAAACCCAGCGGATGCTACACCGTGGGATCGGGAAAGCTTTCTGAAACTCACCTCAGTTTTCATCTCCTGGTGCTCGTGTTCTCCATTCAGGCCCCCTTACTAACAATCTCCCCACTTGGAGACTCGGCGCCTTTCCATGCCTCTTTCGTACCGTCTGCAATTTGTCCGCAGGATGAACTGCAAGAGGGGGAACCAATGAGAGACTCGCTGGAGGTGTTTGGTCGGGCACATGTCACTCTCATTTCCCATCACGAAGAAGAATTCACCAGCGGTTCAGCCTGCCACCCCGGATCGACAATAGGGCGTGAAGCCATCCAGCCGTGTTGCGTCCCACTCACAAAAAAGCGACTTGGGAAATGGAGCTCAGGGGCACTGCACTTCCCAAACCTGCAGAGTTCTAAACGATAACTATCGCCCCAAAATATATTGAGGTCAGGCTACGAAGAGGCGCTGAACGCAAGGCAGAACTGCAGGAAACGGATGTCAACGGGTACATCGGAATGGCCCCGATAGCACATGAAAAGCGCCAGAACGTGGACAATGATGCGGTTGGCCAAAAAGGGCGTATGCGTTTTTTCCTGAATATATTCAGGAAAAAACGCATACGCCCTTTTTGGCCAACCAAGCAACCTGGGAGAGCAAATCAGCACTACAAAGAAATCTCTCGCCCCCCCCGGGGCAAAAGGGCCAGGCGAAAAAAGTCTAAAAACCAGAAAGGCAGGACAGGCCACGGAGTCAAGGGAGTCTTGTTAAGCTGATGGGCGGGATGTCAATGGCCAACAGCCAATCTTCACAAGTGTATCCTCTTTCCCAAACCATGTAAAACACAGAACCACAGAGCATAGGGCACTTCCACACATGGGCGTTGACCTTGGGAAAATGAAAAAATCAACCAGACACAGGGACCCCAAAGTTGAGGGCTGCTGTCTTGACAAGAACCTCCACTCCGGTACACGTTTCATATCCCAGGAAAGAGCCAAGTGGACAAAGACGAGTGGACAAGTGGACAAAGACAAGTGGACAAGTGGACAAGTGGTGCTACGTAGGTCCAATGGAGTGTCACTCAGCCATGAAATCCACGTCATGAGGCTGGTAGCAGCATCCTGAGTGGATTTAGGTACGATCATCCTCAGTGAAATAAGTCCCACAAAAAAAGAAACTTATGATATCACTTATCGAGGGAATGTAAAAATCGCTCCCCATGCACTGAATCCCCAAACAGAACAGAGTCACGCTTTTAGAAAACACACTTATGCCTGCTTCAGGGGAAAGGTGAGGTGGGGTGACGCATAAAACTCGAGTTTGAAATGAGCACAGATACCCTTCCGAAAACCGAATATGGAATGGACACGACCTACTCCTTGCTCAATCAACTGGACTCACCAGACCCTGTTCATCGCACAAGTATCTATCCGACTAGTAAGCATCTTAAAAGCTAAGTCTTGATATCTCTGTGTAAGTGCATCAAGTGTGTGTAAAGCGGCCTAAAACCAGCAGGGAAAATCAGCTCAGACCCATTCTGAGGATACATTTCCAACATAAAGAAGAAACAAGCAGGGCAAAACAGAGAGAAATTCTTCCAAAATGCGTTCAGGGACTGGCATGCAACCAGGATTGACCACATCTACAGCCCCAGCGGCAGAAGACATAAGGCTGGACACTCTTGGGGCTGAGACGATTGGTGAGGTTGGGAAAGCAAATGCAGACCCTTGAAAGGAATCCTGCGTGCTCCCCATTCCATGGGTCCCAACTCTCCAGGTTCAACGCAATCTTCCGACAGCGAAAGCACTCATTGGAAACCCAGCGGATGCTACACCGTGGGATCGGGAAAGCTTTCTGAAACTCACCTCAGTTTTCATCTCCTGGTGCTCGTGTTCTCCATTCAGGCCCCCTTACTAACAATCTCCCCACTTGGAGACTCGGCGCCTTTCCATGCCTCTTTCGTACCGTCTGCAATTTGTCCGCAGGATGAACTGCAAGAGGGGGAACC
The DNA here is from genome assembly GCF_026419965.1 of Kogia breviceps. Classification (NCBI taxonomy): domain Eukaryota; kingdom Metazoa; phylum Chordata; class Mammalia; order Artiodactyla; family Physeteridae; genus Kogia; species Kogia breviceps. Next base: position 927,703 of record NW_026711928.1, on the reverse strand, counting down.
AATGAGAGACTCGCTGGAGGTGTTTGGTCGGGCACATGTCACTCTCATTTCCCATCACGAAGAAGAATTCACCAGCGGTTCAGCCTGCCACCCCGGATCGACAATAGGGCGTGAAGCCATCCAGCCGTGTTGCGTCCCACTCACAAAAAAGCGACTTGGGAAATGGAGCTCAGGGGCACTGCACTTCCCAAACCTGCAGAGTTCTAAACGATAACTATCGCCCCAAAATATATTGAGGTCAGGCTACGAAGAGGCGCTGAACGCAAGGCAGAACTGCAGGAAACGGATGTCAACGGGTACATCGGAATGGCCCCGATAGCACATGAAAAGCGCCAGAACGTGGACAATGATGCGGTTGGCCAAAAAGGGCGTATGCGTTTTTTCCTGAATATATTCAGGAAAAAACGCATACGCCCTTTTTGGCCAACCAAGCAACCTGGGAGAGCAAATCAGCACTACAAAGAAATCTCTCGCCCCCGCCGGGGCAAAAGGGCCAGGCGAAAAAAGTCTAAACACCAGAAAGGCAGGACAGGCCACGGAGTCAAGGGAGCCTTGTTAAGCTGATGGGCGGGATGTCAATGGCCAACAGCCAATCTTCACAAGTGTATCCTCTTTCCCAAACCATGGAAAACACAGAACCACAGAGCATAGGGCACTTCCACACATGGGCGTTGACCTTGGGAAAATCAAAAAATCAACCAGACACAGGGACCCCAAAGTTGAGGGCTGCTGTCTTGACAAGAACCTCCACTCCGGTACACGTTTCATATCCCAGGAAAGAGCCAAGTGGACAAAGACGAGTGGACAAGTGGACAAAGACAAGTGGACAAGTGGACAAGTGGTGCTACGTAGGTCCAATGGAGTGTCACTCAGCCATGAAATCCACGTCATGAGGCTGGTAGCAGCATCCTGAGTGGATTTAGGTACGATCATCCTCAGTGAAATAAGTCCCACAAAAAAAGAAACTTATGATATCACTTATCGAGGGAATGTAAAAATCGCTCCCCATGCACTGAATCCCCAAACAGAACAGAGTCACGCTTTTAGAAAACACACTTATGCCTGCTTCAGGGGAAAGGTGAGGTGGGGTGACGCATAAAACTCGAGTTTGAAATGAGCACAGATACCCTTCCGAAAACCGAATATGGAATGGACACGACCTACTCCTTGCTCAATCAACTGGACTCACCAGACCCTCTTCATCGCACAAGTATCTATCCGACTAGTAAGCATCTTAAAAGCTAAGTCTTGATATCTCTGTGTAAGTGCATCAAGTGTGTGTCAAGCGGCCTAAAACCAGCAGGGAAAATCAGCTCAGACCCATTCTGAGGATACATTTCCAACATAAAGAAGAAACAAGCAGGGCAAAACAGAGAGAAATTCTTCCAAAATGCGTTCAGGGACTGGAATGCAACCAGGATTGACCACATCTACAGCCCCAGCGGCAGAAGACATAAGGCTGGACACTCTTGGCGCTGAGACGATTGGTGAGGTTGGGAAAGCAAATGCAGACCCTTGAAAGGAATCCTGCGTGCTCCCCATTCCATGGGTCCCAACTCTCCAGGTTCAACGCAATCTTCCGACAGCGAAAGCACTCATTGGAAACCCAGCGGATGCTACACCGTGGGATCGGGAAAGCTTTCTGAAACTCACCTCAGTTTTCATCTCCTGGTGCTCGTGTTCTCCATTCAGGCCCCCTTACTAACAATCTCCCCACTTGGAGACTCGGCGCCTTTCCATGCCTCTTTCGTACCGTCTGCAATTTGTCCGCAGGATGAACTGCAAGAGGGGGAACCAATGAGAGACTCGCTGGAGGTGTTTGGTCGGGCACATGTCACTCTCATTTCCCATCACGAAGAAGAATTCACCAGCGGTTCAGCCTGCCACCCCGGATCGACAATAGGGCGTGAAGCCATCCAGCCGTGTTGCGTCCCACTCACAAAAAAGCGACTTGGGAAATGGAGCTCAGGGGCACTGCACTTCCCAAACCTGCAGAGTTCTAAACGATAACTATCGCCCCAAAATATATTGAGGTCAGGCTACGAAGAGGCGCTGAACGCAAGGCAGAACTGCAGGAAACGGATGTCAACGGGTACATCGGAATGGCCCCGATAGCACATGAAAAGCGCCAGAACGTGGACAATGATGCGGTTGGCCAAAAAGGGCGTATGCGTTTTTTCCTGAATATATTCAGGAAAAAACGCATACGCCCTTTTTGGCCAACCAAGCAACCTGGGAGAGCAAATCAGCACTACAAAGAAATCTCTCGCCCCCCCCGGGGCAAAAGGGCCAGGCGAAAAAAGTCTAAAAACCAGAAAGGCAGGACAGGCCACGGAGTCAAGGGAGCCTTGTTAAGCTGATGGGCGGGATGTCAATGGCCAACAGCCAATCTTCACAAGTGTATCCTCTTTCCCAAACCATGTAAAACACAGAACCACAGAGCATAGGGCACTTCCACACATGGGCGTTGACCTTGGGAAAATCAAAAAATCAACCAGACACAGGGACCCCAAAGTTGAGGGCTGCTGTCTTGACAAGAACCTCCACTCCGGTACACGTTTCATATCCCAGGAAAGAGCCAAGTGGACAAAGACGAGTGGACAAGTGGACAAAGACAAGTGGACAAGTGGACAAGTGGTGCTACGTAGGTCCAATGGAGTGTCACTCAGCCATGAAATCCACGTCATGAGGCTGGTAGCAGCATCCTGAGTGGATTTAGGTACGATCATCCTCAGTGAAATAAGTCCCACAAAAAAAGAAACTTATGATATCACTTATCGAGGGAATGTAAAAATCGCTCCCCATGCACTGAATCCCCAAACAGAACAGAGTCACGCTTTTAGAAAACACACTTATGCCTGCTTCAGGGGAAAGGTGAGGTGGGGTGACGCATAAAACTCGAGTTTGAAATGAGCACAGATACCCTTCCGAAAACCGAATATGGAATGGACACGACCTACTCCTTGCTCAATCAACTGGACTCACCAGACCCTCTTCATCGCACAAGTATCTATCCGACTAGTAAGCATCTTAAAAGCTAAGTCTTGATATCTCTGTGTAAGTGCATCAAGTGTGTGTCAAGCGGCCTAAAACCAGCAGGGAAAATCAGCTCAGACCCATTCTGAGGATACATTTCCAACATAAAGAAGAAACAAGCAGGGCAAAACAGAGAGAAATTCTTCCAAAATGCGTTCAGGGACTGGCATGCAACCAGGATTGACCACATCTACAGCCCCAGCGGCAGAAGACATAAGGCTGGACACTCTTGGGGCTGAGACGATTGGTGAGGTTGGGAAAGCAAATGCAGACCCTTGAAAGGAATCCTGCGTGCTCCCCATTCCATGGGTCCCAACTCTCCAGGTTCAACGCAATCTTCCGACAGCGAAAGCACTCATTGGAAACCCAGCGGATGCTACACCGTGGGATCGGGAAAGCTTTCTAAAACTCACCTCAGTTTTCATCTCCTGGTGCTCGTGTTCTCCATTCAGGCCCCCTTACTAACAATCTCCCCACTTGGAGACTCGGCGCCTTTCCATGCCTCTTTCGTACCGTCTGCAATTTGTCCGCAGGATGAACTGCAAGAGGGGGAACCAATGAGAGACTCGCTGGAGGTGTTTGGTCGGGCACATGTCACTCTCATTTCCCATCACGAAGAAGAATTCACCAGCGGTTCAGCCTGCCACCCCGGATCGACAATAGGGCGTGAAGCCATCCAGCCGTGTTGCGTCCCACTCACAAAAAAGCGACTTGGGAAATGGAGCTCAGGGGCAATGCACTTCCCAAACCTGCAGAGTTCTAAACGATAACTATCGCCCCAAAATATATTGAGGTCAGGCTACGAAGAGGCGCTGAACGCAAGGCAGAACTGCAGGAAACGGATGTCAACGGGTACATCGGAATGGCCCCGATAGCACATGAAAAGCGCCAGAACGTGGACAATGATGCGGTTGGCCAAAAAGGGCGTATGCGTTTTTTCCTGAATATATTCAGGAAAAAACGCATACGCCCTTTTTGGCCAACCAAGCAACCTGGGAGAGCAAATCAGCACTACAAAGAAATCTCTCGCCCCCCCCCGGGGCAAAAGGGCCAGGCGAAAAAAGTCTAAAAACCAGAAAGGCAGGACAGGCCACGGAGTCAAGGGAGCCTTGTTAAGCTGATGGGCGGGATGTCAATGGCCAACAGCCAATCTTCACAAGTGTATCCTCTTTCCCAAACCATGGAAAACACAGAACCACAGAGCATAGGGCACTTCCACACATGGGCGTTGACCTTGGGAAAATGAAAAAATCAACCAGACACAGGGACCCCAAAGTTGAGGGCTGCTGTCTTGACAAGAACCTCCACTCCGGTACACGTTTCATATCCCAGGAAAGAGCCAAGTGGACAAAGACGAGTGGACAAGTGGACAAAGACAAGTGGACAAGTGGACAAGTGGTGCTATGTAGGTCCAATGGAGTGTCACTCAGCCATGAAATCCACGTCATGAGGCTGGTAGCAGCATCCTGAGTGGATTTAGGTACGATCATCCTCAGTGAAATAAGTCCCACAAAAAAAGAAACTTATGATATCACTTATGGAGGGAATGTAAAAATCGCTCCCCATGCACTGAATCCCCAAACAGAACAGAGTCACGCTTTTAGAAAACACACTTATGCCTGCTTCAGGGGAAAGGTGAGGTGGGGTGACGCATAAAACTCGAGTTTGAAATGAGCACAGATACCCTTCCGAAAACCGAATATGGAATGGACACGACCTACTCCTTGCTCAATCAACTGGACTCACCAGACCCTGTTCATCGCACAAGTATCTATCCGACTAGTAAGCATCTTAAAAGCTAAGTCTTGATATCTCTGTGTAAGTGCATCAAGTGTGTGTAAAGCGGCCTAAAACCAGCAGGGAAAATCAGCTCAGACCCATTCTGAGGATACATTTCCAACATAAAGAAGAAACAAGCAGGGCAAAACAGAGAGAAATTCTTCCAAAATGCGTTCAGGGACTGGCATGCAACCAGGATTGACCACATCTACAGCCCCAGCGGCAGAAGACATAAGGCTGGACACTCTTGGGGCTGAGACGATTGGTGAGGTTGGGAAAGCAAATGCAGACCCTTGAAAGGAATCCTGCGTGCTCCCCATTCCATGGGTCCCAACTCTCCAGGTTCAACGCAATCTTCCGACAGCGAAAGCACTCATTGGAAACCCAGCGGATGCTACACCGTGGGATCGGGAAAGCTTTCTGAAACTCACCTCAGTTTTCATCTCCTGGTGCTCGTGTTCTCCATTCAGGCCCCCTTACTAACAATCTCCCCACTTGGAGACTCGGCGCCTTTCCATGCCTCTTTCGTACCGTCTGCAATTTGTCCGCAGGATGAACTGCAAGAGGGGGAACCAATGAGAGACTCGCTGGAGGTGTTTGGTCGGGCACATGTCACTCTCATTTCCCATCACGAAGAAGAATTCACCAGCGGTTCAGCCTGCCACCCCGGATCGACAATAGGGCGTGAAGCCATCCAGCCGTGTTGCGTCCCACTCACAAAAAAGCGACTTGGGAAATGGAGCTCAGGGGCACTGCACTTCCCAAACCTGCAGAGTTCTAAACGATAACTATCGCCCCAAAATATATTGAGGTCAGGCTACGAAGAGGCGCTGAACGCAAGGCAGAACTGCAGGAAACGGATGTCAACGGGTACATCGGAATGGCCCCGATAGCACATGAAAAGCGCCAGAACGTGGACAATGATGCGGTTGGCCAAAAAGGGCGTATGCGTTTTTTCCTGAATATATTCAGGAAAAAACGCATACGCCCTTTTTGGCCAACCAAGCAACCTGGGAGAGCAAATCAGCACTACAAAGAAATCTCTCGCCCCCCCCGGGGCAAAAGGGCCAGGCGAAAAAAGTCTAAAAACCAGAAAGGCAGGACAGGCCACGGAGTCAAGGGAGCCTTGTTAAGCTGATGGGCGGGATGTCAATGGCCAACAGCCAATCTTCACAAGTGTATCCTCTTTCCCAAACCATGGAAAACACAGAACCACAGAGCATAGGGCACTTCCACACATGGGCGTTGACCTTGGGAAAATCAAAAAATCAACCAGACACAGGGACCCCAAAGTTGAGGGCTGCTGTCTTGACAAGAACCTCCACTCCGGTACACGTTTCATATCCCAGGAAAGAGCCAAGTGGACAAAGACGAGTGGACAAGTGGACAAAGACAAGTGGACAAGTGGACAAGTGGTGCTACGTAGGTCCAATGGAGTGTCACTCAGCCATGAAATCCACGTCATGAGGCTGGTAGCAGCATCCTGAGTGGATTTAGGTACGATCATCCTCAGTGAAATAAGTCCCACAAAAAAAGAAACTTATGATATCACTTATCGAGGGAATGTAAAAATCGCTCCCCATGCACTGAATCCCCAAACAGAACAGAGTCACGCTTTTAGAAAACACACTTATGCCTGCTTCAGGGGAAAGGTGAGGTGGGGTGACGCATAAAACTCGAGTTTGAAATGAGCACAGATACCCTTCCGAAAACCGAATATGGAATGGACACGACCTACTCCTTGCTCAATCAACTGGACTCACCAGACCCTCTTCATCGCACAAGTATCTATCCGACTAGTAAGCATCTTAAAAGCTAAGTCTTGATATCTCTGTGTAAGTGCATCAAGTGTGTGTCAAGCGGCCTAAAACCAGCAGGGAAAATCAGCTCAGACCCATTCTGAGGATACATTTCCAACATAAAGAAGAAACAAGCAGGGCAAAACAGAGAGAAATTCTTCCAAAATGCGTTCAGGGACTGGCATGCAACCAGGATTGACCACATCTACAGCCCCAGCGGCAGAAGACATAAGGCTGGACACTCTTGGCGCTGAGACGATTGGTGAGGTTGGGAAAGCAAATGCAGACCCTTGAAAGGAATCCTGCGTGCTCCCCATTCCATGGGTCCCAACTCTCCAGGTTCAACGCAATCTTCCGACAGCGAAAGCACTCATTGGAAACCCAGCGGATGCTACACCGTGGGATCGGGAAAGCTTTCTGAAACTCACCTCAGTTTTCATCTCCTGGTGCTCGTGTTCTCCATTCAGGCCCCCTTACTAACAATCTCCCCACTTGGAGACTCGGCGCCTTTCCATGCCTCTTTCGTACCGTCTGCAATTTGTCCGCAGGATGAACTGCAAGAGGGGGAACCAATGAGAGACTCGCTGGAGGTGTTTGGTCGGGCACATGTCACTCTCATTTCCCATCACGAAGAAGAATTCACCAGAGGTTCAGCCTGCCACCGCGGATCGACAATAGGGCGTGAAGCCATCCAGCCGTGTTGCGTCCCACTCACAAAAAAGCGACTTGGGAAATGGAGCTCAGGGGCACTGCACTTCCCAAACCTGCAGAGTTCTAAACGATAACTATCGCCCCAAAATATATTGAGGTCAGGCTACGAAGAGGCGTTGAACCCAAGGCAGAATTGCAGGAAACGGATGTCAACGGGTACATCGGAATGGCCCCGATAGCACATGAAAAGCGCCAGAACGTGGACAATGATGCGGTTGGCCAAAAAGGGCGTATGCGTTTTTTCCTGAATATATTCAGGAAAAAACGCATACGCCCTTTTTGGCCAACCAAGCAACCTGGGAGAGCAAATCAGCACTACAAAGAAATCTCTCGCCCCCCCCCCCCCCGGGGCAAAAGGGCCAGGCAAAAAAGTCTAAAAACCAGACAGGCAGGACAGGCCACGGAGTCAAGGGGGCCTTGTTAAGCTGATGGGCGGGATGTCAATGGCCAACAGCCAATCTTCACAAGTGTATCCTCTTTCCCAAACCATGTAAAACACAGAACCACAGAGCATAGGGCACTTCCACACATGGGCCTTGACCTTGGGAAAATGAAAAAATCAACCAGACACAGGGACCCCAAAGTTGAGGGCTGCTGTCTTGACAAGAACCTCCACTCCGGTACACGTTTCATATCCCAGGAAAGAGCCAAGTGGACAAAGACGAGTGGACAAGTGGACAAAGACAAGTGGACAAGTGGACAAGTGGTGCTACGTAGGTCCAATGGAGTGTCACTCAGCCATGAAATCCACGTCATGAGGCTGGTAGCAGCATCCTGAGTGGATTTAGGTACGATCATCCTCAGTGAAATAAGTCCCACAAAAAAAGAAACTTATGATATCACTTATCGAGGGAATGTAAAAATCGCTCCCCATGCACTGAATCCCCAAACAGAACAGAGTCACGCTTTTAGAAAACACACTTATGCCTGCTTCAGGGGAAAGGTGAGGTGGGGTGACGCATAAAACTCGAGTTTGAAATGAGCACAGATACCCTTCCGAAAACCGAATATGGAATGGACACGACCTACTCCTTGCTCAATCAACTGGACTCACCAGACCCTCTTCATCGCACAAGTATCTATCCGACTAGTAAGCATCTTAAAAGCTAAGTCTTGATATCTCTGTGTAAGTGCATCAAGTGTGTGTCAAGCGGCCTAAAACCAGCAGGGAAAATCAGCTCAGACCCATTCTGAGGATACATTTCCAACATAAAGAAGAAACAAGCAGGGCAAAACAGAGAGAAATTCTTCCAAAATGCGTTCAGGGACTGGCATGCAACCAGGATTGACCACATCTACAGCCCCAGCGGCAGAAGACATAAGGCTGGACACTCTTGGCGGTGAGACGATTGGTGAGGTTGGGAAAGCAAATGCAGACCCTTGAAAGGAATCCTGCGTGCTCCCCATTCCATGGGTCCCAACTCTCCAGGTTCAACGCAATCTTCCGACAGCGAAAGCACTCATTGGAAACCCAGCGGATGCTACACCGTGGGATCGGGAAAGCTTTCTGAAACTCACCTCAGTTTTCATCTCCTGGTGCTCGTGTTCTCCATTCAGGCCCCCTTACTAACAATCTCCCCACTTGGAGACTCGGCGCCTTTCCATGCCTCTTTCGTACCGTCTGCTATTTGTCCGCAGGATGAACTGCAAGAGGGGGAACCAATGAGAGACTCGCTGGAGGTGTTTGGTCGGGCACATGTCACTCTCATTTCCCATCACGAAGAAGAATTCACCAGCGGTTCAGCCTGCCACCCCGGATCGACAATAGGGCGTGAAGCCATCCAGCCGTGTTGCGTCCCACTCACAAAAAAGCGACTTGGGAAATGGAGCTCAGGGGCACTGCACTTCCCAAACCTGCAGAGTTCTAAACGATAACTATCGCCCCAAAATATATTGAGGTCAGGCTACGAAGAGGCGCTGAACGCAAGGCAGAACTGCAGGAAACGGATGTCAACGGGTACATCGGAATGGCCCCGATAGCACATGAAAAGCGCCAGAACGTGGACAATGATGCGGTTGGCCAAAAAGGGCGTATGCGTTTTTTCCTGAATATATTCAGGAAAAAACGCATACGCCCTTTTTGGCCAACCAAGCAACCTGGGAGAGCAAATCAGCACTACAAAGAAATCTCTCGCCCCCCCCGGGGCAAAAGGGCCAGGCGAAAAAAGTCTAAAAACCAGAAAGGCAGGACAGGCCACGGAGTCAAGGGAGCCTTGTTAAGCTGATGGGCGGGATGTCAATGGCCAACAGCCAATCTTCACAAGTGTATCCTCTTTCCCAAACCATGGAAAACACAGAACCACAGAGCATAGGGCACTTCCACACATGGGCGTTGACCTTGGGAAAATCAAAAAATCAACCAGACACAGGGACCCCAAAGTTGAGGGCTGCTGTCTTGACAAGAACCTCCACTCCAGTACACGTTTCATATCCCAGGAAAGAGCCAAGTGGACAAAGACGAGTGGACAAGTGGACAAAGACAATTGGACAAGTGGACAAGTGGTGCTACGTAGGTCCAATGGAGTGTCACTCAGCCATGAAATCCACGTCATGAGGCTGGTAGCAGCATCCTGAGTGGATTTAGGTACGATCATCCTCAGTGAAATAAGTCCCACAAAAAAAGAAACTTATGATATCACTTATCGAGGGAATGTAAAAATCGCTCCCCATGCACTGAATCCCCAAACAGAACAGAGTCACGCTTTTAGAAAACACACTTATGCCTGCTTCAGGGGAAAGGTGAGGTGGGGTGACGCATAAAACTCGAGTTTGAAATGAGCACAGATACCCTTCCGAAAACCGAATATGGAATGGACACGACCTACTCCTTGCTCAATCAACTGGACTCACCAGACCCTCTTCATCGCACAAGTATCTATCCGACTAGTAAGCATCTTAAAAGCTAAGTCTTGATATCTCTGTGTAAGTGCATCAAGTGTGTGTCAAGCGGCCTAAAACCAGCAGGGAAAATCAGCTCAGACCCATTCTGAGGATACATTTCCAACATAAAGAAGAAACAAGCAGGGCAAAACAGAGAGAAATTCTTCCAAAATGCGTTCAGGGACTGGCATGCAACCAGGATTGACCACATCTACAGCCCCAGCGGCAGAAGACATAAGGCTGGACACTCTTGGCGCTGAGACGATTGGTGAGGTTGGGAAAGCAAATGCAGACCCTTGAAAGGAATCCTGCGTGCTCCCCATTCCATGGGTCCCAACTCTCCAGGTTCAACGCAATCTTCCGACAGCGAAAGCACTCATTGGAAACCCAGCGGATGCTACACCGTGGGATCGGGAAAGCTTTCTGAAACTCACCTCAGTTTTCATCTCCTGGTGCTCGTGTTCTCCATTCAGGCCCCCTTACTAACAATCTCCCCACTTGGAGACTCGGCGCCTTTCCATGCCTCTTTCGTACCGTCTGCTATTTGTCCGCAGGATGAACTGCAAGAGGGGGAACCAATGAGAGACTCGCTGGAGGTGTTTGGTCGGGCACATGTCACTCTCATTTCCCATCACGAAGAAGAATTCACCAGCGGTTCAGCCTGCCACCCCGGATCGACAATAGGGCGTGAAGCCATCCAGCCGTGTTGCGTCCCACTCACAAAAAAGCGACTTGGGAAATGGAGCTCAGGGGCACTGCACTTCCCAAACCTGCAGAGTTCTAAACGATAACTATCGCCCCAAAATATATTGAGGTCAGGCTACGAAGAGGCGCTGAACGCAAGGCAGAACTGCAGGAAACGGATGTCAACGGGTACATCGGAATGGCCCCGATAGCACATGAAAAGCGCCAGAACGTGGACAATGATGCGGTTGGCCAAAAAGGGCGTATGCGTTTTTTCCTGAATATATTCAGGAAAAAACGCATACGCCCTTTTTGGCCAACCAAGCAACCTGGGAGAGCAAATCAGCACTACAAAGAAATCTCTCGCCCCCCCCGGGGCAAAAGGGCCAGGCGAAAAAAGTCTAAAAACCAGAAAGGCAGGACAGGCCACGGAGTCAAGGGAGCCTTGTTAAGCTGATGGGCGGGATGTCAATGGCCAACAGCCAATCTTCACAAGTGTATCCTCTTTCCCAAACCATGGAAAACACAGAACCACAGAGCATAGGGCACTTCCACACATGGGCGTTGACCTTGGGAAAATCAAAAAATCAACCAGACACAGGGACCCCAAAGTTGAGGGCTGCTGTCTTGACAAGAACCTCCACTCCGGTACACGTTTCATATCCCAGGAAAGAGCCAAGTGGACAAAGACGAGTGGACAAGTGGACAAAGACAAGTGGACAAGTGGACAAGTGGTGCTACGTAGGTCCAATGGAGTGTCACTCAGCCATGAAATCCACGTCATGAGGCTGGTAGCAGCATCCTGAGTGGATTTAGGTACGATCATCCTCAGTGAAATAAGTCCCACAAAAAAAGAAACTTATGATATCACTTATCGAGGGAATGTAAAAATCGCTCCCCATGCACTGAATCCCCAAACAGAACAGAGTCACGCTTTTAGAAAACACACTTATGCCTGCTTCAGGGGAAAGGTGAGGTGGGGTGACGCATAAAACTCGAGTTTGAAATGAGCACAGATACCCTTCCGAAAACCGAATATGGAATGGACACGACCTACTCCTTGCTCAATCAACTGGACTCACCAGACCCTGTTCATCGCACAAGTATCTATCCGACTAGTAAGCATCTTAAAAGCTAAGTCTTGATATCTCTGTGTAAGTGCATCAAGTGTGTGTCAAGCGGCCTAAAACCAGCAGGGAAAATCAGCTCAGACCCATTCTGAGGATACATTTCCAACATAAAGAAGAAACAAGCAGGGCAAAACAGAGAGAAATTCTTCCAAAATGCGTTCAGGGACTGGCATGCAACCAGGATTGACCACATCTACAGCCCCAGCGGCAGAAGACATAAGGCTGGACACTCTTGGCGCTGAGACGATTGGTGAGGTTGGGAAAGCAAATGCAGACCCTTGAAAGGAATCCTGCGTGCTCCCCATTCCATGGGTCCCAACTCTCCAGGTTCAACGCAATCTTCCGACAGCGAAAGCACTCATTGGAAACCCAGCGGATGCTACACCGTGGGATCGGGAAAGCTTTCTGAAACTCACCTCAGTTTTCATCTCCTGGTGCTCGTGTTCTCCATTCAGGCCCCCTTACTAACAATCTCCCCACTTGGAGACTCGGCGCCTTTCCATGCCTCTTTCGTACCGTCTGCTATTTGTCCGCAGGATGAACTGCAAGAGGGGGAACCAATGAGAGACTCGCTGGAGGTGTTTGGTCGGGCACATGTCACTCTCATTTCCCATCACGAAGAAGAATTCACCAGCGGTTCAGCCTGCCACCCCGGATCGACAATAGGGCGTGAAGCCATCCAGCCGTGTTGCGTCCCACTCACAAAAAAGCGACTTGGGAAATGGAGCTCAGGGGCACTGCACTTCCCAAACCTGCAGAGTTCTAAACGATAACTATCGCCCCAAAATATATTGAGGTCAGGCTACGAAGAGGCGCTGAACGCAAGGCAGAACTGCAGGAAACGGATGTCAACGGGTACATCGGAATGGCCCCGATAGCACATGAAAAGCGCCAGAACGTGGACAATGATGCGGTTGGCCAAAAAGGGCGTATGCGTTTTTTCCTGAATATATTCAGGAAAAAACGCATACGCCCTTTTTGGCCAACCAAGCAACCTGGGAGAGCAAATCAGCACTACAAAGAAATCTCTCGCCCCCCCCGGGGCAAAAGGGCCAGGCGAAAAAAGTCTAAAAACCAGAAAGGCAGGACAGGCCACGGAGTCAAGGGAGCCTTGTTAAGCTGATGGGCGGGATGTCAATGGCCAAAAGCCAATCTTCACAAGTGTATCCTCTTTCCCAAACCATGTAAAACACAGAACCACAGAGCATAGGGCACTTCCACACATGGGCGTTGACCTTGGGAAAATCAAAAAATCAACCAGACACAGGGACCCCAAAGTTGAGGGCTGCTGTCTTGACAAGAACCTCCACTCCGGTACACGTTTCATATCCCAGGAAAGAGCCAAGTGGACAAAGACGAGTGGACAAGTGGACAAAGACAAGTGGACAAGTGGACAAGTGGTGCTACGTAGGTCCAATGGAGTGTCACTCAGCCATGAAATCCACGTCATGAGGCTGGTAGCAGCATCCTGAGTGGATTTAGGTACGATCATCCTCAGTGAAATAAGTCCCACAAAAAAAGAAACTTATGATATCACTTATCGAGGGAATGTAAAAATCGCTCCCCATGCACTGAATCCCCAAACAGAACAGAATCACGCTTTTAGAAAACACACTTATGCCTGCTTCAGGGGAAAGGTGAGGTGGGGTGACGCATAAAACTCGAGTTTGAAATGAGCACAGATACCCTTCCGAAAACCGAATATGGAATGGACACGACCTACTCCTTGCTCAATCAACTGGACTCACCAGACCCTGTTCATCGCACAAGTATCTATCCGACTAGTAAGCATCTTAAAAGCTAAGTCTTGATATCTCTGTGTAAGTGCATCAAGTGTGTGTCAAGCGGCCTAAAACCAGCAGGGAAAATCAGCTCAGACCCATTCTGAGGATACATTTCCAACATAAAGAAGAAACAAGCAGGGCAAAACAGAGAGAAATTCTTCCAAAATGCGTTCAGGGACTGGCATTCAACCAGGATTGACCACATGTACAGCCCCAGCGGCAGAAGACATAAGGCTGGACACTCTTGGCGCTGAGACGATTGGTGAGGTTGGGAAAGCAAATGCAGACCCTTGAAAGGAATCCTGCGTGCTCCCCATTCCATGGGTCCCAACTCTCCAGGTTCAACGCAATCTTCCGACAGCGAAAGCACTCATTGGAAACCCAGCGGATGCTACACCGTGGGATCGGGAAAGCTTTCTGAAACTCACCTCAGTTTTCATCTCCTGGTGCTCGTGTTCTCCATTCAGGCCCCCTTACTAACAATCTCCCCACTTGGAGACTCGGCGCCTTTCCATGCCTCTTTCGTACCGTCTGCAATTTGTCCGCAGGATGAACTGCAAGAGGGGGAACCAATGAGAGACTCGCTGGAGGTGTTTGGTCGGGCACATGTCACTCTCATTTCCCATCACGAAGAAGAATTCACCAGCGGTTCAGCCTGCCACCCCGGATCGACAATAGGGCGTGAAGCCATCCAGCCGTGTTGCGTCCCACTCACAAAAAAGCGACTTGGGAAATGGAGCTCAGGGGCACTGCACTTCCCAAACCTGCAGAGTTCTAAACGATAACTATCGCCCCAAAATATATTGAGGTCAGGCTACGAAGAGGCGCTGAACGCAAGGCAGAACTGCAGGAAACGGATGTCAACGGGTACATCGGAATGGCCCCGATAGCACATGAAAAGCGCCAGAACGTGGACAATGATGCGGTTGGCCAAAAAGGGCGTATGCGTTTTTTCCTGAATATATTCAGGAAAAAACGCATACGCCCTTTTTGGCCAACCAAGCAACCTGGGAGAGCAAATCAGCACTACAAAGAAATCTCTCGCCCCCCCCGGGGCAAAAGGGCCAGGCGAAAAAAGTCTAAAAACCAGAAAGGCAGGACAGGCCACGGAGTCAAGGGAGCCTTGTTAAGCTGATGGGCGGGATGTCAATGGCCAACAGCCAATCTTCACAAGTGTATCCTCTTTCCCAAACCATGTAAAACACAGAACCACAGAGCATAGGGCACTTCCACACATGGGCGTTGACCTTGGGAAAATGAAAAAATCAACCAGACACAGGGACCCCAAAGTTGAGGGCTGCTGTCTTGACAAGAACCTCCACTCCGGTACACGTTTCATATCCCAGGAAAGAGCCAAGTGGACAAAGACGAGTGGACAAGTGGACAAAGACAAGTGGACAAGTGGACAAGTGGTGCTACGTAGGTCCAATGGAGTGTCACTCAGCCATGAAATCCACGTCATGAGGCTGGTAGCAGCATCCTGAGTGGATTTAGGTACGATCATCCTCAGTGAAATAAGTCCCACAAAAAAAGAAACTTATGATATCACTTATCGAGGGAATGTAAAAATCGCTCCCCATGCACTGAATCCCCAAACAGAACAGAGTCACGCTTTTAGAAAACACACTTATGCCTGCTTCAGGGGAAAGGTGAGGTGGGGTGACGCATAAAACTCGAGTTTGAAATGAGCACAGATACCCTTCCGAAAACCGAATATGGAATGGACACGACCTACTCCTTGCTCAATCAACTGGACTCACCAGACCCTGTTCATCGCACAAGTATCTATCCGACTAGTAAGCATCTTAAAAGCTAAGTCTTGATATCTCTGTGTAAGTGCATCAAGTGTGTGTCAAGCGGCCTAAAACCAGCAGGGAAAATCAGCTCAGACCCATTCTGAGGATACATTTCCAACATAAAGAAGAAACAAGCAGGGCAAAACAGAGAGAAATTCTTCCAAAATGCGTTCAGGGACTGGCATGCAACCAGGATTGACCACATCTACAGCCCCAGCGGCAGAAGACATAAGGCTGGACACTCTTGGGGCTGAGACGATTGGTGAGGTTGGGAAAGCAAATGCAGACCCTTGAAAGGAATCCTGCGTGCTCCCCATTCCATGGGTCCCAACTCTCCAGGTTCAACGCAATCTTCCGACAGCGAAAGCACTCATTGGAAACCCAGCGGATGCTACACCGTGGGATCGGGAAAGCTTTCTGAAACTCACCTCAGTTTTCATCTCCTGGTGCTCGTGTTCTCCATTCAGGCCCCCTTACTAACAATCTCCCCACTTGGAGACTCGGCGCCTTTCCATGCCTCTTTCGTACCGTCTGCAATTTGTCCGCAGGATGAACTGCAAGAGGGGGAACCAATGAGAGACTCGCTGGAGGTGTTTGGTCGGGCACATGTCACTCTCATTTCCCATCACGAAGAAGAATTCACCAGCGGTTCAGCCTGCCACCCCGGATCGACAATAGGGCGTGAAGCCATCCAGCCGTGTTGCGTCCCACTCACAAAAAAGCGACTTGGGAAATGGAGCTCAGGGGCACTGCACTTCCCAAACCTGCAGAGTTCTAAACGATAACTATCGCCCCAAAATATATTGAGGTCAGGCTACGAAGAGGCGCTGAACGCAAGGCAGAACTGCAGGAAACGGATGTCAACGGGTACATCGGAATGGCCCCGATAGCACATGAAAAGCGCCAGAACGTGGACAATGATGCGGTTGGCCAAAAAGGGCGTATGCGTTTTTTCCTGAATATATTCAGGAAAAAACGCATACGCCCTTTTTGGCCAACCAAGCAACCTGGGAGAGCAAATCAGCACTACAAAGAAATCTCTCGCCCCCCCCGGGGCAAAAGGGCCAGGCGAAAAAAGTCTAAAAACCAGAAAGGCAGGACAGGCCACGGAGTCAAGGGAGCCTTGTTAAGCTGATGGGCGGGATGTCAATGGCCAAAAGCCAATCTTCACAAGTGTATCCTCTTTCCCAAACCATGTAAAACACAGAACCACAGAGCATAGGGCACTTCCACACATGGGCGTTGACCTTGGGAAAATCAAAAAATCAACCAGACACAGGGACCCCAAAGTTGAGGGCTGCTGTCTTGACAAGAACCTCCACTCCGGTACACGTTTCATATCCCAGGAAAGAGCCAAGTGGACAAAGACGAGTGGACAAGTGGACAAAGACAAGTGGACAAGTGGACAAGTGGTGCTACGTAGGTCCAATGGAGTGTCACTCAGCCATGAAATCCACGTCATGAGGCTGGTAGCAGCATCCTGAGTGGATTTAGGTACGATCATCCTCAGTGAAATAAGTCCCACAAAAAAAGAAACTTATGATATCACTTATCGAGGGAATGTAAAAATCGCTCCCCATGCACTGAATCCCCAAACAGAACAGAGTCACGCTTTTAGAAAACACACTTATGCCTGCTTCAGGGGAAAGGTGAGGTGGGGTGACGCATAAAACTCGAGTTTGAAATGAGCACAGATACCCTTCCGAAAACCGAATATGGAATGGACACGACCTACTCCTTGCTCAATCAACTGGACTCACCAGACCCTGTTCATCGCACAAGTATCTATCCGACTAGTAAGCATCTTAAAAGCTAAGTCTTGATATCTCTGTGTAAGTGCATCAAGTGTGTGTCAAGCGGCCTAAAACCAGCAGGGAAAATCAGCTCAGACCCATTCTGAGGATACATTTCCAACATAAAGAAGAAACAAGCAGGGCAAAACAGAGAGAAATTCTTCCAAAATGCGTTCAGGGACTGGCATGCAACCAGGATTGACCACATCTACAGCCCCAGCGGCAGAAGACATAAGGCTGGACACTCTTGGCGCTGAGACGATTGGTGAGGTTGGGAAAGCAAATGCAGACCCTTGAAAGGAATCCTGCGTGCTCCCCATTCCATGGGTCCCAACTCTCCAGGTTCAACGCAATCTTCCGACAGCGAAAGCACTCATTGGAAACCCAGCGGATGCTACAGCGTGGGATCGGGAAAGCTTTCTGAAACTCACCTCAGTTTTCATCTCCTGGTGCTCGTGTTCTCCATTCAGGCCCCCTTACTAACAATCTCCCCACTTGGAGACTCGGCGCCTTTCCATGCCTCTTTCGTACCGTCTGCAATTTGTCCGCAGGATGAACTGCAAGAGGGGGAACCAATGAGAGACTCGCTGGAGGTGTTTGGTCGGGCACATGTCACTCTCATTTCCCATCACGAAGAAGAATTCACCAGCGGTTCAGCCTGCCACCCCGGATCGACAATAGGGCGTGAAGCCATCCAGCCGTGTTGCGTCCCACTCACAAAAAAGCGACTTGGGAAATGGAGCTCAGGGGCACTGCACTTCCCAAACCTGCAGAGTTCTAAACGATAACTATCGCCCCAAAATATATTGAGGTCAGGCTACGAAGAGGCGCTGAACGCAAGGCAGAACTGCAGGAAACGGATGTCAACGGGTACATCGGAATGGCCCCGATAGCACATGAAAAGCGCCAGAACGTGGACAATGATGCGGTTGGCCAAAAAGGGCGTATGCGTTTTTTCCTGAATATATTCAGGAAAAAACGCATACGCCCTTTTTGGCCAACCAAGCAACCTGGGAGAGCAAATCAGCACTACAAAGAAATCTCTCGCCCCCCCCCGGGGCAAAAGGGCCAGGCGAAAAAAGTCTAAAAACCAGAAAGGCAGGACAGGCCACGGAGTCAAGGGAGCCTTGTTAAGCTGATGGGCGGGATGTCAATGGCCAAAAGCCAATCTTCACAAGTGTATCCTCTTTCCCAAACCATGGAAAACACAGAACCACAGAGCATAGGGCACTTCCACACATGGGCGTTGACCTTGGGAAAATCAAAAAATCAACCAGACACAGGGACCCCAAAGTTGAGGGCTGCTGTCTTGACAAGAACCTCCACTCCGGTACACGTTTCATATCCCAGGAAAGAGCCAAGTGGACAAAGACGAGTGGACAAGTGGACAAAGACAAGTGGACAAGTGGACAAGTGGTGCTACGTAGGTCCAATGGAGTGTCACTCAGCCATGAAATCCACGTCATGAGGCTGGTAGCAGCATCCTGAGTGGATTTAGGTACGATCATCCTCAGTGAAATAAGTCCCACAAAAAAAGAAACTTATGATATCACTTATCGAGGGAATGTAAAAATCGCTCCCCATGCACTGAATCCCCAAACAGAACAGAGTCACGCTTTTAGAAAACACACTTATGCCTGCTTCAGGGGAAAGGTGAGGTGGGGTGACGCATAAAACTCGAGTTTGAAATGAGCACAGATACCCTTCCGAAAACCGAATATGGAATGGACACGACCTACTCCTTGCTCAATCAACTGGACTCACCAGACCCTGTTCATCGCACAAGTATCTATCCGACTAGTAAGCATCTTAAAAGCTAAGTCTTGATATCTCTGTGTAAGTGCATCAAGTGTGTGTCAAGCGGCCTAAAACCAGCAGGGAAAATCAGCTCAGACCCATTCTGAGGATACATTTCCAACATAAAGAAGAAACAAGCAGGGCAAAACAGAGAGAAATTCTTCCAAAATGCGTTCAGGGACTGGCATGCAACCAGGATTGACCACATCTACAGCCCCAGCGGCAGAAGACATAAGGCTGGACACTCTTGGCGCTGAGACGATTGGTGAGGTTGGGAAAGCAAATGCAGACCCTTGAAAGGAATCCTGCGTGCTCCCCATTCCATGGGTCCCAACTCTCCAGGTTCAACGCAATCTTCCGACAGCGAAAGCACTCATTGGAAACCCAGCGGATGCTACAGCGTGGGATCGGGAAAGCTTTCTGAAACTCACCTCAGTTTTCATCTCCTGGTGCTCGTGTTCTCCATTCAGGCCCCCTTACTAACAATCTCCCCACTTGGAGACTCGGCGCCTTTCCATGCCTCTTTCGTACCGTCTGCAATTTGTCCGCAGGATGAACTGCAAGAGGGGGAACCAATGAGAGACTCGCTGGAGGTGTTTGGTCGGGCACATGTCACTCTCATTTCCCATCACGAAGAAGAATTCACCAGCGGTTCAGCCTGCCACCCCGGATCGACAATAGGGCGTGAAGCCATCCAGCCGTGTTGCGTCCCACTCACAAAAAAGCGACTTGGGAAATGGAGCTCAGGGGCACTGCACTTCCCAAACCTGCAGAGTTCTAAACGATAATTATCGCCCCAAAATATATTGAGGTCAGGCTACGAAGAGGCGCTGAACGCAAGGCAGAACTGCAGGAAACGGATGTCAACGGGTACATCGGAATGGCCCCGATAGCACATGAAAAGCGCCAGGACGTGGACAATGATGCGGTTGGCCAAAAAGGGCGTATGCGTTTTTTCCTGAATATATTCAGGAAAAAACGCATACGCCCTTTTTGGCCAACCAAGCAACCTGGGAGAGCAAATCAGCACTACAAAGAAATCTCTCGCCCCCCCCCCGGGGCAAAAGGGCCAGGCGAAAAAAGTCTAAAAACCAGAAAGGCAGGACAGCCCACGGAGTCAAGGGAGCCTTGTTAAGCTGATGGGCGGGATGTCAATGGCCAACAGCCAATCTTCACAAGTGTATCCTCTTTCCCAAACCATGTAAAACACAGAACCACAGAGCATAGGGCACTTCCACACATGGGCGTTGACCTTGGGGAAATCAAAAAATCAACCAGACACAGGGACCCCAAAGTTGAGGGCTGCTGTCTTGACAAGAACCTCCACTCCGGTACACGTTTCATATCCCAGGAAAGAGCCAAGTGGACAAAGACGAGTGGACAAGTGGACAAAGACAAGTGGACAAGTGGACAAGTGGTGCTACGTAGGTCCAATGGAGTGTCACTCAGCCATGAAATACACGTCATGAGGCTGGTAGCAGCATCCTGAGTGGATTTAGGTACGATCATCCTCAGTGAAATAAGTCCCACAAAAAAAGAAACTTATGATATCACTTATCGAGGGAATGTAAAAATCGCTCCCCATGCACTGAATCCCCAAACAGAACAGAGTCACGCTTTTAGAAAACACACTTATGCCTGCTTCAGGGGAAAGGTGAGGTGGGGTGACGCATAA
Organism: Kogia breviceps; assembly: GCF_026419965.1. Lineage (NCBI taxonomy): Eukaryota > Metazoa > Chordata > Mammalia > Artiodactyla > Physeteridae > Kogia > Kogia breviceps. Next base: position 906,839 of record NW_026711928.1, on the reverse strand, counting down.
AACTCGAGTTTGAAATGAGCACAGATACCCTTCCGAAAACCGAATATGGAATGGACACGACCTACTCCTTGCTCAATCAACTGGACTCACCAGACCCTGTTCATCGCACAAGTATCTATCCGACTAGTAAGCATCTTAAAAGCTAAGTCTTGATATCTCTGTGTAAGTGCATCAAGTGTGTGTCAAGCGGCCTAAAACCAGCAGGGAAAATCAGCTCAGACCCATTCTGAGGATACATTTCCAACATAAAGAAGAAACAAGCAGGGCAAAACAGAGAGAAATTCTTCCAAAATGCGTTCAGGGACTGGCATGCAACCAGGATTGACCACATCTACAGCCCCAGCGGCAGAAGACATAAGGCTGGACACTCTTGGCGCTGAGACGATTGGTGAGGTTGGGAAAGCAAATGCAGACCCTTGAAAGGAATCCTGCGTGCTCCCCATTCCATGGGTCCCAACTCTCCAGGTTCAACGCAATCTTCCGACAGCGAAAGCACTCATTGGAAACCCAGCGGATGCTACACCGTGGGATCGGGAAAGCTTTCTGAAACTCACCTCAGTTTTCATCTCCTGGTGCTCGTGTTCTCCATTCAGGCCCCCTTACTAACAATCTCCCCACTTGGAGACTCGGCGCCTTTCCATGCCTCTTTCGTACCGTCTGCAATTTGTCCGCAGGATGAACTGCAAGAGGGGGAACCAATGAGAGACTCGCTGGAGGTGTTTGGTCGGGCACATGTCACTCTCATTTCCCATCACGAAGAAGAATTCACCAGAGGTTCAGCCTGCCACCCCGGATCGACAATAGGGCGTGAAGCCATCCAGCCGTGTTGCGTCCCACTCACAAAAAAGCGACTTGGGAAATGGAGCTCAGGGGCACTGCACTTCCCAAACCTGCAGAGTTCTAAACGATAACTATCGCCCCAAAATATATTGAGGTCAGGCTACGAAGAGGCGCTGAACGCAAGGCAGAACTGCAGGAAACGGATGTCAACGGGTACATCGGAATGGCCCCGATAGCACATGAAAAGCGCCAGAACGTGGACAATGATGCGGTTGGCCAAAAAGGGCGTATGCGTTTTTTCCTGAATATATTCAGGAAAAAACGCATACGCCCTTTTTGGCCAACCAAGCAACCTGGGAGAGCAAATCAGCACTACAAAGAAATCTCTCGCCCCCCCCCCCCGGGGCAAAAGGGCCAGGCGAAAAAAGTCTAAAAACCAGAAAGGCAGGACAGGCCACGGAGTCAAGGGAGCCTTGTTAAGCTGATGGGCGGGATGTCAATGGCCAACAGCCAATCTTCACAAGTGTATCCTCTTTCCCAAACCATGTAAAACACAGAACCACAGAGCATAGGGCACTTCCACACATGGGCGTTGACCTTGGGAAAATCAAAAAATCAACCAGACACAGGGACCCCAAAGTTGAGGGCTGCTGTCTTGACAAGAACCTCCACTCCGGTACACGTTTCATATCCCAGGAAAGAGCCAAGTGGACAAGTGGACAAAGACAAGTGGACAAGTGGACAAGTGGTGCTACGTAGGTCCAATGGAGTGTCACTCAGCCATGAAATCCACGTCATGAGGCTGGTAGCAGCATCCTGAGTGGATTTAGGTACGATCATCCTCAGTGAAATAAGTCCCACAAAAAAAGAAACTTATGATATCACTTATCGAGGGAATGTAAAAATCGCTCCCCATGCACTGAATCCCCAAACAGAACAGAGTCACGCTTTTAGAAAACACACTTATGCCTGCTTCAGGGGAAAGGTGAGGTGGGGTGACGCATAAAACTCGAGTTTGAAATGAGCACAGATACCCTTCCGAAAACCGAATATGGAATGGACACGACCTACTCCTTGCTCAATCAACTGGACTCACCAGACCCTGTTCATCGCACAAGTATCTATCCGACTAGTAAGCATCTTAAAAGCTAAGTCTTGATATCTCTGTGTAAGTGCATCAAGTGTGTGTCAAGCGGCCTAAAACCAGCAGGGAAAATCAGCTCAGACCCATTCTGAGGATACATTTCCAACATAAAGAAGAAACAAGCAGGGCAAAACAGAGAGAAATTCTTCCAAAATGCGTTCAGGGACTGGCATGCAACCAGGATTGACCACATCTACAGCCCCAGCGGCAGAAGACATAAGGCTGGACACTCTTGGGGCTGAGACGATTGGTGAGGTTGGGAAAGCAAATGCAGACCCTTGAAAGGAATCCTGCGTGCTCCCCATTCCATGGGTCCCAACTCTCCAGGTTCAACGCAATCTTCCGACAGCGAAAGCACTCATTGGAAACCCAGCGGATGCTACACCGTGGGATCGGGAAAGCTTTCTGAAACTCACCTCAGTTTTCATCTCCTGGTGCTCGTGTTCTCCATTCAGGCCCCCTTACTAACAATCTCCCCACTTGGAGACTCGGCGCCTTTCCATGCCTCTTTCGTACCGTCTGCTATTTGTCCGCAGGATGAACTGCAAGAGGGGGAACCAATGAGAGACTCGCTGGAGGTGTTTGGTCGGGCACATGTCACTCTCATTTCCCATCACGAAGAAGAATTCACCAGCGGTTCAGCCTGCCACCCCGGATCGACAATAGGGCGTGAAGCCATCCAGCCGTGTTGCGTCCCACTCACAAAAAAGCGACTTGGGAAATGGAGCTCAGGGGCACTGCACTTCCCAAACCTGCAGAGTTCTAAACGATAACTATCGCCCCAAAATATATTGACGTCAGGCTACGAAGAGGCGCTGAACGCAAGGCAGAACTGCAGGAAACGGATGTCAACGGGTACATCGGAATGGCCCCGATAGCACATGAAAAGCGCCAGAACGTGGACAATGATGCGGTTGGCCAAAAAGGGCGTATGCGTTTCTTCCTGAATATATTCAGGAAAAAACGCATACGCCCTTTTTGGCCAACCAAGCAACCTGGGAGAGCAAATCAGCACTACAAAGAAATGTCTCGCCCCCCCCGGGGGAAAATGGCCAGGCGAAAAGAGTCTAAAAACCAGAAAGGCAGGACAGGCCACGGAGTAAAGGGAGCCTTGTTAAGCTGATGGGCGGGATGTCAATGGCCAAAAGCCAATCTTCACAAGTGTATCCTCTTTCCCAAACCATTTAAAACACAGAACCACAGAGCATCGGGCACTTCCACACATGGGCGTTGACCTTGGGAAAATGAAAAAATCAACCAGACACAGGGACCCCAAAGTTGAGGGCTGCTGTCTTGACAAGAACCTCCACTCCGGTACACGTTTCATATCCCAGGAAAGAGCCAAGTGGACAAAGACGAGTGGACAAGTGGACAAAGACAAGTGGACAAGTGGACAAGTGGTGCTACGTAGGTCCAATGGAGTGTCACTCAGCCATGAAATCCACGTCATGAGGCTGGTAGCAGCATCCTGAGTGTATTTAGGTACGATCATCCTCAGTGAAATAAGTCCCACAAAAAAAGAAACTTATGATATCACTTATCGAGGGAATGTAAAAATCGCTCCCCATGCACTGAATCCCCAAACAGAACAGAGTCACGCTTTTAGAAAACACACTTATGCCTGCTTCAGGGGAAAGGTGAGGTGGGGTGACGCATAAAACTCGAGTTTGAAATGAGCACAGATACCCTTCCGAAAACCGAATATGGAATGGACACGACCTACTCCTTGCTCAATCAACTGGACTCACCAGACCCTGTTCATCGCACAAGTATCTATCCGACTAGTAAGCATCTTAAAAGCTAAGTCTTGATATCTCTGTGTAAGTGCATCAAGTGTGTGTCAAGCGGCCTAAAACCAGCAGGGAAAATCAGCTCAGACCCATTCTGAGGATACATTTCCAACATAAAGAAGAAACAAGCAGGGCAAAACAGAGAGAAATTCTTCCAAAATGCGTTCAGGGACTGGCATGCAACCAGGATTGACCACATCTACAGCCCCAGCGGCAGAAGACATAAGGCTGGACACTCTTGGGGCTGAGACGATTGGTGAGGTTGGGAAAGCAAATGCAGACCCTTGAAAGGAATCCTGCGTGCTCCCCATTCCATGGGTCCCAACTCTCCAGGTTCAACGCAATCTTCCGACAGCGAAAGCACTCATTGGAAACCCAGCGGATGCTACACCGTGGGATCGGGAAAGCTTTCTGAAACTCACCTCAGTTTTCATCTCCTGGTGCTCGTGTTCTCCATTCAGGCCCCCTTACTAACAATCTCCCCACTTGGAGACTCGGCGCCTTTCCATGCCTCTTCCGTACCGTCTGCTATTTGTCCGCAGGATGAACTGCAAGAGGGGGAACCAATGAGAGACTCGCTGGAGGTGTTTGGTCGGGCACATGTCACTCTCATTTCCCATCACGAAGAAGAATTCACCAGCGGTTCAGCCTGCCACCCCGGATCGACAATAGGGCGTGAAGCCATCCAGCCGTGTTGCGTCCCACTCACAAAAAAGCGACTTGGGAAATGGAGCTCAGGGGCACTGCACTTCCCAAACCTGCAGAGTTCTAAACGATAACTATCGCCCCAAAATATATTGAGGTCAGGCTACGAAGAGGCGCTGAACGCAAGGCAGAACTGCAGGAAACGGATGTCAACGGGTACATCGGAATGGCCCCGATAGCACATGAAAAGCGCCAGAACGTGGACAATGATGCGGTTGGCCAAAAAGGGCGTATGCGTTTTTTCCTGAATATATTCAGGAAAAAACGCATACGCCCTTTTTGGCCAACCAAGCAACCTGGGAGAGCAAATCAGCACTACAAAGAAATCTCTCGCCCCCCCCGGGGCGAAAGGGCCAGGCGAAAAAAGTCTAAAAACCAGAAAGGCAGGACAGGCCACGGAGTCAAGGGAGCCTTGTTAAGCTGATGGTCGGGATGTCAATGGCCAACAGCCAATCTTCACAAGTGTATCCTCTTTCCCAAACCATGTAAAACACAGAACCGCAGAGCATAGGGCACTTCCACACATGGGCGTTGACCTTGGGAAAATGAAAAAATCAACCAGACACAGGGACCCCAAAGTTGAGGGCTGCTGTCTTGACAAGAACCTCCACTCCGGTACACGTTTCATATCCCAGGAAAGAGCCAAGTGGACAAGTGGACAAGTGGTGCTACGTAGGTCCAATGGAGTGTCACTCAGCCATGAAATCCACGTCATGAGGCTGGTAGCAGCATCCTGAGTGGATTTAGGTACGATCATCCTCAGTGAAATAAGTCCCACAAAAAAAGAAACTTATGATATCACTTATCGAGGGAATGTAAAAATCGCTCCCCATGCACTGAATCCCCAAACAGAACAGAGTCACGCTTTTAGAAAACACACTTATGCCTGCTTCAGGGGAAAGGTGAGGTGGGGTGACGCATAAAACTCGAGTTTGAAATGAGCACAGATACCCTTCCGAAAACCGAATATGGAATGGACACGACCTACTCCTTGCTCAATCAACTGGACTCACCAGACCCTGTTCATCGCACAAGTATCTATCCGACTAGTAAGCATCTTAAAAGCTAAGTCTTGATATCTCTGTGTAAGTGCATCAAGTGTGTGTCAAGCGGCCTAAAACCAGCAGGGAAAATCAGCTCAGACCCATTCTGAGGATACATTTCCAACATAAAGAAGAAACAAGCAGGGCAAAACAGAGAGAAATTCTTCCAAAATGCGTTCAGGGACTGGCATGCAACCAGGATTGACCACATCTACAGCCCCAGCGGCAGAAGACATAAGGCTGGACACTCTTGGCGCTGAGACGATTGGTGAGGTTGGGAAAGCAAATGCAGACCCTTGAAAGGAATCCTGCGTGCTCCCCATTCCATGGGTCCCAACTCTCCAGGTTCAACGCAATCTTCCGACAGCGAAAGTACTCATTGGAAACCCAGCGGATGCTACACCGTGGGATCGGGAAAGCTTTCTGAAACTCACCTCAGTTTTCATCTCCTGGTGCTCGTGTTCTCCATTCAGGCCCCCTTACTAACAATCTCCCCACTTGGAGACTCGGCGCCTTTCCATGCCTCTTTCGTACCGTCTGCAATTTGTCCGCAGGATGAACTGCAAGAGGGGGAACCAATGAGAGACTCGCTGGAGGTGTTTGGTCGGGCACATGTCACTCTCATTTCCCATCACGAAGAAGAATTCACCAGCGGTTCAGCCTGCCACCGCGGATCGACAATAGGGCGTGAAGCCATCCAGCCGTGTTGCGTCCCACTCACAAAAAAGCGACTTGGGAAATGGAGCTCAGGGGCACTGCACTTCCCAAACCTGCAGAGTTCTAAACGATAACTATCGCCCCAAAATATATTGAGGTCAGGCTACGAAGAGGCGTTGAACGCAAGGCAGAATTGCAGGAAACGGATGTCAACGGGTACATCGGAATGGCCCCGATAGCACATGAAAAGCGCCAGAACGTGGGCAATGATGCGGTTGGCCAAAAAGGGCGTATGCGTTTTTTCCTGAATATATTCAGGAAAAAACGCATACGCCCTTTTTGGCCAACCAAGCAACCTGGGAGAGCAAATCAGCACTACAAAGAAATCTCTCGCCCCCCCCGGGGGAAAAGGGCCAGGCGAAAAAAGTCTAAAAACCAGAAAGGCAGGACAGGCCACGGAGTCAAGGGAGCCTTGTTAAGCTGATGGGCGGGATGTCAATGGCCAACAGCCAATCTTCACAAGTGTATCCTCTTTCCCAAACCATGTGAAACACAGAACCACAGAGCATAGGGCACTTCCACACATGGGCGTTGACCTTGGGAAAATGAAAAAATCAACCAGACACAGGGACCCCAAAGTTGAGGGCTGCTGTCTTGACAAGAACCTCCACTCCGGTACACGTTTCATATCCCAGGAAAGAGCCAAGTGGACAAAGACGAGTGGACAAGTGGACAAAGACAAGTGGACAAGTGGACAAGTGGTGCTACGTAGGTCCAATGGAGTGTCACTCAGCCATGAAATCCACGTCATGAGGCTGGTAGCAGCATCCTGAGTGGATTTAGGTACGATCATCCTCAGTGAAATAAGTCCCACAAAAAAAGAAACTTATGATATCACTTATCGAGGGAATGTAAAAATCGCTCCCCATGCACTGAATCCCCAAACAGAACAGAGTCACGCTTTTAGAAAACACACTTATGCCTGCTTCAGGGGAAAGGTGAGGTGGGGTGTCGCATAAAACTCGAGTTTGAAATGAGCACAGATACCCTTCCGAAAACCGAATATGGAATGGACACGACCTACTCCTTGCTCAATCAACTGGACTCACCAGACCCTGTTCATCGCACAAGTATCTATCCGACTAGTAAGCATCTTAAAAGCTAAGTCTTGATATCTCTGTGTAAGTGCATCAAGTGTGTGTCAAGCGGCCTAAAACCAGCAGGGAAAATCAGCTCAGACCCATTCTGAGGATACATTTCCAACATAAAGAAGAAACAAGCAGGGCAAAACAGAGAGAACTTCTTCCAAAATGCGTTCAGGGACTGGCATGCAACCAGGATTGACCACATCTACAGCCCCAGCGGCAGAAGACATAAGGCTGGACACTCTTGGCGCTGAGACGATTGGTGAGGTTGGGAAAGCAAATGCAGACCCTTGAAAGGAATCCTGCGTGCTCCCCATTCCATGGGTCCCAACTCTCCAGGTTCAACGCAATCTTCCGACAGCGAAAGCACTCATTGGAAACCCAGCGGATGCTACACCGTGGAATCGGGAAAGCTTTCTGAAACTCACCTCAGTTTTCATCTCCTGGTGCTCGTGTTCTCCATTCAGGCCCCCTTACTAACAATCTCCCCACTTGGAGACTCGGCGCCTTTCCATGCCTCTTTCGTACCGTCTGCAATTTGTCCGCAGGATGAACTGCAAGAGGGGGAACCAATGAGAGACTCGCTGGAGGTGTTTGGTCGGGCACATGTCACTCTCATTTCCCATCACGAAGAAGAATTCACCACAGGTTGAGCCTGCCACCCCGGATCGACAATAGGGCGTGAAGCCATCCAGCCGTGTTGCGTCCCACTCACAAAAAAGCGACTTGGGAAATGGAGCTCAGGGGCACTGCACTTCCCAAACCTGCAGAGTTCTAAACGATAACTATCGCCCCAAAATATATTGAGGTCAGGCTACGAAGAGGCGATGAACGCAAGGCAGAACTGCAGGAAACGGATGTCAACGGGTACATCGGAATGGCCCCGATAGCACATGAAAAGCGCCAGAACGTGGACAATGATGCGGTTGGCCAAAAAGGGCGTATGCGTTTTTTCCTGAATATATTCAGGAAAAAACGCATACGCCCTTTTTGGCCAACCAAGCAACCTGGGAGAGCAAATCAGCACTACAAAGAAATCTCTCGCCCCCCCCGGGGGAAAAGGGCCAGGCGAAAAAAGTCTAAAAACCAGAAAGGCAGGACAGCCCACGGAGTCAAGGGAGCCTTGTTAAGCTGATGGGCGGGATGTCAATGGCCAACAGCCAATCTTCACAAGTGTATCCTCTTTCCCAAACCATGTAAAACACAGAACCACAGAGCATAGGGCACTTCCACACATGGGCGTTGACCTTGGGAAAATGAAAAAATCAACCAGACACAGGGACCCCAAAGTTGAGGGCTGCTGTCTTGACAAGAACCTCCACTCCGGTACACGTTTCATATCCCAGGAAAGAGCCAAGTGGACAAAGACGAGTGGACAAGTGGACAAGTGGACAAGTGGTGCTACGTAGGTCCAATGGAGTGTCACTCAGCCATGAAATCCACGTCATGAGGCTGGTAGCAGCATCCTGAGTGGATTTAGGTACGATCATCCTCAGTGAAATAAGTCCCAAAAAAAAAAAAAACTTATGATATCACTTATCGAGGGAATGTAAAAATCGCTCCCCATGCACTGAATCCCCAAACAGAACAGAGTCACGCTTTTAGAAAACACACTTATGCCTGCTTCAGGGGAAAGGTGAGGTGGGGTGACGCATAAAACTCGAGTTTGAAATGAGCACAGATACCCTTCCGAAAACCGAATATGGAATGGACACGACCTACTCCTTGCTCAATCAACTGGACTCACCAGACCCTCTTCATCGCACAAGTATCTATCCGACTAGTAAGCATCTTAAAAGCTAAGTCTTGATATCTCTGTGTAAGTGCATCAAGTGTGTGTCAAGCGGCCTAAAACCAGCAGGGAAAATCAGCTCAGACCCATTCTGAGGATACATTTCCAACATAAAGAAGAAACAAGCAGGGCAAAACAGAGAGAAATTCTTCCAAAATGCGTTCAGGGACTGGCATGCAACCAGGATTGACCACATCTACAGCCCCAGCGGCAGAAGACATAAGGCTGGACACTCTTGGCGCTGAGACGATTGGTGAGGTTGGGAAAGCAAATGCAGACCCTTGAAAGGAATCCTGCGTGCTCCCCATTCCATGGGTCCCAACTCTCCAGGTTCAACGCAATCTTCCGACAGCGAAAGCACTCATTGGAAACCCAGCGGATGCTACACCGTGGGATCGGGAAAGCTTTCTGAAACTCACCTCAGTTTTCATCTCCTGGTGCTCGTGTTCTCCATTCAGGCCCCCTTACTAACAATCTCCCCACTTGGAGACTCGGCGCCTTTCCATGCCTCTTTCGTACCGTCTGCAATTTGTCCGCAGGATGAACTGCAAGAGGGGGAACCAATGAGAGACTCGCTGGAGGTGTTTGGTCGGGCACATGTCACTCTCATTTCCCATCACGAAGAAGAATTCACCAGCGGTTCAGCCTGCCACCCCGGATCGACAATAGGGCGTGAAGCCATCCAGCCGTGTTGCGTCCCACTCACAAAAAAGCGACTTGGCAAATGGAGCTCAGGGGCACTGCACTTCCCAAACCTGCAGAGTTCTAAACGATAACTATCGCCCCAAAATATATTGAGGTCAGGCTACGAAGAGGCGCTGAACGCAAGGCAGAACTGCAGGAAACGGATGTCAACGGGTACATCGGAATGGCCCCGATAGCACATGAAAAGCGCCAGAACGTGGACAATGATGCGGTTGGCCAAAAAGGGCGTATGCGTTTTTTCCTGAATATATTCAGGAAAAAACGCATACGCCCTTTTTGGCCAACCAAGCAACCTGGGAGAGCAAATCAGCACTACAAAGAAATCTCTCGCCCCCCCCGGGGCAAAAGGGCCAGGCGAAAAAAGTCTAAACACCAGAAAGGCAGGACAGGCCACGGAGTCAAGGGAGCCTTGTTAAGCTGATGGGCGGGATGTCAATGGCCAACAGCCAATCTTCACAAGTGTATCCTCTTTCCCAAACCATGTAAAACACAGAACCACAGAGCATAGGGCACTTCCACACATGGGCGTTGACCTTGGGAAAATGAAAAAATCAACCAGACACAGGGACCCCAAAGTTGAGGGCTGCTGTCTTGACAAGAACCTCCACTCCGGTACACGTTTCATATCCCAGGAAAGAGCCAAGTGGACAAAGACGAGTGGACAAGTGGACAAAGACAAGTGGACAAGTGGACAAGTGGTGCTACGTAGGTCCAATGGAGTGTCACTCAGCCATGAAATCCACGTCATGAGGCTGGTAGCAGCATCCTGAGTGGATTTAGGTACGATCATCCTCAGTGAAATAAGTCCCACAAAAAAAGAAACTTATGATATCACTTATCGAGGGAATGTAAAAATCGCTCCCCATGCACTGAATCCCCAAACAGAACAGAGTCACGCTTTTAGAAAACACACTTATGCCTGCTTCAGGGGAAAGGTGAGGTGGGGTGACGCATAAAACTCGAGTTTGAAATGAGCACAGATACCCTTCCGAAAACCGAATATGGAATGGACACGACCTACTCCTTGCTCAATCAACTGGACTCACCAGACCCTCTTCATCGCACAAGTATCTATCCGACTAGTAAGCATCTTAAAAGCTAAGTCTTGATATCTCTGTGTAAGTGCATCAAGTGTGTGTCAAGCGGCCTAAAACCAGCAGGGAAAATCAGCTCAGACCCATTCTGAGGATACATTTCCAACATAAAGAAGAAACAAGCAGGGCAAAACAGAGAGAAATTCTTCCAAAATGCGTTCAGGGACTGGCATGCAACCAGGATTGACCACATCTACAGCCCCAGCGGCAGAAGACATAAGGCTGGACACTCTTGGCGCTGAGACGATTGGTGAGGTTGGGAAAGCAAATGCAGACCCATGAAAGGAATCCTGCGTGCTCCCCATTCCATGGGTCCCAACTCTCCAGGTTCAACGCAATCTTCCGACAGCGAAAGCACTCATTGGAAACCCAGCGGATGCTACACCGTGGGATCGGGAAAGCTTTCTGAAACTCACCTCAGTTTTCATCTCCTGGTGCTCGTGTTCTCCATTCAGGCCCCCTTACTAACAATCTCCCCACTTGGAGACTCGGCGCCTTTCCATGCCTCTTTCGTACCGTCTGCAATTTGTCCGCAGGATGAACTGCAAGAGGGGGAACCAATGAGAGACTCGCTGGAGGTGTTTGGTCGGGCACATGTCACTCTCATTTCCCATCACGAAGAAGAATTCACCAGCGGTTCAGCCTGCCACCCCGGATCGACAATAGGGCGTGAAGCCATCCAGCCGTGTTGCGTCCCACTCACAAAAAAGCGACTTGGGAAATGGAGCTCAGGGGCACTGCACTTCCCAAACCTGCAGAGTTCTAAACGATAACTATCGCCCCAAAATATATTGAGGTCAGGCTACGAAGAGGCGCTGAACGCAAGGCAGAACTGCAGGAAACGGATGTCAACGGGTACATCGGAATGGCCCCGATAGCACATGAAAAGCGCCAGAACGTGGACAATGATGCGGTTGGCCAAAAAGGGCGTATGCGTTTTTTCCTGAATATATTCAGGAAAAAACGCATACGCCCTTTTTGGCCAACCAAGCAACCTGGGAGAGCAAATCAGCACTACAAAGAAATCTCTCGCCCCCCCCGGGGCAAAAGGGCCAGGCGAAAAAAGTCTAAAAACCAGAAAGGCAGGACAGGCCACGGAGTCAAGGGAGCCTTGTTAAGCTGATGGGCGGGATGTCAATGGCCAACAGCCAATCTTCACAAGTGTATCCTCTTTCCCAAACCATGGAAAACACAGAACCACAGAGCATAGGGCACTTCCACACATGGGCGTTGACCTTGGGAAAATGAAAAAATCAACCAGACACAGGGACCCCAAAGTTGAGGGCTGCTGTCTTGACAAGAACCTCCACTCCGGTACACGTTTCATATCCCAGGAAAGAGCCAAGTGGACAAAGACGAGTGGACAAGTGGACAAAGACAAGTGGACAAGTGGACAAGTGGTGCTACGTAGGTCCAATGGAGTGTCACTCAGCCATGAAATCCACGTCATGAGGCTGGTAGCAGCATCCTGAGTGGATTTAGGTACGATCATCCTCAGTGAAATAAGTCCCACAAAAAAAGAAACTTATGATATCACTTATCGAGGGAATGTAAAAATCGCTCCCCATGCACTGAATCCCCAAACAGAACAGAGTCACGCTTTTAGAAAACACACTTATGCCTGCTTCAGGGGAAAGGTGAGGTGGGGTGACGCATAAAACTCGAGTTTGAAATGAGCACAGATACCCTTCCGAAAACCGAATATGGAATGGACACGACCTACTCCTTGCTCAATCAACTGGACTCACCAGACCCTCTTCATCGCACAAGTATCTATCCGACTAGTAAGCATCTTAAAAGCTAAGTCTTGATATCTCTGTGTAAGTGCATCAAGTGTGTGTCAAGCGGCCTAAAACCAGCAGGGAAAATCAGCTCAGACCCATTCTGAGGATACATTTCCAACATAAAGAAGAAACAAGCAGGGCAAAACAGAGAGAAATTCTTCCAAAATGCGTTCAGGGACTGGCATGCAACCAGGATTGACCACATCTACAGCCCCAGCGGCAGAAGACATAAGGCTGGACACTCTTGGCGCTGAGACGATTGGTGAGGTTGGGAAAGCAAATGCAGACCCTTGAAAGGAATCCTGCGTGCTCCCCATTCCATGGGTCCCAACTCTCCAGGTTCAACGCAATCTTCCGACAGCGAAAGCACTCATTGGAAACCCAGCGGATGCTACACCGTGGGATCGGGAAAGCTTTCTGAAACTCACCTCAGTTTTCATCTCCTGGTGCTCGTGTTCTCCATTCAGGCCCCCTTACTAACAATCTCCCCACTTGGAGACTCGGCGCCTTTCCATGCCTCTTTCGTACCGTCTGCAATTTGTCCGCAGGATGAACTGCAAGAGGGGGAACCAATGAGAGACTCGCTGGAGGTGTTTGGTCGGGCACATGTCACTCTCATTTCCCATCACGAAGAAGAATTCACCAGCGGTTCAGCCTGCCACCCCGGATCGACAATAGGGCGTGAAGCCATCCAGCCGTGTTGCGTCCCACTCACAAAAAAGCGACTTGGGAAATGGAGCTCAGGGGCACTGCACTTCCCAAACCTGCAGAGTTCTAAACGATAACTATCGCCCCAAAATATATTGAGGTCAGGCTACGAAGAGGCGCTGAACGCAAGGCAGAACTGCAGGAAACGGATGTCAACGGGTACATCGGAATGGCCCCGATAGCACATGAAAAGCGCCAGAACGTGGACAATGATGCGGTTGGCCAAAAAGGGCGTATGCGTTTTTTCCTGAATATATTCAGGAAAAAACGCATACGCCCTTTTTGGCCAACCAAGCAACCTGGGAGAGCAAATCAGCACTACAAAGAAATCTCTCGCCCCCCCCGGGGCAAAAGGGCCAGGCGAAAAAAGTCTAAAAACCAGAAAGGCAGGACAGGCCACGGAGTCAAGGGAGTCTTGTTAAGCTGATGGGCGGGATGTCAATGGCCAACAGCCAATCTTCACAAGTGTATCCTCTTTCCCAAACCATGTAAAACACAGAACCACAGAGCATAGGGCACTTCCACACATGGGCGTTGACCTTGGGAAAATGAAAAAATCAACCAGACACAGGGACCCCAAAGTTGAGGGCTGCTGTCTTGACAAGAACCTCCACTCCGGTACACGTTTCATATCCCAGGAAAGAGCCAAGTGGACAAAGACGAGTGGACAAGTGGACAAAGACAAGTGGACAAGTGGACAAGTGGTGCTACGTAGGTCCAATGGAGTGTCACTCAGCCATGAAATCCACGTCATGAGGCTGGTAGCAGCATCCTGAGTGGATTTAGGTACGATCATCCTCAGTGAAATAAGTCCCACAAAAAAAGAAACTTATGATATCACTTATCGAGGGAATGTAAAAATCGCTCCCCATGCACTGAATCCCCAAACAGAACAGAGTCACGCTTTTAGAAAACACACTTATGCCTGCTTCAGGGGAAAGGTGAGGTGGGGTGACGCATAAAACTCGAGTTTGAAATGAGCACAGATACCCTTCCGAAAACCGAATATGGAATGGACACGACCTACTCCTTGCTCAATCAACTGGACTCACCAGACCCTGTTCATCGCACAAGTATCTATCCGACTAGTAAGCATCTTAAAAGCTAAGTCTTGATATCTCTGTGTAAGTGCATCAAGTGTGTGTAAAGCGGCCTAAAACCAGCAGGGAAAATCAGCTCAGACCCATTCTGAGGATACATTTCCAACATAAAGAAGAAACAAGCAGGGCAAAACAGAGAGAAATTCTTCCAAAATGCGTTCAGGGACTGGCATGCAACCAGGATTGACCACATCTACAGCCCCAGCGGCAGAAGACATAAGGCTGGACACTCTTGGGGCTGAGACGATTGGTGAGGTTGGGAAAGCAAATGCAGACCCTTGAAAGGAATCCTGCGTGCTCCCCATTCCATGGGTCCCAACTCTCCAGGTTCAACGCAATCTTCCGACAGCGAAAGCACTCATTGGAAACCCAGCGGATGCTACACCGTGGGATCGGGAAAGCTTTCTGAAACTCACCTCAGTTTTCATCTCCTGGTGCTCGTGTTCTCCATTCAGGCCCCCTTACTAACAATCTCCCCACTTGGAGACTCGGCGCCTTTCCATGCCTCTTTCGTACCGTCTGCAATTTGTCCGCAGGATGAACTGCAAGAGGGGGAACCAATGAGAGACTCGCTGGAGGTGTTTGGTCGGGCACATGTCACTCTCATTTCCCATCACGAAGAAGAATTCACCAGCGGTTCAGCCTGCCACCCCGGATCGACAATAGGGCGTGAAGCCATCCAGCCGTGTTGCGTCCCACTCACAAAAAAGCGACTTGGGAAATGGAGCTCAGGGGCACTGCACTTCCCAAACCTGCAGAGTTCTAAACGATAACTATCGCCCCAAAATATATTGAGGTCAGGCTACGAAGAGGCGCTGAACGCAAGGCAGAACTGCAGGAAACGGATGTCAACGGGTACATCGGAATGGCCCCGATAGCACATGAAAAGCGCCAGAACGTGGACAATGATGCGGTTGGCCAAAAAGGGCGTATGCGTTTTTTCCTGAATATATTCAGGAAAAAACGCATACGCCCTTTTTGGCCAACCAAGCAACCTGGGAGAGCAAATCAGCACTACAAAGAAATCTCTCGCCCCCGCCGGGGCAAAAGGGCCAGGCGAAAAAAGTCTAAACACCAGAAAGGCAGGACAGGCCACGGAGTCAAGGGAGCCTTGTTAAGCTGATGGGCGGGATGTCAATGGCCAACAGCCAATCTTCACAAGTGTATCCTCTTTCCCAAACCATGGAAAACACAGAACCACAGAGCATAGGGCACTTCCACACATGGGCGTTGACCTTGGGAAAATCAAAAAATCAACCAGACACAGGGACCCCAAAGTTGAGGGCTGCTGTCTTGACAAGAACCTCCACTCCGGTACACGTTTCATATCCCAGGAAAGAGCCAAGTGGACAAAGACGAGTGGACAAGTGGACAAAGACAAGTGGACAAGTGGACAAGTGGTGCTACGTAGGTCCAATGGAGTGTCACTCAGCCATGAAATCCACGTCATGAGGCTGGTAGCAGCATCCTGAGTGGATTTAGGTACGATCATCCTCAGTGAAATAAGTCCCACAAAAAAAGAAACTTATGATATCACTTATCGAGGGAATGTAAAAATCGCTCCCCATGCACTGAATCCCCAAACAGAACAGAGTCACGCTTTTAGAAAACACACTTATGCCTGCTTCAGGGGAAAGGTGAGGTGGGGTGACGCATAAAACTCGAGTTTGAAATGAGCACAGATACCCTTCCGAAAACCGAATATGGAATGGACACGACCTACTCCTTGCTCAATCAACTGGACTCACCAGACCCTGTTCATCGCACAAGTATCTATCCGACTAGTAAGCATCTTAAAAGCTAAGTCTTGATATCTCTGTGTAAGTGCATCAAGTGTGTGTCAAGCGGCCTAAAACCAGCAGGGAAAATCAGCTCAGACCCATTCTGAGGATACATTTCCAACATAAAGAAGAAACAAGCAGGGCAAAACAGAGAGAAATTCTTCCAAAATGCGTTCAGGGACTGGAATGCAACCAGGATTGACCACATCTACAGCCCCAGCGGCAGAAGACATAAGGCTGGACACTCTTGGCGCTGAGACGATTGGTGAGGTTGGGAAAGCAAATGCAGACCCTTGAAAGGAATCCTGCGTGCTCCCCATTCCATGGGTCCCAACTCTCCAGGTTCAACGCAATCTTCCGACAGCGAAAGCACTCATTGGAAACCCAGCGGATGCTACACCGTGGGATCGGGAAAGCTTTCTGAAACTCACCTCAGTTTTCATCTCCTGGTGCTCGTGTTCTCCATTCAGGCCCCCTTACTAACAATCTCCCCACTTGGAGACTCGGCGCCTTTCCATGCCTCTTTCGTACCGTCTGCAATTTGTCCGCAGGATGAACTGCAAGAGGGGGAACCAATGAGAGACTCGCTGGAGGTGTTTGGTCGGGCACATGTCACTCTCATTTCCCATCACGAAGAAGAATTCACCAGCGGTTCAGCCTGCCACCCCGGATCGACAATAGGGCGTGAAGCCATCCAGCCGTGTTGCGTCCCACTCACAAAAAAGCGACTTGGGAAATGGAGCTCAGGGGCACTGCACTTCCCAAACCTGCAGAGTTCTAAACGATAACTATCGCCCCAAAATATATTGAGGTCAGGCTACGAAGAGGCGCTGAACGCAAGGCAGAACTGCAGGAAACGGATGTCAACGGGTACATCGGAATGGCCCCGATAGCACATGAAAAGCGCCAGAACGTGGACAATGATGCGGTTGGCCAAAAAGGGCGTATGCGTTTTTTCCTGAATATATTCAGGAAAAAACGCATACGCCCTTTTTGGCCAACCAAGCAACCTGGGAGAGCAAATCAGCACTACAAAGAAATCTCTCGCCCCCCCCGGGGCAAAAGGGCCAGGCGAAAAAAGTCTAAAAACCAGAAAGGCAGGACAGGCCACGGAGTCAAGGGAGCCTTGTTAAGCTGATGGGCGGGATGTCAATGGCCAACAGCCAATCTTCACAAGTGTATCCTCTTTCCCAAACCATGTAAAACACAGAACCACAGAGCATAGGGCACTTCCACACATGGGCGTTGACCTTGGGAAAATCAAAAAATCAACCAGACACAGGGACCCCAAAGTTGAGGGCTGCTGTCTTGACAAGAACCTCCACTCCGGTACACGTTTCATATCCCAGGAAAGAGCCAAGTGGACAAAGACGAGTGGACAAGTGGACAAAGACAAGTGGACAAGTGGACAAGTGGTGCTACGTAGGTCCAATGGAGTGTCACTCAGCCATGAAATCCACGTCATGAGGCTGGTAGCAGCATCCTGAGTGGATTTAGGTACGATCATCCTCAGTGAAATAAGTCCCACAAAAAAAGAAACTTATGATATCACTTATCGAGGGAATGTAAAAATCGCTCCCCATGCACTGAATCCCCAAACAGAACAGAGTCACGCTTTTAGAAAACACACTTATGCCTGCTTCAGGGGAAAGGTGAGGTGGGGTGACGCATAAAACTCGAGTTTGAAATGAGCACAGATACCCTTCCGAAAACCGAATATGGAATGGACACGACCTACTCCTTGCTCAATCAACTGGACTCACCAGACCCTCTTCATCGCACAAGTATCTATCCGACTAGTAAGCATCTTAAAAGCTAAGTCTTGATATCTCTGTGTAAGTGCATCAAGTGTGTGTCAAGCGGCCTAAAACCAGCAGGGAAAATCAGCTCAGACCCATTCTGAGGATACATTTCCAACATAAAGAAGAAACAAGCAGGGCAAAACAGAGAGAAATTCTTCCAAAATGCGTTCAGGGACTGGCATGCAACCAGGATTGACCACATCTACAGCCCCAGCGGCAGAAGACATAAGGCTGGACACTCTTGGGGCTGAGACGATTGGTGAGGTTGGGAAAGCAAATGCAGACCCTTGAAAGGAATCCTGCGTGCTCCCCATTCCATGGGTCCCAACTCTCCAGGTTCAACGCAATCTTCCGACAGCGAAAGCACTCATTGGAAACCCAGCGGATGCTACACCGTGGGATCGGGAAAGCTTTCTAAAACTCACCTCAGTTTTCATCTCCTGGTGCTCGTGTTCTCCATTCAGGCCCCCTTACTAACAATCTCCCCACTTGGAGACTCGGCGCCTTTCCATGCCTCTTTCGTACCGTCTGCAATTTGTCCGCAGGATGAACTGCAAGAGGGGGAACCAATGAGAGACTCGCTGGAGGTGTTTGGTCGGGCACATGTCACTCTCATTTCCCATCACGAAGAAGAATTCACCAGCGGTTCAGCCTGCCACCCCGGATCGACAATAGGGCGTGAAGCCATCCAGCCGTGTTGCGTCCCACTCACAAAAAAGCGACTTGGGAAATGGAGCTCAGGGGCACTGCACTTCCCAAACCTGCAGAGTTCTAAACGATAACTATCGCCCCAAAATATATTGAGGTCAGGCTACGAAGAGGCGCTGAACGCAAGGCAGAACTGCAGGAAACGGATGTCAACGGGTACATCGGAATGGCCCCGATAGCACATGAAAAGCGCCAGAACGTGGACAATGATGCGGTTGGCCAAAAAGGGCGTATGCGTTTTTTCCTGAATATATTCAGGAAAAAACGCATACGCCCTTTTTGGCCAACCAAGCAACCTGGGAGAGCAAATCAGCACTACAAAGAAATCTCTCGCCCCCCCCCGGGGCAAAAGGGCCAGGCGAAAAAAGTCTAAAAACCAGAAAGGCAGGACAGGCCACGGAGTCAAGGGAGCCTTGTTAAGCTGATGGGCGGGATGTCAATGGCCAACAGCCAATCTTCACAAGTGTATCCTCTTTCCCAAACCATGGAAAACACAGAACCACAGAGCATAGGGCACTTCCACACATGGGCGTTGACCTTGGGAAAATGAAAAAATCAACCAGACACAGGGACCCCAAAGTTGAG
Source organism: Kogia breviceps (assembly GCF_026419965.1). NCBI lineage: Eukaryota > Metazoa > Chordata > Mammalia > Artiodactyla > Physeteridae > Kogia > Kogia breviceps. The sequence goes on along the minus strand of NW_026711928.1, from coordinate 887,516 downwards.
GGCTGCTGTCTTGACAAGAACCTCCACTCCGGTACACGTTTCATATCCCAGGAAAGAGCCAAGTGGACAAAGACGAGTGGACAAGTGGACAAAGACAAGTGGACAAGTGGACAAGTGGTGCTATGTAGGTCCAATGGAGTGTCACTCAGCCATGAAATCCACGTCATGAGGCTGGTAGCAGCATCCTGAGTGGATTTAGGTACGATCATCCTCAGTGAAATAAGTCCCACAAAAAAAGAAACTTATGATATCACTTATGGAGGGAATGTAAAAATCGCTCCCCATGCACTGAATCCCCAAACAGAACAGAGTCACGCTTTTAGAAAACACACTTATGCCTGCTTCAGGGGAAAGGTGAGGTGGGGTGACGCATAAAACTCGAGTTTGAAATGAGCACAGATACCCTTCCGAAAACCGAATATGGAATGGACACGACCTACTCCTTGCTCAATCAACTGGACTCACCAGACCCTGTTCATCGCACAAGTATCTATCCGACTAGTAAGCATCTTAAAAGCTAAGTCTTGATATCTCTGTGTAAGTGCATCAAGTGTGTGTAAAGCGGCCTAAAACCAGCAGGGAAAATCAGCTCAGACCCATTCTGAGGATACATTTCCAACATAAAGAAGAAACAAGCAGGGCAAAACAGAGAGAAATTCTTCCAAAATGCGTTCAGGGACTGGAATGCAACCAGGATTGACCACATCTACAGCCCCAGCGGCAGAAGACATAAGGCTGGACACTCTTGGCGCTGAGACGATTGGTGAGGTTGGGAAAGCAAATGCAGACCCTTGAAAGGAATCCTGCGTGCTCCCCATTCCATGGGTCCCAACTCTCCAGGTTCAACGCAATCTTCCGACAGCGAAAGCACTCATTGGAAACCCAGCGGATGCTACACCGTGGGATCGGGAAAGCTTTCTGAAACTCACCTCAGTTTTCATCTCCTGGTGCTCGTGTTCTCCATTCAGGCCCCCTTACTAACAATCTCCCCACTTGGAGACTCGGCGCCTTTCCATGCCTCTTTCGTACCGTCTGCAATTTGTCCGCAGGATGAACTGCAAGAGGGGGAACCAATGAGAGACTCGCTGGAGGTGTTTGGTCGGGCACATGTCACTCTCATTTCCCATCACGAAGAAGAATTCACCAGCGGTTCAGCCTGCCACCCCGGATCGACAATAGGGCGTGAAGCCATCCAGCCGTGTTGCGTCCCACTCACAAAAAAGCGACTTGGGAAATGGAGCTCAGGGGCACTGCACTTCCCAAACCTGCAGAGTTCTAAACGATAACTATCGCCCCAAAATATATTGAGGTCAGGCTACGAAGAGGCGCTGAACGCAAGGCAGAACTGCAGGAAACGGATGTCAACGGGTACATCGGAATGGCCCCGATAGCACATGAAAAGCGCCAGAACGTGGACAATGATGCGGTTGGCCAAAAAGGGCGTATGCGTTTTTTCCTGAATATATTCAGGAAAAAACGCATACGCCCTTTTTGGCCAACCAAGCAACCTGGGAGAGCAAATCAGCACTACAAAGAAATCTCTCGCCCCCCCCGGGGCAAAAGGGCCAGGCGAAAAAAGTCTAAAAACCAGAAAGGCAGGACAGGCCACGGAGTCAAGGGAGCCTTGTTAAGCTGATGGGCGGGATGTCAATGGCCAACAGCCAATCTTCACAAGTGTATCCTCTTTCCCAAACCATGTAAAACACAGAACCACAGAGCATAGGGCACTTCCACACATGGGCGTTGACCTTGGGAAAATCAAAAAATCAACCAGACACAGGGACCCCAAAGTTGAGGGCTGCTGTCTTGACAAGAACCTCCACTCCGGTACACGTTTCATATCCCAGGAAAGAGCCAAGTGGACAAAGACGAGTGGACAAGTGGACAAAGACAAGTGGACAAGTGGACAAGTGGTGCTACGTAGGTCCAATGGAGTGTCACTCAGCCATGAAATCCACGTCATGAGGCTGGTAGCAGCATCCTGAGTGGATTTAGGTACGATCATCCTCAGTGAAATAAGTCCCACAAAAAAAGAAACTTATGATATCACTTATCGAGGGAATGTAAAAATCGCTCCCCATGCACTGAATCCCCAAACAGAACAGAGTCACGCTTTTAGAAAACACACTTATGCCTGCTTCAGGGGAAAGGTGAGGTGGGGTGACGCATAAAACTCGAGTTTGAAATGAGCACAGATACCCTTCCGAAAACCGAATATGGAATGGACACGACCTACTCCTTGCTCAATCAACTGGACTCACCAGACCCTCTTCATCGCACAAGTATCTATCCGACTAGTAAGCATCTTAAAAGCTAAGTCTTGATATCTCTGTGTAAGTGCATCAAGTGTGTGTCAAGCGGCCTAAAACCAGCAGGGAAAATCAGCTCAGACCCATTCTGAGGATACATTTCCAACATAAAGAAGAAACAAGCAGGGCAAAACAGAGAGAAATTCTTCCAAAATGCGTTCAGGGACTGGCATGCAACCAGGATTGACCACATCTACAGCCCCAGCGGCAGAAGACATAAGGCTGGACACTCTTGGGGCTGAGACGATTGGTGAGGTTGGGAAAGCAAATGCAGACCCTTGAAAGGAATCCTGCGTGCTCCCCATTCCATGGGTCCCAACTCTCCAGGTTCAACGCAATCTTCCGACAGCGAAAGCACTCATTGGAAACCCAGCGGATGCTACACCGTGGGATCGGGAAAGCTTTCTAAAACTCACCTCAGTTTTCATCTCCTGGTGCTCGTGTTCTCCATTCAGGCCCCCTTACTAACAATCTCCCCACTTGGAGACTCGGCGCCTTTCCATGCCTCTTTCGTACCGTCTGCAATTTGTCCGCAGGATGAACTGCAAGAGGGGGAACCAATGAGAGACTCGCTGGAGGTGTTTGGTCGGGCACATGTCACTCTCATTTCCCATCACGAAGAAGAATTCACCAGCGGTTCAGCCTGCCACCCCGGATCGACAATAGGGCGTGAAGCCATCCAGCCGTGTTGCGTCCCACTCACAAAAAAGCGACTTGGGAAATGGAGCTCAGGGGCACTGCACTTCCCAAACCTGCAGAGTTCTAAACGATAACTATCGCCCCAAAATATATTGAGGTCAGGCTACGAAGAGGCGCTGAACGCAAGGCAGAACTGCAGGAAACGGATGTCAACGGGTACATCGGAATGGCCCCGATAGCACATGAAAAGCGCCAGAACGTGGACAATGATGCGGTTGGCCAAAAAGGGCGTATGCGTTTTTTCCTGAATATATTCAGGAAAAAACGCATACGCCCTTTTTGGCCAACCAAGCAACCTGGGAGAGCAAATCAGCACTACAAAGAAATCTCTCGCCCCCCCCCGGGGCAAAAGGGCCAGGCGAAAAAAGTCTAAAAACCAGAAAGGCAGGACAGGCCACGGAGTCAAGGGAGCCTTGTTAAGCTGATGGGCGGGATGTCAATGGCCAACAGCCAATCTTCACAAGTGTATCCTCTTTCCCAAACCATGGAAAACACAGAACCACAGAGCATAGGGCACTTCCACACATGGGCGTTGACCTTGGGAAAATGAAAAAATCAACCAGACACAGGGACCCCAAAGTTGAGGGCTGCTGTCTTGACAAGAACCTCCACTCCGGTACACGTTTCATATCCCAGGAAAGAGCCAAGTGGACAAAGACGAGTGGACAAGTGGACAAAGACAAGTGGACAAGTGGACAAGTGGTGCTATGTAGGTCCAATGGAGTGTCACTCAGCCATGAAATCCACGTCATGAGGCTGGTAGCAGCATCCTGAGTGGATTTAGGTACGATCATCCTCAGTGAAATAAGTCCCACAAAAAAAGAAACTTATGATATCACTTATGGAGGGAATGTAAAAATCGCTCCCCATGCACTGAATCCCCAAACAGAACAGAGTCACGCTTTTAGAAAACACACTTATGCCTGCTTCAGGGGAAAGGTGAGGTGGGGTGACGCATAAAACTCGAGTTTGAAATGAGCACAGATACCCTTCCGAAAACCGAATATGGAATGGACACGACCTACTCCTTGCTCAATCAACTGGACTCACCAGACCCTGTTCATCGCACAAGTATCTATCCGACTAGTAAGCATCTTAAAAGCTAAGTCTTGATATCTCTGTGTAAGTGCATCAAGTGTGTGTAAAGCGGCCTAAAACCAGCAGGGAAAATCAGCTCAGACCCATTCTGAGGATACATTTCCAACATAAAGAAGAAACAAGCAGGGCAAAACAGAGAGAAATTCTTCCAAAATGCGTTCAGGGACTGGCATGCAACCAGGATTGACCACATCTACAGCCCCAGCGGCAGAAGACATAAGGCTGGACACTCTTGGGGCTGAGACGATTGGTGAGGTTGGGAAAGCAAATGCAGACCCTTGAAAGGAATCCTGCGTGCTCCCCATTCCATGGGTCCCAACTCTCCAGGTTCAACGCAATCTTCCGACAGCGAAAGCACTCATTGGAAACCCAGCGGATGCTACACCGTGGGATCGGGAAAGCTTTCTGAAACTCACCTCAGTTTTCATCTCCTGGTGCTCGTGTTCTCCATTCAGGCCCCCTTACTAACAATCTCCCCACTTGGAGACTCGGCGCCTTTCCATGCCTCTTTCGTACCGTCTGCAATTTGTCCGCAGGATGAACTGCAAGAGGGGGAACCAATGAGAGACTCGCTGGAGGTGTTTGGTCGGGCACATGTCACTCTCATTTCCCATCACGAAGAAGAATTCACCAGCGGTTCAGCCTGCCACCCCGGATCGACAATAGGGCGTGAAGCCATCCAGCCGTGTTGCGTCCCACTCACAAAAAAGCGACTTGGGAAATGGAGCTCAGGGGCACTGCACTTCCCAAACCTGCAGAGTTCTAAACGATAACTATCGCCCCAAAATATATTGAGGTCAGGCTACGAAGAGGCGCTGAACGCAAGGCAGAACTGCAGGAAACGGATGTCAACGGGTACATCGGAATGGCCCCGATAGCACATGAAAAGCGCCAGAACGTGGACAATGATGCGGTTGGCCAAAAAGGGCGTATGCGTTTTTTCCTGAATATATTCAGGAAAAAACGCATACGCCCTTTTTGGCCAACCAAGCAACCTGGGAGAGCAAATCAGCACTACAAAGAAATCTCTCGCCCCCCCCGGGGCAAAAGGGCCAGGCGAAAAAAGTCTAAAAACCAGAAAGGCAGGACAGGCCACGGAGTCAAGGGAGCCTTGTTAAGCTGATGGGCGGGATGTCAATGGCCAACAGCCAATCTTCACAAGTGTATCCTCTTTCCCAAACCATGGAAAACACAGAACCACAGAGCATAGGGCACTTCCACACATGGGCGTTGACCTTGGGAAAATCAAAAAATCAACCAGACACAGGGACCCCAAAGTTGAGGGCTGCTGTCTTGACAAGAACCTCCACTCCGGTACACGTTTCATATCCCAGGAAAGAGCCAAGTGGACAAAGACGAGTGGACAAGTGGACAAAGACAAGTGGACAAGTGGACAAGTGGTGCTACGTAGGTCCAATGGAGTGTCACTCAGCCATGAAATCCACGTCATGAGGCTGGTAGCAGCATCCTGAGTGGATTTAGGTACGATCATCCTCAGTGAAATAAGTCCCACAAAAAAAGAAACTTATGATATCACTTATCGAGGGAATGTAAAAATCGCTCCCCATGCACTGAATCCCCAAACAGAACAGAGTCACGCTTTTAGAAAACACACTTATGCCTGCTTCAGGGGAAAGGTGAGGTGGGGTGACGCATAAAACTCGAGTTTGAAATGAGCACAGATACCCTTCCGAAAACCGAATATGGAATGGACACGACCTACTCCTTGCTCAATCAACTGGACTCACCAGACCCTCTTCATCGCACAAGTATCTATCCGACTAGTAAGCATCTTAAAAGCTAAGTCTTGATATCTCTGTGTAAGTGCATCAAGTGTGTGTCAAGCGGCCTAAAACCAGCAGGGAAAATCAGCTCAGACCCATTCTGAGGATACATTTCCAACATAAAGAAGAAACAAGCAGGGCAAAACAGAGAGAAATTCTTCCAAAATGCGTTCAGGGACTGGCATGCAACCAGGATTGACCACATCTACAGCCCCAGCGGCAGAAGACATAAGGCTGGACACTCTTGGCGCTGAGACGATTGGTGAGGTTGGGAAAGCAAATGCAGACCCTTGAAAGGAATCCTGCGTGCTCCCCATTCCATGGGTCCCAACTCTCCAGGTTCAACGCAATCTTCCGACAGCGAAAGCACTCATTGGAAACCCAGCGGATGCTACACCGTGGGATCGGGAAAGCTTTCTGAAACTCACCTCAGTTTTCATCTCCTGGTGCTCGTGTTCTCCATTCAGGCCCCCTTACTAACAATCTCCCCACTTGGAGACTCGGCGCCTTTCCATGCCTCTTTCGTACCGTCTGCAATTTGTCCGCAGGATGAACTGCAAGAGGGGGAACCAATGAGAGACTCGCTGGAGGTGTTTGGTCGGGCACATGTCACTCTCATTTCCCATCACGAAGAAGAATTCACCAGAGGTTCAGCCTGCCACCGCGGATCGACAATAGGGCGTGAAGCCATCCAGCCGTGTTGCGTCCCACTCACAAAAAAGCGACTTGGGAAATGGAGCTCAGGGGCACTGCACTTCCCAAACCTGCAGAGTTCTAAACGATAACTATCGCCCCAAAATATATTGAGGTCAGGCTACGAAGAGGCGTTGAACCCAAGGCAGAATTGCAGGAAACGGATGTCAACGGGTACATCGGAATGGCCCCGATAGCACATGAAAAGCGCCAGAACGTGGACAATGATGCGGTTGGCCAAAAAGGGCGTATGCGTTTTTTCCTGAATATATTCAGGAAAAAACGCATACGCCCTTTTTGGCCAACCAAGCAACCTGGGAGAGCAAATCAGCACTACAAAGAAATCTCTCGCCCCCCCCCCCCCCGGGGCAAAAGGGCCAGGCAAAAAAGTCTAAAAACCAGACAGGCAGGACAGGCCACGGAGTCAAGGGGGCCTTGTTAAGCTGATGGGCGGGATGTCAATGGCCAACAGCCAATCTTCACAAGTGTATCCTCTTTCCCAAACCATGTAAAACACAGAACCACAGAGCATAGGGCACTTCCACACATGGGCCTTGACCTTGGGAAAATGAAAAAATCAACCAGACACAGGGACCCCAAAGTTGAGGGCTGCTGTCTTGACAAGAACCTCCACTCCGGTACACGTTTCATATCCCAGGAAAGAGCCAAGTGGACAAAGACGAGTGGACAAGTGGACAAAGACAAGTGGACAAGTGGACAAGTGGTGCTACGTAGGTCCAATGGAGTGTCACTCAGCCATGAAATCCACGTCATGAGGCTGGTAGCAGCATCCTGAGTGGATTTAGGTACGATCATCCTCAGTGAAATAAGTCCCACAAAAAAAGAAACTTATGATATCACTTATCGAGGGAATGTAAAAATCGCTCCCCATGCACTGAATCCCCAAACAGAACAGAGTCACGCTTTTAGAAAACACACTTATGCCTGCTTCAGGGGAAAGGTGAGGTGGGGTGACGCATAAAACTCGAGTTTGAAATGAGCACAGATACCCTTCCGAAAACCGAATATGGAATGGACACGACCTACTCCTTGCTCAATCAACTGGACTCACCAGACCCTCTTCATCGCACAAGTATCTATCCGACTAGTAAGCATCTTAAAAGCTAAGTCTTGATATCTCTGTGTAAGTGCATCAAGTGTGTGTCAAGCGGCCTAAAACCAGCAGGGAAAATCAGCTCAGACCCATTCTGAGGATACATTTCCAACATAAAGAAGAAACAAGCAGGGCAAAACAGAGAGAAATTCTTCCAAAATGCGTTCAGGGACTGGCATGCAACCAGGATTGACCACATCTACAGCCCCAGCGGCAGAAGACATAAGGCTGGACACTCTTGGCGGTGAGACGATTGGTGAGGTTGGGAAAGCAAATGCAGACCCTTGAAAGGAATCCTGCGTGCTCCCCATTCCATGGGTCCCAACTCTCCAGGTTCAACGCAATCTTCCGACAGCGAAAGCACTCATTGGAAACCCAGCGGATGCTACACCGTGGGATCGGGAAAGCTTTCTGAAACTCACCTCAGTTTTCATCTCCTGGTGCTCGTGTTCTCCATTCAGGCCCCCTTACTAACAATCTCCCCACTTGGAGACTCGGCGCCTTTCCATGCCTCTTTCGTACCGTCTGCTATTTGTCCGCAGGATGAACTGCAAGAGGGGGAACCAATGAGAGACTCGCTGGAGGTGTTTGGTCGGGCACATGTCACTCTCATTTCCCATCACGAAGAAGAATTCACCAGCGGTTCAGCCTGCCACCCCGGATCGACAATAGGGCGTGAAGCCATCCAGCCGTGTTGCGTCCCACTCACAAAAAAGCGACTTGGGAAATGGAGCTCAGGGGCACTGCACTTCCCAAACCTGCAGAGTTCTAAACGATAACTATCGCCCCAAAATATATTGAGGTCAGGCTACGAAGAGGCGCTGAACGCAAGGCAGAACTGCAGGAAACGGATGTCAACGGGTACATCGGAATGGCCCCGATAGCACATGAAAAGCGCCAGAACGTGGACAATGATGCGGTTGGCCAAAAAGGGCGTATGCGTTTTTTCCTGAATATATTCAGGAAAAAACGCATACGCCCTTTTTGGCCAACCAAGCAACCTGGGAGAGCAAATCAGCACTACAAAGAAATCTCTCGCCCCCCCCGGGGCAAAAGGGCCAGGCGAAAAAAGTCTAAAAACCAGAAAGGCAGGACAGGCCACGGAGTCAAGGGAGCCTTGTTAAGCTGATGGGCGGGATGTCAATGGCCAACAGCCAATCTTCACAAGTGTATCCTCTTTCCCAAACCATGGAAAACACAGAACCACAGAGCATAGGGCACTTCCACACATGGGCGTTGACCTTGGGAAAATCAAAAAATCAACCAGACACAGGGACCCCAAAGTTGAGGGCTGCTGTCTTGACAAGAACCTCCACTCCAGTACACGTTTCATATCCCAGGAAAGAGCCAAGTGGACAAAGACGAGTGGACAAGTGGACAAAGACAATTGGACAAGTGGACAAGTGGTGCTACGTAGGTCCAATGGAGTGTCACTCAGCCATGAAATCCACGTCATGAGGCTGGTAGCAGCATCCTGAGTGGATTTAGGTACGATCATCCTCAGTGAAATAAGTCCCACAAAAAAAGAAACTTATGATATCACTTATCGAGGGAATGTAAAAATCGCTCCCCATGCACTGAATCCCCAAACAGAACAGAGTCACGCTTTTAGAAAACACACTTATGCCTGCTTCAGGGGAAAGGTGAGGTGGGGTGACGCATAAAACTCGAGTTTGAAATGAGCACAGATACCCTTCCGAAAACCGAATATGGAATGGACACGACCTACTCCTTGCTCAATCAACTGGACTCACCAGACCCTCTTCATCGCACAAGTATCTATCCGACTAGTAAGCATCTTAAAAGCTAAGTCTTGATATCTCTGTGTAAGTGCATCAAGTGTGTGTCAAGCGGCCTAAAACCAGCAGGGAAAATCAGCTCAGACCCATTCTGAGGATACATTTCCAACATAAAGAAGAAACAAGCAGGGCAAAACAGAGAGAAATTCTTCCAAAATGCGTTCAGGGACTGGCATGCAACCAGGATTGACCACATCTACAGCCCCAGCGGCAGAAGACATAAGGCTGGACACTCTTGGCGCTGAGACGATTGGTGAGGTTGGGAAAGCAAATGCAGACCCTTGAAAGGAATCCTGCGTGCTCCCCATTCCATGGGTCCCAACTCTCCAGGTTCAACGCAATCTTCCGACAGCGAAAGCACTCATTGGAAACCCAGCGGATGCTACACCGTGGGATCGGGAAAGCTTTCTGAAACTCACCTCAGTTTTCATCTCCTGGTGCTCGTGTTCTCCATTCAGGCCCCCTTACTAACAATCTCCCCACTTGGAGACTCGGCGCCTTTCCATGCCTCTTTCGTACCGTCTGCTATTTGTCCGCAGGATGAACTGCAAGAGGGGGAACCAATGAGAGACTCGCTGGAGGTGTTTGGTCGGGCACATGTCACTCTCATTTCCCATCACGAAGAAGAATTCACCAGCGGTTCAGCCTGCCACCCCGGATCGACAATAGGGCGTGAAGCCATCCAGCCGTGTTGCGTCCCACTCACAAAAAAGCGACTTGGGAAATGGAGCTCAGGGGCACTGCACTTCCCAAACCTGCAGAGTTCTAAACGATAACTATCGCCCCAAAATATATTGAGGTCAGGCTACGAAGAGGCGCTGAACGCAAGGCAGAACTGCAGGAAACGGATGTCAACGGGTACATCGGAATGGCCCCGATAGCACATGAAAAGCGCCAGAACGTGGACAATGATGCGGTTGGCCAAAAAGGGCGTATGCGTTTTTTCCTGAATATATTCAGGAAAAAACGCATACGCCCTTTTTGGCCAACCAAGCAACCTGGGAGAGCAAATCAGCACTACAAAGAAATCTCTCGCCCCCCCCGGGGCAAAAGGGCCAGGCGAAAAAAGTCTAAAAACCAGAAAGGCAGGACAGGCCACGGAGTCAAGGGAGCCTTGTTAAGCTGATGGGCGGGATGTCAATGGCCAACAGCCAATCTTCACAAGTGTATCCTCTTTCCCAAACCATGGAAAACACAGAACCACAGAGCATAGGGCACTTCCACACATGGGCGTTGACCTTGGGAAAATCAAAAAATCAACCAGACACAGGGACCCCAAAGTTGAGGGCTGCTGTCTTGACAAGAACCTCCACTCCGGTACACGTTTCATATCCCAGGAAAGAGCCAAGTGGACAAAGACGAGTGGACAAGTGGACAAAGACAAGTGGACAAGTGGACAAGTGGTGCTACGTAGGTCCAATGGAGTGTCACTCAGCCATGAAATCCACGTCATGAGGCTGGTAGCAGCATCCTGAGTGGATTTAGGTACGATCATCCTCAGTGAAATAAGTCCCACAAAAAAAGAAACTTATGATATCACTTATCGAGGGAATGTAAAAATCGCTCCCCATGCACTGAATCCCCAAACAGAACAGAGTCACGCTTTTAGAAAACACACTTATGCCTGCTTCAGGGGAAAGGTGAGGTGGGGTGACGCATAAAACTCGAGTTTGAAATGAGCACAGATACCCTTCCGAAAACCGAATATGGAATGGACACGACCTACTCCTTGCTCAATCAACTGGACTCACCAGACCCTGTTCATCGCACAAGTATCTATCCGACTAGTAAGCATCTTAAAAGCTAAGTCTTGATATCTCTGTGTAAGTGCATCAAGTGTGTGTCAAGCGGCCTAAAACCAGCAGGGAAAATCAGCTCAGACCCATTCTGAGGATACATTTCCAACATAAAGAAGAAACAAGCAGGGCAAAACAGAGAGAAATTCTTCCAAAATGCGTTCAGGGACTGGCATGCAACCAGGATTGACCACATCTACAGCCCCAGCGGCAGAAGACATAAGGCTGGACACTCTTGGCGCTGAGACGATTGGTGAGGTTGGGAAAGCAAATGCAGACCCTTGAAAGGAATCCTGCGTGCTCCCCATTCCATGGGTCCCAACTCTCCAGGTTCAACGCAATCTTCCGACAGCGAAAGCACTCATTGGAAACCCAGCGGATGCTACACCGTGGGATCGGGAAAGCTTTCTGAAACTCACCTCAGTTTTCATCTCCTGGTGCTCGTGTTCTCCATTCAGGCCCCCTTACTAACAATCTCCCCACTTGGAGACTCGGCGCCTTTCCATGCCTCTTTCGTACCGTCTGCTATTTGTCCGCAGGATGAACTGCAAGAGGGGGAACCAATGAGAGACTCGCTGGAGGTGTTTGGTCGGGCACATGTCACTCTCATTTCCCATCACGAAGAAGAATTCACCAGCGGTTCAGCCTGCCACCCCGGATCGACAATAGGGCGTGAAGCCATCCAGCCGTGTTGCGTCCCACTCACAAAAAAGCGACTTGGGAAATGGAGCTCAGGGGCACTGCACTTCCCAAACCTGCAGAGTTCTAAACGATAACTATCGCCCCAAAATATATTGAGGTCAGGCTACGAAGAGGCGCTGAACGCAAGGCAGAACTGCAGGAAACGGATGTCAACGGGTACATCGGAATGGCCCCGATAGCACATGAAAAGCGCCAGAACGTGGACAATGATGCGGTTGGCCAAAAAGGGCGTATGCGTTTTTTCCTGAATATATTCAGGAAAAAACGCATACGCCCTTTTTGGCCAACCAAGCAACCTGGGAGAGCAAATCAGCACTACAAAGAAATCTCTCGCCCCCCCCGGGGCAAAAGGGCCAGGCGAAAAAAGTCTAAAAACCAGAAAGGCAGGACAGGCCACGGAGTCAAGGGAGCCTTGTTAAGCTGATGGGCGGGATGTCAATGGCCAAAAGCCAATCTTCACAAGTGTATCCTCTTTCCCAAACCATGTAAAACACAGAACCACAGAGCATAGGGCACTTCCACACATGGGCGTTGACCTTGGGAAAATCAAAAAATCAACCAGACACAGGGACCCCAAAGTTGAGGGCTGCTGTCTTGACAAGAACCTCCACTCCGGTACACGTTTCATATCCCAGGAAAGAGCCAAGTGGACAAAGACGAGTGGACAAGTGGACAAAGACAAGTGGACAAGTGGACAAGTGGTGCTACGTAGGTCCAATGGAGTGTCACTCAGCCATGAAATCCACGTCATGAGGCTGGTAGCAGCATCCTGAGTGGATTTAGGTACGATCATCCTCAGTGAAATAAGTCCCACAAAAAAAGAAACTTATGATATCACTTATCGAGGGAATGTAAAAATCGCTCCCCATGCACTGAATCCCCAAACAGAACAGAATCACGCTTTTAGAAAACACACTTATGCCTGCTTCAGGGGAAAGGTGAGGTGGGGTGACGCATAAAACTCGAGTTTGAAATGAGCACAGATACCCTTCCGAAAACCGAATATGGAATGGACACGACCTACTCCTTGCTCAATCAACTGGACTCACCAGACCCTGTTCATCGCACAAGTATCTATCCGACTAGTAAGCATCTTAAAAGCTAAGTCTTGATATCTCTGTGTAAGTGCATCAAGTGTGTGTCAAGCGGCCTAAAACCAGCAGGGAAAATCAGCTCAGACCCATTCTGAGGATACATTTCCAACATAAAGAAGAAACAAGCAGGGCAAAACAGAGAGAAATTCTTCCAAAATGCGTTCAGGGACTGGCATTCAACCAGGATTGACCACATGTACAGCCCCAGCGGCAGAAGACATAAGGCTGGACACTCTTGGCGCTGAGACGATTGGTGAGGTTGGGAAAGCAAATGCAGACCCTTGAAAGGAATCCTGCGTGCTCCCCATTCCATGGGTCCCAACTCTCCAGGTTCAACGCAATCTTCCGACAGCGAAAGCACTCATTGGAAACCCAGCGGATGCTACACCGTGGGATCGGGAAAGCTTTCTGAAACTCACCTCAGTTTTCATCTCCTGGTGCTCGTGTTCTCCATTCAGGCCCCCTTACTAACAATCTCCCCACTTGGAGACTCGGCGCCTTTCCATGCCTCTTTCGTACCGTCTGCAATTTGTCCGCAGGATGAACTGCAAGAGGGGGAACCAATGAGAGACTCGCTGGAGGTGTTTGGTCGGGCACATGTCACTCTCATTTCCCATCACGAAGAAGAATTCACCAGCGGTTCAGCCTGCCACCCCGGATCGACAATAGGGCGTGAAGCCATCCAGCCGTGTTGCGTCCCACTCACAAAAAAGCGACTTGGGAAATGGAGCTCAGGGGCACTGCACTTCCCAAACCTGCAGAGTTCTAAACGATAACTATCGCCCCAAAATATATTGAGGTCAGGCTACGAAGAGGCGCTGAACGCAAGGCAGAACTGCAGGAAACGGATGTCAACGGGTACATCGGAATGGCCCCGATAGCACATGAAAAGCGCCAGAACGTGGACAATGATGCGGTTGGCCAAAAAGGGCGTATGCGTTTTTTCCTGAATATATTCAGGAAAAAACGCATACGCCCTTTTTGGCCAACCAAGCAACCTGGGAGAGCAAATCAGCACTACAAAGAAATCTCTCGCCCCCCCCGGGGGAAAAGGGCCAGGCGAAAAAAGTCTAAAAACCAGAAAGGCAGGACAGGCCACGGAGTCAAGGGAGCCTTGTTAAGCTGATGGGCGGGATGTCAATGGCCAACAGCCAATCTTCACAAGTGTATCCTCTTTCCCAAACCATGTAAAACACAGAACCACAGAGCATAGGGCACTTCCACACATGGGCGTTGACCTTGGGAAAATGAAAAAATCAACCAGACACAGGGACCCCAAAGTTGAGGGCTGCTGTCTTGACAAGAACCTCCACTCCGGTACACGTTTCATATCCCAGGAAAGAGCCAAGTGGACAAAGACGAGTGGACAAGTGGACAAAGACAAGTGGACAAGTGGACAAGTGGTGCTACGTAGGTCCAATGGAGTGTCACTCAGCCATGAAATCCACGTCATGAGGCTGGTAGCAGCATCCTGAGTGGATTTAGGTACGATCATCCTCAGTGAAATAAGTCCCACAAAAAAAGAAACTTATGATATCACTTATCGAGGGAATGTAAAAATCGCTCCCCATGCACTGAATCCCCAAACAGAACAGAGTCACGCTTTTAGAAAACACACTTATGCCTGCTTCAGGGGAAAGGTGAGGTGGGGTGACGCATAAAACTCGAGTTTGAAATGAGCACAGATACCCTTCCGAAAACCGAATATGGAATGGACACGACCTACTCCTTGCTCAATCAACTGGACTCACCAGACCCTGTTCATCGCACAAGTATCTATCCGACTAGTAAGCATCTTAAAAGCTAAGTCTTGATATCTCTGTGTAAGTGCATCAAGTGTGTGTCAAGCGGCCTAAAACCAGCAGGGAAAATCAGCTCAGACCCATTCTGAGGATACATTTCCAACATAAAGAAGAAACAAGCAGGGCAAAACAGAGAGAAATTCTTCCAAAATGCGTTCAGGGACTGGCATGCAACCAGGATTGACCACATCTACAGCCCCAGCGGCAGAAGACATAAGGCTGGACACTCTTGGGGCTGAGACGATTGGTGAGGTTGGGAAAGCAAATGCAGACCCTTGAAAGGAATCCTGCGTGCTCCCCATTCCATGGGTCCCAACTCTCCAGGTTCAACGCAATCTTCCGACAGCGAAAGCACTCATTGGAAACCCAGCGGATGCTACACCGTGGGATCGGGAAAGCTTTCTGAAACTCACCTCAGTTTTCATCTCCTGGTGCTCGTGTTCTCCATTCAGGCCCCCTTACTAACAATCTCCCCACTTGGAGACTCGGCGCCTTTCCATGCCTCTTTCGTACCGTCTGCAATTTGTCCGCAGGATGAACTGCAAGAGGGGGAACCAATGAGAGACTCGCTGGAGGTGTTTGGTCGGGCACATGTCACTCTCATTTCCCATCACGAAGAAGAATTCACCAGCGGTTCAGCCTGCCACCCCGGATCGACAATAGGGCGTGAAGCCATCCAGCCGTGTTGCGTCCCACTCACAAAAAAGCGACTTGGGAAATGGAGCTCAGGGGCACTGCACTTCCCAAACCTGCAGAGTTCTAAACGATAACTATCGCCCCAAAATATATTGAGGTCAGGCTACGAAGAGGCGCTGAACGCAAGGCAGAACTGCAGGAAACGGATGTCAACGGGTACATCGGAATGGCCCCGATAGCACATGAAAAGCGCCAGAACGTGGACAATGATGCGGTTGGCCAAAAAGGGCGTATGCGTTTTTTCCTGAATATATTCAGGAAAAAACGCATACGCCCTTTTTGGCCAACCAAGCAACCTGGGAGAGCAAATCAGCACTACAAAGAAATCTCTCGCCCCCCCCGGGGCAAAAGGGCCAGGCGAAAAAAGTCTAAAAACCAGAAAGGCAGGACAGGCCACGGAGTCAAGGGAGCCTTGTTAAGCTGATGGGCGGGATGTCAATGGCCAAAAGCCAATCTTCACAAGTGTATCCTCTTTCCCAAACCATGTAAAACACAGAACCACAGAGCATAGGGCACTTCCACACATGGGCGTTGACCTTGGGAAAATCAAAAAATCAACCAGACACAGGGACCCCAAAGTTGAGGGCTGCTGTCTTGACAAGAACCTCCACTCCGGTACACGTTTCATATCCCAGGAAAGAGCCAAGTGGACAAAGACGAGTGGACAAGTGGACAAAGACAAGTGGACAAGTGGACAAGTGGTGCTACGTAGGTCCAATGGAGTGTCACTCAGCCATGAAATCCACGTCATGAGGCTGGTAGCAGCATCCTGAGTGGATTTAGGTACGATCATCCTCAGTGAAATAAGTCCCACAAAAAAAGAAACTTATGATATCACTTATCGAGGGAATGTAAAAATCGCTCCCCATGCACTGAATCCCCAAACAGAACAGAGTCACGCTTTTAGAAAACACACTTATGCCTGCTTCAGGGGAAAGGTGAGGTGGGGTGACGCATAAAACTCGAGTTTGAAATGAGCACAGATACCCTTCCGAAAACCGAATATGGAATGGACACGACCTACTCCTTGCTCAATCAACTGGACTCACCAGACCCTGTTCATCGCACAAGTATCTATCCGACTAGTAAGCATCTTAAAAGCTAAGTCTTGATATCTCTGTGTAAGTGCATCAAGTGTGTGTCAAGCGGCCTAAAACCAGCAGGGAAAATCAGCTCAGACCCATTCTGAGGATACATTTCCAACATAAAGAAGAAACAAGCAGGGCAAAACAGAGAGAAATTCTTCCAAAATGCGTTCAGGGACTGGCATGCAACCAGGATTGACCACATCTACAGCCCCAGCGGCAGAAGACATAAGGCTGGACACTCTTGGCGCTGAGACGATTGGTGAGGTTGGGAAAGCAAATGCAGACCCTTGAAAGGAATCCTGCGTGCTCCCCATTCCATGGGTCCCAACTCTCCAGGTTCAACGCAATCTTCCGACAGCGAAAGCACTCATTGGAAACCCAGCGGATGCTACAGCGTGGGATCGGGAAACTTTCTGAAACTCACCTCAGTTTTCATCTCCTGGTGCTCGTGTTCTCCATTCAGGCCCCCTTACTAACAATCTCCCCACTTGGAGACTCGGCGCCTTTCCATGCCTCTTTCGTACCGTCTGCAATTTGTCCGCAGGATGAACTGCAAGAGGGGGAACCAATGAGAGACTCGCTGGAGGTGTTTGGTCGGGCACATGTCACTCTCATTTCCCATCACGAAGAAGAATTCACCAGCGGTTCAGCCTGCCACCCCGGATCGACAATAGGGCGTGAAGCCATCCAGCCGTGTTGCGTCCCACTCACAAAAAAGCGACTTGGGAAATGGAGCTCAGGGGCACTGCACTTCCCAAACCTGCAGAGTTCTAAACGATAACTATCGCCCCAAAATATATTGAGGTCAGGCTACGAAGAGGCGCTGAACGCAAGGCAGAACTGCAGGAAACGGATGTCAACGGGTACATCGGAATGGCCCCGATAGCACATGAAAAGCGCCAGAACGTGGACAATGATGCGGTTGGCCAAAAAGGGCGTATGCGTTTTTTCCTGAATATATTCAGGAAAAAACGCATACGCCCTTTTTGGCCAACCAAGCAACCTGGGAGAGCAAATCAGCACTACAAAGAAATCTCTCGCCCCCCCCCGGGGCAAAAGGGCCAGGCGAAAAAAGTCTAAAAACCAGAAAGGCAGGACAGGCCACGGAGTCAAGGGAGCCTTGTTAAGCTGATGGGCGGGATGTCAATGGCCAAAAGCCAATCTTCACAAGTGTATCCTCTTTCCCAAACCATGGAAAACACAGAACCACAGAGCATAGGGCACTTCCACACATGGGCGTTGACCTTGGGAAAATCAAAAAATCAACCAGACACAGGGACCCCAAAGTTGAGGGCTGCTGTCTTGACAAGAACCTCCACTCCGGTACACGTTTCATATCCCAGGAAAGAGCCAAGTGGACAAAGACGAGTGGACAAGTGGACAAAGACAAGTGGACAAGTGGACAAGTGGTGCTACGTAGGTCCAATGGAGTGTCACTCAGCCATGAAATCCACGTCATGAGGCTGGTAGCAGCATCCTGAGTGGATTTAGGTACGATCATCCTCAGTGAAATAAGTCCCACAAAAAAAGAAACTTATGATATCACTTATCGAGGGAATGTAAAAATCGCTCCCCATGCACTGAATCCCCAAACAGAACAGAGTCACGCTTTTAGAAAACACACTTATGCCTGCTTCAGGGGAAAGGTGAGGTGGGGTGACGCATAAAACTCGAGTTTGAAATGAGCACAGATACCCTTCCGAAAACCGAATATGGAATGGACACGACCTACTCCTTGCTCAATCAACTGGACTCACCAGACCCTGTTCATCGCACAAGTATCTATCCGACTAGTAAGCATCTTAAAAGCTAAGTCTTGATATCTCTGTGTAAGTGCATCAAGTGTGTGTCAAGCGGCCTAAAACCAGCAGGGAAAATCAGCTCAGACCCATTCTGAGGATACATTTCCAACATAAAGAAGAAACAAGCAGGGCAAAACAGAGAGAAATTCTTCCAAAATGCGTTCAGGGACTGGCATGCAACCAGGATTGACCACATCTACAGCCCCAGCGG
The DNA here is from genome assembly GCF_026419965.1 of Kogia breviceps. Classification (NCBI taxonomy): domain Eukaryota; kingdom Metazoa; phylum Chordata; class Mammalia; order Artiodactyla; family Physeteridae; genus Kogia; species Kogia breviceps. The sequence goes on along the minus strand of NW_026711928.1, from coordinate 868,829 downwards.
CAGAAGACATAAGGCTGGACACTCTTGGCGCTGAGACGATTGGTGAGGTTGGGAAAGCAAATGCAGACCCTTGAAAGGAATCCTGCGTGCTCCCCATTCCATGGGTCCCAACTCTCCAGGTTCAACGCAATCTTCCGACAGCGAAAGCACTCATTGGAAACCCAGCGGATGCTACAGCGTGGGATCGGGAAAGCTTTCTGAAACTCACCTCAGTTTTCATCTCCTGGTGCTCGTGTTCTCCATTCAGGCCCCCTTACTAACAATCTCCCCACTTGGAGACTCGGCGCCTTTCCATGCCTCTTTCGTACCGTCTGCAATTTGTCCGCAGGATGAACTGCAAGAGGGGGAACCAATGAGAGACTCGCTGGAGGTGTTTGGTCGGGCACATGTCACTCTCATTTCCCATCACGAAGAAGAATTCACCAGCGGTTCAGCCTGCCACCCCGGATCGACAATAGGGCGTGAAGCCATCCAGCCGTGTTGCGTCCCACTCACAAAAAAGCGACTTGGGAAATGGAGCTCAGGGGCACTGCACTTCCCAAACCTGCAGAGTTCTAAACGATAATTATCGCCCCAAAATATATTGAGGTCAGGCTACGAAGAGGCGCTGAACGCAAGGCAGAACTGCAGGAAACGGATGTCAACGGGTACATCGGAATGGCCCCGATAGCACATGAAAAGCGCCAGAACGTGGACAATGATGCGGTTGGCCAAAAAGGGCGTATGAGTTTTTTCCTGAATATATTCAGGAAAAAACGCATACGCCCTTTTTGGCCAACCAAGCAACCTGGGAGAGCAAATCAGCACTACAAAGAAATCTCTCGCCCCCCCCCCGGGGCAAAAGGGCCAGGCGAAAAAAGTCTAAAAACCAGAAAGGCAGGACAGCCCACGGAGTCAAGGGAGCCTTGTTAAGCTGATGGGCGGGATGTCAATGGCCAACAGCCAATCTTCACAAGTGTATCCTCTTTCCCAAACCATGTAAAACACAGAACCACAGAGCATAGGGCACTTCAACACATGGGCGTTGACCTTGGGGAAATCAAAAAATCAACCAGACACAGGGACCCCAAAGTTGAGGGCTGCTGTCTTGACAAGAACCTCCACTCCGGTACACGTTTCATATCCCAGGAAAGAGCCAAGTGGACAAAGACGAGTGGACAAGTGGACAAAGACAAGTGGACAAGTGGACAAGTGGTGCTACGTAGGTCCAATGGAGTGTCACTCAGCCATGAAATACACGTCATGAGGCTGGTAGCAGCATCCTGAGTGGATTTAGGTACGATCATCCTCAGTGAAATAAGTCCCACAAAAAAAGAAACTTATGATATCACTTATCGAGGGAATGTAAAAATCGCTCCCCATGCACTGAATCCCCAAACAGAACAGAGTCACGCTTTTAGAAAACACACTTATGCCTGCTTCAGGGGAAAGGTGAGGTGGGGTGACGCATAAAACTCGAGTTTGAAATGAGCACAGATACCCTTCCGAAAACCGAATATGGAATGGACACGACCTACTCCTTGCTCAATCAACTGGACTCACCAGACCCTGTTCATCGCACAAGTATCTATCCGACTAGTAAGCATCTTAAAAGCTAAGTCTTGATATCTCTGTGTAAGTGCATCAAGTGTGTGTCAAGCGGCCTAAAACCAGCAGGGAAAATCAGCTCAGACCCATTCTGAGGATACATTTCCAACATAAAGAAGAAACAAGCAGGGCAAAACAGAGAGAAATTCTTCCAAAATGCGTTCAGGGACTGGCATGCAACCAGGATTGACCACATCTACAGCCCCAGCGGCAGAAGACATAAGGCTGGACACTCTTGGCGCTGAGACGATTGGTGAGGTTGGGAAAGCAAATGCAGACCCTTGAAAGGAATCCTGCGTGCTCCCCATTCCATGGGTCCCAACTCTCCAGGTTCAACGCAATCTTCCGACAGCGAAAGCACTCATTGGAAACCCAGCGGATGCTACACCGTGGGATCGGGAAAGCTTTCTGAAACTCACCTCAGTTTTCATCTCCTGGTGCTCGTGTTCTCCATTCAGGCCCCCTTACTAACAATCTCCCCACTTGGAGACTCGGCGCCTTTCCATGCCTCTTTCGTACCGTCTGCAATTTGTCCGCAGGATGAACTGCAAGAGGGGGAACCAATGAGAGACTCGCTGGAGGTGTTTGGTCGGGCACATGTCACTCTCATTTCCCATCACGAAGAAGAATTCACCAGAGGTTCAGCCTGCCACCCCGGATCGACAATAGGGCGTGAAGCCATCCAGCCGTGTTGCGTCCCACTCACAAAAAAGCGACTTGGGAAATGGAGCTCAGGGGCACTGCACTTCCCAAACCTGCAGAGTTCTAAACGATAACTATCGCCCCAAAATATATTGAGGTCAGGCTACGAAGAGGCGCTGAACGCAAGGCAGAACTGCAGGAAACGGATGTCAACGGGTACATCGGAATGGCCCCGATAGCACATGAAAAGCGCCAGAACGTGGACAATGATGCGGTTGGCCAAAAAGGGCGTATGCGTTTTTTCCTGAATATATTCAGGAAAAAACGCATACGCCCTTTTTGGCCAACCAAGCAACCTGGGAGAGCAAATCAGCACTACAAAGAAATCTCTCGCCCCCCCCCCCCGGGGCAAAAGGGCCAGGCGAAAAAAGTCTAAAAACCAGAAAGGCAGGACAGGCCACGGAGTCAAGGGAGCCTTGTTAAGCTGATGGGCGGGATGTCAATGGCCAACAGCCAATCTTCACAAGTGTATCCTCTTTCCCAAACCATGTAAAACACAGAACCACAGAGCATAGGGCACTTCCACACATGGGCGTTGACCTTGGGAAAATCAAAAAATCAACCAGACACAGGGACCCCAAAGTTGAGGGCTGCTGTCTTGACAAGAACCTCCACTCCGGTACACGTTTCATATCCCAGGAAAGAGCCAAGTGGACAAGTGGACAAAGACAAGTGGACAAGTGGACAAGTGGTGCTACGTAGGTCCAATGGAGTGTCACTCAGCCATGAAATCCACGTCATGAGGCTGGTAGCAGCATCCTGAGTGGATTTAGGTACGATCATCCTCAGTGAAATAAGTCCCACAAAAAAAGAAACTTATGATATCACTTATCGAGGGAATGTAAAAATCGCTCCCCATGCACTGAATCCCCAAACAGAACAGAGTCACGCTTTTAGAAAACACACTTATGCCTGCTTCAGGGGAAAGGTGAGGTGGGGTGACGCATAAAACTCGAGTTTGAAATGAGCACAGATACCCTTCCGAAAACCGAATATGGAATGGACACGACCTACTCCTTGCTCAATCAACTGGACTCACCAGACCCTGTTCATCGCACAAGTATCTATCCGACTAGTAAGCATCTTAAAAGCTAAGTCTTGATATCTCTGTGTAAGTGCATCAAGTGTGTGTCAAGCGGCCTAAAACCAGCAGGGAAAATCAGCTCAGACCCATTCTGAGGATACATTTCCAACATAAAGAAGAAACAAGCAGGGCAAAACAGAGAGAAATTCTTCCAAAATGCGTTCAGGGACTGGCATGCAACCAGGATTGACCACATCTACAGCCCCAGCGGCAGAAGACATAAGGCTGGACACTCTTGGGGCTGAGACGATTGGTGAGGTTGGGAAAGCAAATGCAGACCCTTGAAAGGAATCCTGCGTGCTCCCCATTCCATGGGTCCCAACTCTCCAGGTTCAACGCAATCTTCCGACAGCGAAAGCACTCATTGGAAACCCAGCGGATGCTACACCGTGGGATCGGGAAAGCTTTCTGAAACTCACCTCAGTTTTCATCTCCTGGTGCTCGTGTTCTCCATTCAGGCCCCCTTACTAACAATCTCCCCACTTGGAGACTCGGCGCCTTTCCATGCCTCTTTCGTACCGTCTGCTATTTGTCCGCAGGATGAACTGCAAGAGGGGGAACCAATGAGAGACTCGCTGGAGGTGTTTGGTCGGGCACATGTCACTCTCATTTCCCATCACGAAGAAGAATTCACCAGCGGTTCAGCCTGCCACCCCGGATCGACAATAGGGCGTGAAGCCATCCAGCCGTGTTGCGTCCCACTCACAAAAAAGCGACTTGGGAAATGGAGCTCAGGGGCACTGCACTTCCCAAACCTGCAGAGTTCTAAACGATAACTATCGCCCCAAAATATATTGACGTCAGGCTACGAAGAGGCGCTGAACGCAAGGCAGAACTGCAGGAAACGGATGTCAACGGGTACATCGGAATGGCCCCGATAGCACATGAAAAGCGCCAGAACGTGGACAATGATGCGGTTGGCCAAAAAGGGCGTATGCGTTTTTTCCTGAATATATTCAGGAAAAAACGCATACGCCCTTTTTGGCCAACCAAGCAACCTGGGAGAGCAAATCAGCACTACAAAGAAATGTCTCGCCCCCCCCGGGGGAAAATGGCCAGGCGAAAAGAGTCTAAAAACCAGAAAGGCAGGACAGGCCACGGAGTAAAGGGAGCCTTGTTAAGCTGATGGGCGGGATGTCAATGGCCAAAAGCCAATCTTCACAAGTGTATCCTCTTTCCCAAACCATTTAAAACACAGAACCACAGAGCATCGGGCACTTCCACACATGGGCGTTGACCTTGGGAAAATGAAAAAATCAACCAGACACAGGGACCCCAAAGTTGAGGGCTGCTGTCTTGACAAGAACCTCCACTCCGGTACACGTTTCATATCCCAGGAAAGAGCCAAGTGGACAAAGACGAGTGGACAAGTGGACAAAGACAAGTGGACAAGTGGACAAGTGGTGCTACGTAGGTCCAATGGAGTGTCACTCAGCCATGAAATCCACGTCATGAGGCTGGTAGCAGCATCCTGAGTGTATTTAGGTACGATCATCCTCAGTGAAATAAGTCCCACAAAAAAAGAAACTTATGATATCACTTATCGAGGGAATGTAAAAATCGCTCCCCATGCACTGAATCCCCAAACAGAACAGAGTCACGCTTTTAGAAAACACACTTATGCCTGCTTCAGGGGAAAGGTGAGGTGGGGTGACGCATAAAACTCGAGTTTGAAATGAGCACAGATACCCTTCCGAAAACCGAATATGGAATGGACACGACCTACTCCTTGCTCAATCAACTGGACTCACCAGACCCTGTTCATCGCACAAGTATCTATCCGACTAGTAAGCATCTTAAAAGCTAAGTCTTGATATCTCTGTGTAAGTGCATCAAGTGTGTGTCAAGCGGCCTAAAACCAGCAGGGAAAATCAGCTCAGACCCATTCTGAGGATACATTTCCAACATAAAGAAGAAACAAGCAGGGCAAAACAGAGAGAAATTCTTCCAAAATGCGTTCAGGGACTGGCATGCAACCAGGATTGACCACATCTACAGCCCCAGCGGCAGAAGACATAAGGCTGGACACTCTTGGGGCTGAGACGATTGGTGAGGTTGGGAAAGCAAATGCAGACCCTTGAAAGGAATCCTGCGTGCTCCCCATTCCATGGGTCCCAACTCTCCAGGTTCAACGCAATCTTCCGACAGCGAAAGCACTCATTGGAAACCCAGCGGATGCTACACCGTGGGATCGGGAAAGCTTTCTGAAACTCACCTCAGTTTTCATCTCCTGGTGCTCGTGTTCTCCATTCAGGCCCCCTTACTAACAATCTCCCCACTTGGAGACTCGGCGCCTTTCCATGCCTCTTCCGTACCGTCTGCTATTTGTCCGCAGGATGAACTGCAAGAGGGGGAACCAATGAGAGACTCGCTGGAGGTGTTTGGTCGGGCACATGTCACTCTCATTTCCCATCACGAAGAAGAATTCACCAGCGGTTCAGCCTGCCACCCCGGATCGACAATAGGGCGTGAAGCCATCCAGCCGTGTTGCGTCCCACTCACAAAAAAGCGACTTGGGAAATGGAGCTCAGGGGCACTGCACTTCCCAAACCTGCAGAGTTCTAAACGATAACTATCGCCCCAAAATATATTGAGGTCAGGCTACGAAGAGGCGCTGAACGCAAGGCAGAACTGCAGGAAACGGATGTCAACGGGTACATCGGAATGGCCCCGATAGCACATGAAAAGCGCCAGAACGTGGACAATGATGCGGTTGGCCAAAAAGGGCGTATGCGTTTTTTCCTGAATATATTCAGGAAAAAACGCATACGCCCTTTTTGGCCAACCAAGCAACCTGGGAGAGCAAATCAGCACTACAAAGAAATCTCTCGCCCCCCCCGGGGCGAAAGGGCCAGGCGAAAAAAGTCTAAAAACCAGAAAGGCAGGACAGGCCACGGAGTCAAGGGAGCCTTGTTAAGCTGATGGTCGGGATGTCAATGGCCAACAGCCAATCTTCACAAGTGTATCCTCTTTCCCAAACCATGTAAAACACAGAACCGCAGAGCATAGGGCACTTCCACACATGGGCGTTGACCTTGGGAAAATGAAAAAATCAACCAGACACAGGGACCCCAAAGTTGAGGGCTGCTGTCTTGACAAGAACCTCCACTCCGGTACACGTTTCATATCCCAGGAAAGAGCCAAGTGGACAAGTGGACAAGTGGTGCTACGTAGGTCCAATGGAGTGTCACTCAGCCATGAAATCCACGTCATGAGGCTGGTAGCAGCATCCTGAGTGGATTTAGGTACGATCATCCTCAGTGAAATAAGTCCCACAAAAAAAGAAACTTATGATATCACTTATCGAGGGAATGTAAAAATCGCTCCCCATGCACTGAATCCCCAAACAGAACAGAGTCACGCTTTTAGAAAACACACTTATGCCTGCTTCAGGGGAAAGGTGAGGTGGGGTGACGCATAAAACTCGAGTTTGAAATGAGCACAGATACCCTTCCGAAAACCGAATATGGAATGGACACGACCTACTCCTTGCTCAATCAACTGGACTCACCAGACCCTGTTCATCGCACAAGTATCTATCCGACTAGTAAGCATCTTAAAAGCTAAGTCTTGATATCTCTGTGTAAGTGCATCAAGTGTGTGTCAAGCGGCCTAAAACCAGCAGGGAAAATCAGCTCAGACCCATTCTGAGGATACATTTCCAACATAAAGAAGAAACAAGCAGGGCAAAACAGAGAGAAATTCTTCCAAAATGCGTTCAGGGACTGGCATGCAACCAGGATTGACCACATCTACAGCCCCAGCGGCAGAAGACATAAGGCTGGACACTCTTGGCGCTGAGACGATTGGTGAGGTTGGGAAAGCAAATGCAGACCCTTGAAAGGAATCCTGCGTGCTCCCCATTCCATGGGTCCCAACTCTCCAGGTTCAACGCAATCTTCCGACAGCGAAAGTACTCATTGGAAACCCAGCGGATGCTACACCGTGGGATCGGGAAAGCTTTCTGAAACTCACCTCAGTTTTCATCTCCTGGTGCTCGTGTTCTCCATTCAGGCCCCCTTACTAACAATCTCCCCACTTGGAGACTCGGCGCCTTTCCATGCCTCTTTCGTACCGTCTGCAATTTGTCCGCAGGATGAACTGCAAGAGGGGGAACCAATGAGAGACTCGCTGGAGGTGTTTGGTCGGGCACATGTCACTCTCATTTCCCATCACGAAGAAGAATTCACCAGCGGTTCAGCCTGCCACCGCGGATCGACAATAGGGCGTGAAGCCATCCAGCCGTGTTGCGTCCCACTCACAAAAAAGCGACTTGGGAAATGGAGCTCAGGGGCACTGCACTTCCCAAACCTGCAGAGTTCTAAACGATAACTATCGCCCCAAAATATATTGAGGTCAGGCTACGAAGAGGCGTTGAACGCAAGGCAGAATTGCAGGAAACGGATGTCAACGGGTACATCGGAATGGCCCCGATAGCACATGAAAAGCGCCAGAACGTGGGCAATGATGCGGTTGGCCAAAAAGGGCGTATGCGTTTTTTCCTGAATATATTCAGGAAAAAACGCATACGCCCTTTTTGGCCAACCAAGCAACCTGGGAGAGCAAATCAGCACTACAAAGAAATCTCTCGCCCCCCCCCCCCCCCGGGGCAAAAGGGCAAGGCAAAAAAAGTCTAAAAACCAGACAGGCAGGACAGGCCACGGAGTCAAGGGGGCCTTGTTAAGCTGATGGGCGGGATGTCAATGGCCAACAGCCAATCTTCACAAGTGTATCCTCTTTCCCAAACCATGTAAAACACAGAACCACAGAGCATAGGGCACTTCCACACATGGGCGTTGACCTTGGGAAAATGAAAAAATCAACCAGACACAGGGACCCCAAAGTTGAGGGCTGCTGTCTTGACAAGAACCTCCACTCCGGTACACGTTTCATATCCCAGGAAAGAGCCAAGTGGACAAGTGGACAAAGACAAGTGGACAAGTGGACAAGTGGTGCTACGTAGGTCCAATGGAGTGTCACTCAGCCATGAAATCCACGTCATGAGGCTGGTAGCAGCATCCTGAGTGGATTTAGGTACGATCATCCTCAGTGAAATAAGTCCCACAAAAAAAGAAACTTATGATATCACTTATCGAGGGAATGTAAAAATCGCTCCCCATGAAATGAATCCCCAAACAGAACAGAGTCACGCTTTTAGAAAACACACTTATGCCTGCTTCAGGGGAAAGGTGAGGTGGGGTGACGCATAAAACTCGAGTTTGAAATGAGCACAGATACCCTTCCGAAAACCGAATATGGAATGGACACGACCTACTCCTTGCTCAATCAACTGGACTCACCAGACCCTGTTCATCGCACAAGTATCTATCCGACTAGTAAGCATCTTAAAAGCTAAGTCTTGATATCTCTGTGTAAGTGCATCAAGTGTGTGTCAAGCGGCCTAAAACCAGCAGGGAAAATCAGCTCAGACCCATTCTGAGGATACATTTCCAACATAAAGAAGAAACAAGCAGGGCAAAACAGAGAGAAATTCTTCCAAAATGCGTTCAGGGACTGGCATGCAACCAGGATTGACCACATCTACAGCCCCAGCGGCAGAAGACATAAGGCTGGACACTCTTGGGGCTGAGACGATTGGTGAGGTTGGGAAAGCAAATGCAGACCCTTGAAAGGAATCCTGCGTGCTCCCCATTCCATGGGTCCCAACTCTCCAGGTTCAACGCAATCTTCCGACAGCGAAAGCACTCATTGGAAACCCAGCGGATGCTACACCGTGGGATCGGGAAAGCTTTCTGAAACTCACCTCAGTTTTCATCTCCTGGTGCTCGTGTTCTCCATTCAGGCCCCCTTACTAACAATCTCCCCACTTGGAGACTCGGCGCCTTTCCATGCCTCTTTCGTACCGTCTGCAATTTGTCCGCAGGATGAACTGCAAGAGGGGGAACCAATGAGAGACTCGCTGGAGGTGTTTGGTCGGGCACATGTCACTCTCATTTCCCATCACGAAGAAGAATTCACCAGAGGTTCAGCCTGCCACCGCGGATCGACAATAGGGCGTGAAGCCATCCAGCCGTGTTGCGTCCCACTCACAAAAAAGCGACTTGGGAAATGGAGCTCAGGGGCACTGCACTTCCCAAACCTGCAGAGTTCTAAACGATAACTATCGCCCCAAAATATATTGAGGTCAGGCTACGAAGAGGCGCTGAACGCAAGGCAGAACTGCAGGAAACGGATGTCAACGGGTACATCGGAATGGCCCCGATAGCACATGAAAAGCGCCAGAACGTGGACAATGATGCGGTTGGCCAAAAAGGGCGTATGCGTTTTTTCCTGAATATATTCAGGAAAAAACGCATACGCCCTTTTTGGCCAACCAAGCAACCTGGGAGAGCAAATCAGCACTACAAAGAAATCTCTCGCCCCCCCCGGGGCAAAAGGGCCAGGCGAAAAAAGTCTAAAAACCAGAAAGGCAGGACAGGCCACGGAGTCAAGGGAGCCTTGTTAAGCTGATGGGCGGGATGTCAATGGCCAACAGCCAATCTTCACAAGTGTATCCTCTTTCCCAAACCATGGAAAACACAGAACCACAGAGCATAGGGCACTTCCACACATGGGCGTTGACCTTGGGAAAATGAAAAAATCAACCAGACACAGGGACCCCAAAGTTGAGGGCTGCTGTCTTGACAAGAACCTCCACTCCGGTACACGTTTCATATCCCAGGAAAGAGCCAAGTGGACAAAGACGAGTGGACAAGTGGACAAAGACAAGTGGACAAGTGGACAAGTGGTGCTACGTAGGTCCAATGGAGTGTCACTCAGCCATGAAATCCACGTCATGAGGCTGGTAGCAGCATCCTGAGTGGATTTAGGTACGATCATCCTCAGTGAAATAAGTCCCACAAAAAAAGAAACTTATGATATCACTTATCGAGGGAATGTAAAAATCGCTCCCCATGCACTGAATCCCCAAACAGAACAGAGTCACGCTTTTAGAAAACACACTTATGCCTGCTTCAGGGGAAAGGTGAGGTGGGGTGACGCATAAAACTCGAGTTTGAAATGAGCACAGATACCCTTCCGAAAACCGAATATGGAATGGACACGACCTACTCCTTGCTCAATCAACTGGACTCACCAGACCCTGTTCATCGCACAAGTATCTATCCGACTAGTAAGCATCTTAAAAGCTAAGTCTTGATATCTCTGTGTAAGTGCATCAAGTGTGTGTCAAGCGGCCTAAAACCAGCAGGGAAAATCAGCTCAGACCCATTCTGAGGATACATTTCCAACATAAAGAAGAAACAAGCAGGGCAAAACAGAGAGAAATTCTTCCAAAATGCGTTCAGGGACTGGCATGCAACCAGGATTGACCACATCTACAGCCCCAGCGGCAGAAGACATAAGGCTGGACACTCTTGGCGCTGAGACGATTGGTGAGGTTGGGAAAGCAAATGCAGACCCTTGAAAGGAATCCTGCGTGCTCCCCATTCCATGGGTCCCAACTCTCCAGGTTCAACGCAATCTTCCGACAGCGAAAGCACTCATTGGAAACCCAGCGGATGCTACACCGTGGGATCGGGAAAGCTTTCTGAAACTCACCTCAGTTTTCATCTCCTGGTGCTCGTGTTCTCCATTCAGGCCCCCTTACTAACAATCTCCCCACTTGGAGACTCGGCGCCTTTCCATGCCTCTTCCGTACCGTCTGCTATTTGTCCGCAGGATGAACTGCAAGAGGGGGAACCAATGAGAGACTCGCTGGAGGTGTTTGGTCGGGCACATGTCACTCTCATTTCCCATCACGAAGAAGAATTCACCAGCGGTTCAGCCTGCCACCCCGGATCGACAATAGGGCGTGAAGCCATCCAGCCGTGTTGCGTCCCACTCACAAAAAAGCGACTTGGGAAATGGAGCTCAGGGGCACTGCACTTCCCAAACCTGCAGAGTTCTAAACGATAACTATCGCCCCAAAATATATTGAGGTCAGGCTACGAAGAGGCGCTGAACGCAAGGCAGAACTGCAGGAAACGGATGTCAACGGGTACATCGGAATGGCCCCGATAGCACATGAAAAGCGCCAGAACGTGGACAATGATGCGGTTGGCCAAAAAGGGCGTATGCGTTTTTTCCTGAATATATTCAGGAAAAAACGCATACGCCCTTTTTGGCCAACCAAGCAACCTGGGAGAGCAAATCAGCACTACAAAGAAATCTCTCGCCCCCCCCGGGGGAAAAGGGCCAGGCGAAAAAAGTCTAAAAACCAGAAAGGCAGGACAGCCCACGGAGTCAAGGGAGCCTTGTTAAGCTGATGGGCGGGATGTCAATGGCCAACAGCCAATCTTCACAAGTGTATCCTCTTTCCCAAACCATGGAAAACACAGAACCACAGAGCATAGGGCACTTCCACACATGGGCGTTGACCTTGGGAAAATGAAAAAATCAACCAGACACAGGGACCCCAAAGTTGAGGGCTGCTGTCTTGACAAGAACCTCCACTCCGGTACACGTTTCATATCCCAGGAAAGAGCCAAGTGGACAAAGACGAGTGGACAAGTGGACAAAGACAAGTGGACAAGTGGACAAGTGGTGCTACGTAGGTCCAATGGAGTGTCACTCAGCCATGAAATCCACGTCATGAGGCTGGTAGCAGCATCCTGAGTGGATTTAGGTACGATCATCCTCAGTGAAATAAGTCCCACAAAAAAAGAAACTTATGATATCACTTATCGAGGGAATGTAAAAATCGCTCCCCATGCACTGAATCCCCAAACAGAACAGAGTCACGCTTTTAGAAAACACACTTATGCCTGCTTCAGGGGAAAGGTGAGGTGGGGTGACGCATAAAACTCGAGTTTGAAATGAGCACAGATACCCTTCCGAAAACCGAATATGGAATGGACACGACCTACTCCTTGCTCAATCAACTGGACTCACCAGACCCTGTTCATCGCACAAGTATCTATCCGACTAGTAAGCATCTTAAAAGCTAAGTCTTGATATCTCTGTGTAAGTGCATCAAGTGTGTGTCAAGCGGCCTAAAACCAGCAGGGAAAATCAGCTCAGACCCATTCTGAGGATACATTTCCAACATAAAGAAGAAACAAGCAGGGCAAAACAGAGAGAAATTCTTCCAAAATGCGTTCAGGGACTGGCATGCAACCAGGATTGACCACATCTACAGCCCCAGCGGCAGAAGACATAAGGCTGGACACTCTTGGGGCTGAGACGATTGGTGAGGTTGGGAAAGCAAATGCAGACCCTTGAAAGGAATCCTGCGTGCTCCCCATTCCATGGGTCCCAACTCTCCAGGTTCAACGCAATCTTCCGACAGCGAAAGCACTCATTGGAAACCCAGCGGATGCTACACCGTGGGATCGGGAAAGCTTTCTGAAACTCACCTCAGTTTTCATCTCCTGGTGCTCGTGTTCTCCATTCAGGCCCCCTTACTAACAATCTCCCCACTTGGAGACTCGGCGCCTTTCCATGCCTCTTTCGTACCGTCTGCAATTTGTCCGCAGGATGAACTGCAAGAGGGGGAACCAATGAGAGACTCGCTGGAGGTGTTTGGTCGGGCACATGTCACTCTCATTTCCCATCACGAAGAAGAATTCACCAGAGGTTCAGCCTGCCACCGCGGATCGACAATAGGGCGTGAAGCCATCCAGCCGTGTTGCGTCCCACTCACAAAAAAGCGACTTGGGAAATGGAGCTCAGGGGCACTGCACTTCCCAAACCTGCAGAGTTCTAAACGATAACTATCGCCGCAAAATATATTGAGGTTAGGCTACGAAGAGGCGTTGAACGCAAGGCAGAATGGCAGGAAACGGATGTCAACGGGTACATCGGAATGGCCCCGATAGCACATGAAATGCGCCAGAACGTGGGCAATGATGCGGTTGGCCAAAAAGGGCGTATGCGTTTTTTCCTGAATATATTCAGGAAAAAACGCATACGCCCTTTTTGGCCAACCAAGCAACCTGGGAGAGCAAATCAGCACTACAAAGAAATCTCTCGCCCCCCCCGGGGCGAAAGGGCCAGGCGAAAAAAGTCTAAAAACCAGAAAGGCAGGACAGGCCACGGAGTCAAGGGAGCCTTGTTAAGCTGATGGGCGGGATGTCAATGGCCAACAGCCAATCTTCACAAGTGTATCCTCTTTCCCAAACCATGGAAAACACAGAACCACAGAGCATAGGGCACTTCCACACATGGGCGTTGACCTTGGGAAAATGAAAAAATCAACCAGACACAGGGACCCCAAAGTTGAGGGCTGCTGTCTTGACAAGAACCTCCACTCCGGTACACGTTTCATATCCCAGGAAAGAGCCAAGTGGACAAGTGGACAAAGACAAGTGGACAAGTGGACAAGTGGTGCTACGTAGGTCCAATGGAGTGTCACTCAGCCATGAAATCCACGTCATGAGGCTGGTAGCAGCATCCTGAGTGGATTTAGGTACGATCATCCTCAGTGAAATAAGTCCCACAAAAAAAGAAACTTATGATATCACTTATCGAGGGAATGTAAAAATCGCTCCCCATGCACTGAATCCCCAAACAGAACAGAGTCACGCTTTTAGAAAACACACTTATGCCTGCTTCAGGGGAAAGGTGAGGTGGGGTGACGCATAAAACTCGAGTTTGAAATGAGCACAGATACCCTTCCGAAAACCGAATATGGAATGGACACGACCTACTCCTTGCTCAATCAACTGGACTCACCAGACCCTGTTCATCGCACAAGTATCTATCCGACTAGTAAGCATCTTAAAAGCTAAGTCTTGATATCTCTGTGTAAGTGCATCAAGTGTGTGTAAAGCAGCCTAAAACCAGCAGGGAAAATCAGCTCAGACCCATTCTGAGGATACATTTCCAACATAAAGAAGAAACAAGAAGGGCAAAACAGAGAGAAATTCTTCCAAAATGCGTTCAGGGACTGGCATGCAACCAGGATTGACCACATCTACAGCCCCAGCGGCAGAAGACATAAGGCTGGACACTCTTGGCGCTGAGACGATTGGTGAGGTTGGGAAAGCAAATGCAGACCCTTGAAAGGAATCCTGCGTGCTCCCCATTCCATGGGTCCCAACTCTCCAGGTTCAACGCAATCTTCCGACAGCGAAAGCACTCATTGGAAACCCAGCGGATGCTACACCGTGGGATCGGGAAAGCTTTCTGAAACTCACCTCAGTTTTCATCTCCTGGTGCTCGTGTTCTCCATTCAGGCCCCCTTACTAACAATCTCCCCACTTGGAGACTCGGCGCCTTTCCATGCCTCTTCCGTACCGTCTGCTATTTGTCCGCAGGATGAACTGCAAGAGGGGGAACCAATGAGAGACTCGCTGGAGGTGTTTGGTCGGGCACATGTCACTCTCATTTCCCATCACGAAGAAGAATTCACCAGCGGTTCAGCCTGCCACCCCGGATCGACAATAGGGCGTGAAGCCATCCAGCCGTGTTGCGTCCCACTCACAAAAAAGCGACTTGGGAAATGGAGCTCAGGGGCACTGCACTTCCCAAACCTGCAGAGTTCTAAACGATAACTATCGCCCCAAAATATATTGAGGTCAGGCTACGAAGAGGCGCTGAACGCAAGGCAGAACTGCAGGAAACGGATGTCAACGGGTACATCGGAATGGCCCCGATAGCACATGAAAAGCGCCAGAACGTGGACAATGATGCGGTTGGCCAAAAAGGGCGTATGCGTTTTTTCCTGAATATATTCAGGAAAAAACGCATACGCCCTTTTTGGCCAACCAAGCAACCTGGGAGAGCAAATCAGCACTACAAAGAAATGTCTCGCCCCCCCCCCGGGGCAAAAGGGCCAGGCGAAAAAAGTCTAAAAACCAGAAAGGCAGGACAGGCCACGGAGTCAAGGGAGCCTTGTTAAGCTGATGGGCGGGATGTCAATGGCCAACAGCCAATCTTCACAAGTGTATCCTCTTTCCCAAACCATGGAAAACACAGAACCACAGAGCATAGGGCACTTCCACACATGGGCGTTGACCTTGGGAAAATCAAAAAATCAACCAGACACAGGGACCCCAAAGTTGAGGGCTGCTGTCTTGACAAGAACCTCCACTCCGGTACACGTTTCATATCCCAGGAAAGAGCCAAGTGGACAAAGACGAGTGGACAAGTGGACAAAGACAAGTGGACAAGTGGACAAGTGGTGCTACGTAGGTCCAATGGAGTGTCACTCAGCCATGAAATCCACGTCATGAGGCTGGTAGCAGCATCCTGAGTGGATTTAGGTACGATCATCCTCAGTGAAATAAGTCCCACAAAAAAAGAAACTTATGATATCACTTATCGAGGGAATGTAAAAATCGCTCCCCATGCACTGAATCCCCAAACAGAACAGAGTCACGCTTTTAGAAAACACACTTATGCCTGCTTCAGGGGAAAGGTGAGGTGGGGTGACGCATAAAACTCGAGTTTGAAATGAGCACAGATACCCTTCCGAAAACCGAATATGGAATGGACACGACCTACTCCTTGCTCAATCAACTGGACTCACCAGACCCTGTTCATCGCACAAGTATCTATCCGACTAGTAAGCATCTTAAAAGCTAAGTCTTGATATCTCTGTGTAAGTGCATCAAGTGTGTGTCAAGCGGCCTAAAACCAGCAGGGAAAATCAGCTCAGACCCATTCTGAGGATACATTTCCAACATAAAGAAGAAACAAGCAGGGCAAAACAGAGAGAAATTCTTCCAAAATGCGTTCAGGGACTGGCATGCAACCAGGATTGACCACATCTACAGCCCCAGCGGCAGAAGACATAAGGCTGGGCACTCTTGGGGCTGAGACGATTGGTGAGGTTGGGAAAGCAAATGCAGACCCTTGAAAGGAATCCTGCGTGCTCCCCATTCCATGGGTCCCAACTCTCCAGGTTCAACGCAATCTTCCGACAGCGAAAGCACTCATTGGAAACCCAGCGGATGCTACACCGTGGGATCGGGAAAGCTTTCTGAAACTCACCTCAGTTTTCATCTCCTGGTGCTCGTGTTCTCCATTCAGGCCCCCTTACTAACAATCTCCCCACTTGGAGACTCGGCGCCTTTCCATGCCTCTTTCGTACCGTCTGCAATTTGTCCGCAGGATGAACTGCAAGAGGGGGAACCAATGAGAGACTCGCTGGAGGTGTTTGGTCGGGCACATGTCACTCTCATTTCCCATCACGAAGAAGAATTCACCAGAGGTTCAGCCTGCCACCGCGGATCGACAATAGGGCGTGAAGCCATCCAGCCGTGTTGCGTCCCACTCACAAAAAAGCGACTTGGGAAATGGAGCTCAGGGGCACTGCACTTCCCAAACCTGCAGAGTTCTAAACGATAACTATCGCCGCAAAATATATTGAGGTTAGGCTACGAAGAGGCGTTGAACGCAAGGCAGAATGGCAGGAAACGGATGTCAACGGGTACATCGGAATGGCCCCGATAGCACATGAAATGCGCCAGAACGTGGACAATGATGCGGTTGGCCAAAAAGGGCGTATGCGTTTTTTCCTGAATATATTCAGGAAAAAACGCATACGCCCTTTTTGGCCAACCAAGCAACCTGGGAGAGCAAATCAGCACTACAAAGAAATCTCTCGCCCCCCCCGGGGCGAAAGGGCCAGGCGAAAAAAGTCTAAAAACCAGAAAGGCAGGACAGGCCACGGAGTCAAGGGAGCCTTGTTAAGCTGATGGGCGGGATGTCAATGGCCAACAGCCAATCTTCACAAGTGTATCCTCTTTCCCAAACCATGTAAAACACAGAACCGCAGAGCATAGGGCACTTCCACACATGGGCGTTGACCTTGGGAAAATGAAAAAATCAACCAGACACAGGGACCCCAAAGTTGAGGGCTGCTGTCTTGACAAGAACCTCCACTCCGGTACACGTTTCATATCCCAGGAAAGAGCCAAGTGGACAAGTGGACAAAGACAAGTGGACAAGTGGACAAGTGGTGCTACGTAGGTCCAATGGAGTGTCACTCAGCCATGAAATCCACGTCATGAGGCTGGTAGCAGCATCCTGAGTGGATTTAGGTACGATCATCCTCAGTGAAATAAGTCCCACAAAAAAAGAAACTTATGATATCACTTATCGAGGGAATGTAAAAATCGCTCCCCATGCACTGAATCCCCAAACAGAACAGAGTCACGCTTTTAGAAAACACACTTATGCCTGCTTCAGGGGAAAGGTGAGGTGGGGTGACGCATAAAACTCGAGTTTGAAATGAGCACAGATACCCTTCCGAAAACCGAATATGGAATGGACACGACCTACTCCTTGCTCAATCAACTGGACTCACCAGACCCTGTTCATCGCACAAGTATCTATCCGACTAGTAAGCATCTTAAAAGCTAAGTCTTGATATCTCTGTGTAAGTGCATCAAGTGTGTGTCAAGCGGCCTAAAACCAGCAGGGAAAATCAGCTCAGACCCATTCTGAGGATACATTTCCAACATAAAGAAGAAACAAGCAGGGCAAAACAGAGAGAAATTCTTCCAAAATGCGTTCAGGGACTGGCATGCAACCAGGATTGACCACATCTACAGCCCCAGCGGCAGAAGACATAAGGCTGGACACTCTTGGCGCTGAGACGATTGGTGAGGTTGGGAAAGCAAATGCAGACCCTTGAAAGGAATCCTGCGTGCTCCCCATTCCATGGGTCCCAACTCTCCAGGTTCAACGCAATCTTCCGACAGCGAAAGCACTCATTGGAAACCCAGCGGATGCTACACCGTGGGATCGGGAAAGCTTTCTGAAACTCACCTCAGTTTTCATCTCCTGGTGCTCGTGTTCTCCATTCAGGCCCCCTTACTAACAATCTCCCCACTTGGAGACTCGGCGCCTTTCCATGCCTCTTTCGTACCGTCTGCAATTTGTCCGCAGGATGAACTGCAAGAGGGGGAACCAATGAGAGACTCGCTGGAGGTGTTTGGTCGGGCACATGTCACTCTCATTTCCCATCACGAAGAAGAATTCACCAGAGGTTCAGCCTGCCACCGCGGATCGACAATAGGGCGTGAAGCCATCCAGCCGTGTTGCGTCCCACTCACAAAAAAGCGACTTGGGAAATGGAGCTCAGGGGCACTGCACTTCCCAAACCTGCAGAGTTCTAAACGATAACTATCGCCCCAAAATATATTGAGGTCAGGCTACGAAGAGGCGTTGAACGCAAGGCAGAATTGCAGGAAACGGATGTCAACGGGTACATCGGAATGGCCCCGATAGCACATGAAAAGCGCCAGAACGTGGGCAATGATGCGGTTGGCCAAAAAGGGCGTATGCGTTTTTTCCTGAATATATTCAGGAAAAAACGCATACGCCCTTTTTGGCCAACCAAGCAACCTGGGAGAGCAAATCAGCACTACAAAGAAATCTCTCGCCCCCCCCCCTCCGGGGCAAAAGGGCAAGGCAAAAAAAGTCTAAAAACCAGACAGGCAGGACAGGCCACGGAGTCAAGGGGGCCTTGTTAAGCTGATGGGCGGGATGTCAATGGCCAACAGCCAATCTTCACAAGTGTATCCTCTTTCCCAAACCATGTAAAACACAGAACCACAGAGCATAGGGCACTTCCACACATGGGCCTTGACCTTGGGAAAATGAAAAAATCAACCAGACACAGGGACCCCAAAGTTGAGGGCTGCTGTCTTGACAAGAACCTCCACTCCGGTACACGTTTCATATCCCAGGAAAGAGCCAAGTGGACAAGTGGACAAAGACAAGTGGACAAGTGGACAAGTGGTGCTACGTAGGTCCAATGGAGTGTCACTCAGCCATGAAATCCACGTCATGAGGCTGGTAGCAGCATCCTGAGTGGATTTAGGTACGATCATCCTCAGTGAAATAAGTCCCACAAAAAAAGAAACTTATGATATCACTTATCGAGGGAATGTAAAAATCGCTCCCCATGCACTGAATCCCCAAACAGAACAGAGTCACGCTTTTAGAAAACACACTTATGCCTGCTTCAGGGGAAAGGTGAGGTGGGGTGACGCATAAAACTCGAGTTTGAAATGAGCACAGATACCCTTCCGAAAACCGAATATGGAATGGACACGACCTACTCCTTGCTCAATCAACTGGACTCACCAGACCCTGTTCATCGCACAAGTATCTATCCGACTAGTAAGCATCTTAAAAGCTAAGTCTTGATATCTCTGTGTAAGTGCATCAAGTGTGTGTCAAGCGGCCTAAAACCAGCAGGGAAAATCAGCTCAGACCCATTCTGAGGATACATTTCCAACATAAAGAAGAAACAAGCAGGGCAAAACAGAGAGAAATTCTTCCAAAATGCGTTCAGGGACTGGCATGCAACCAGGATTGACCACATCTACAGCCCCAGCGGCAGAAGACATAAGGCTGGACACTCTTGGCGCTG
The DNA here is from genome assembly GCF_026419965.1 of Kogia breviceps. Classification (NCBI taxonomy): domain Eukaryota; kingdom Metazoa; phylum Chordata; class Mammalia; order Artiodactyla; family Physeteridae; genus Kogia; species Kogia breviceps. The sequence continues at coordinate 849,126 of NW_026711928.1, read as the reverse complement.
AGACGATTGGTGAGGTTGGGAAAGCAAATGCAGACCCTTGAAAGGAATCCTGCGTGCTCCCCATTCCATGGGTCCCAACTCTCCAGGTTCAACGCAATCTTCCGACAGCGAAAGCACTCATTGGAAACCCAGCGGATGCTACACCGTGGGATCGGGAAAGCTTTCTGAAACTCACCTCAGTTTTCATCTCCTGGTGCTCGTGTTCTCCATTCAGGCCCCCTTACTAACAATCTCCCCACTTGGAGACTCGGCGCCTTTCCATGCCTCTTTCGTACCGTCTGCAATTTGTCCGCAGGATGAACTGCAAGAGGGGGAACCAATGAGAGACTCGCTGGAGGTGTTTGGTCGGGCACATGTCACTCTCATTTCCCATCACGAAGAAGAATTCACCAGCGGTTCAGCCTGCCACCCCGGATCGACAATAGGGCGTGAAGCCATCCAGCCGTGTTGCGTCCCACTCACAAAAAAGCGACTTGGGTAATGGAGCTCAGGGGCACTGCACTTCCCAAACCTGCAGTTCTAAACGATAACTATCGCCCCAAAATATATTGAGGTCAGGCTACGAAGAGGCGCTGAACGCAAGGCAGAACTGCAGGAAACGGATGTCAACGGGTACATCGGAATGGCCCCGATAGCACATGAAAAGCGCCAGAACGTGGACAATGATGCGGTTGGCCAAAAAGGGCGTATGCGTTTTTTCCTGAATATATTCAGGAAAAAACGCATACGCCCTTTTTGGCCAACCAAGCAACCTGGGAGAGCAAATCAGCACTACAAAGAAATCTCTCGCTCCCCGCGGGGCAAAAGGGCCAGGCGAAAAAAGTCTAAAAACCAGAAAGGCAGGACAGGCCACGGAGTCAAGGGAGCCTTGTTAAGCTGATGGGCGGGATGTCAATGGCCAACAGCCAATCTTCACAAGTGTATCCTCTTTCCCAAACCATGGAAAACACAGAACCACAGAGCATAGGGCACTTCCACACATGGGCGTTGACCTTGGGAAAATGAAAAAATCAACCAGACACAGGGACCCCAAAGTTGAGGGCTGCTGTCTTGACAAGAACCTCCACTCCGGTACACGTTTCATATCCCAGGAAAGAGCCAAGTGGACAAAGACGAGTGGACAAGTGGACAAAGACAAGTGGACAAGTGGACAAGTGGTGCTACGTAGGTCCAATGGAGTGTCACTCAGCCATGAAATCCACGTCATGAGGCTGGTAGCAGCATCCTGAGTGGATTTAGGTACGATCATCCTCAGTGAAATAAGTCCCACAAAAAAAGAAACTTATGATATCACTTATCGAGGGAATGTAAAAATCGCTCCCCATGCACTGAATCCCCAAACAGAACAGAGTCACGCTTTTAGAAAACACACTTATGCCTGCTTCAGGGGAAAGGTGAGGTGGGGTGACGCATAAAACTCGAGTTTGAAATGAGCACAGATACCCTTCCGAAAACCGAATATGGAATGGACACGACCTACTCCTTGCTCAATCAACTGGACTCACCAGACCCTGTTCATCGCACAAGTATCTATCCGACTAGTAAGCATCTTAAAAGCTAAGTCTTGATATCTCTGTGTAAGTGCATCAAGTGTGTGTCAAGCGGCCTAAAACCAGCAGGGAAAATCAGCTCAGACCCATTCTGAGGATACATTTCCAACATAAAGAAGAAACAAGCAGGGCAAAACAGAGAGAAATTCTTCCAAAATGCGTTCAGGGACTGGCATGCAACCAGGATTGACCACATCTACAGCCCCAGCGGCAGAAGACATAAGGCTGGACACTCTTGGCGCTGAGACGATTGGTGAGGTTGGGAAAGCAAATGCAGACCCTTGAAAGGAATCCTGCGTGCTCCCCATTCCATGGGTCCCAACTCTCCAGGTTCAACGCAATCTTCCGACAGCGAAAGCACTCATTGGAAACCCAGCGGATGCTACACCGTGGGATCGGGAAAGCTTTCTGAAACTCACCTCAGTTTTCATCTCCTGGTGCTCGTGTTCTCCATTCAGGCCCCCTTACTAACAATCTCCCCACTTGGAGACTCGGCGCCTTTCCATGCCTCTTTCGTACCGTCTGCAATTTGTCCGCAGGATGAACTGCAAGAGGGGGAACCAATGAGAGACTCGCTGGAGGTGTTTGGTCGGGCACATGTCACTCTCATTTCCCATCACGAAGAAGAATTCACCAGAGGTTCAGCCTGCCACCCCGGATCGACAATAGGGCGTGAAGCCATCCAGCCGTGTTGCGTCCCACTCACAAAAAAGCGACTTGGGAAATGGAGCTCAGGGGCACTGCACTTCCCAAACCTGCAGTTCTAAACGATAACTATCGCCCCAAAATATATTGAGGTCAGGCTACGAAGAGGCGCTGAACGCAAGGCAGAACTGCAGGAAACGGATGTCAACGGGTACATCGGAATGGCCCCGATAGCACATGAAAAGCGCCAGAACGTGGACAATGATGCGGTTGGCCAAAAAGGGCGTATGCGTTTTTTCCTGAATATATTCAGGAAAAAACGCATACGCCCTTTTTGGCCAACCAAGCAACCTGGGAGAGCAAATCAGCACTACAAAGAAATGTCTCGCTCCCCGCGGGGCAAAAGGGCCAGGCGAAAAAAGTCTAAAAACCAGAAAGGCAGGACAGGCCACGGAGTCAAGGGAGCCTTGTTAAGCTGATGGGCGGGATGTCAATGGCCAACAGCCAATCTTCACAAGTGTATCCTCTTTCCCAAACCATGTAAAACACAGAACCACAGAGCATAGGGCACTTCCACACATGGGCGTTGACCTTGGGAAAATCAAAAAATCAACCAGACACAGGGACCCCAAAGTTGAGGGCTGCTGTCTTGACAAGAACCTCCACTCCGGTACACGTTTCATATCCCAGGAAAGAGCCAAGTGGACAAAGACGAGTGGACAAGTGGACAAAGACAAGTGGACAAGTGGACAAGTGGTGCTACGTAGGTCCAATGGAGTGTCACTCAGCCATGAAATCCACGTCATGAGGCTGGTAGCAGCATCCTGAGTGGACTTAGGTACGATCATCCTCAGTGAAATAAGTCCCACAAAAAAAGAAACTTATGATATCACTTATCGAGGGAATGTAAAAATGGCTCCCCATGCACTGAATCCCCAAACAGAACAGAGTCACGCTTTTAGAAAACACACTTATGCCTGCTTCAGGGGAAAGGTGAGGTGGGGTGACGCATAAAACTCGAGTTTGAAATGAGCACAGATACCCTTCCGAAAACCGAATATGGAATGGACACGACCTACTCCTTGCTCAATCAACTGGACTCACCAGACCCTGTTCATCGCACAAGTATCTATCCGACTAGTAAGCATCTTAAAAGCTAAGTCTTGATATCTCTGTGTAAGTGCATCAAGTGTGTGTCAAGCGGCCTAAAACCAGCAGGGAAAATCAGCTCAGACCCATTCTGAGGATACATTTCCAACATAAAGAAGAAACAAGCAGGGCAAAACAGAGAGAAATTCTTCCAAAATGCGTTCAGGGACTGGCATGCAACCAGGATTGACCACATCTACAGCCCCAGCGGCAGAAGACATAAGGCTGGACACTCTTGGCGCTGAGACGATTGGTGAGGTTGGGAAAGCAAATGCAGACCCTTGAAAGGAATCCTGCGTGCTCCCCATTCCATGGGTCCCAACTCTCCAGGTTCAACGCAATCTTCCGACAGCGAAAGCACTCATTGGAAACCCAGCGGATGCTACACCGTGGGATCGGGAAAGCTTTCTGAAACTCACCTCAGTTTTCATCTCCTGGTGCTCGTGTTCTCCATTCAGGCCCCCTTACTAACAATCTCCCCACTTGGAGACTCGGCGCCTTTCCATGCCTCTTTCGTACCGTCTGCTATTTGTCCGCAGGATGAACTGCAAGAGGGGGAACCAATGAGAGACTCGCTGGAGGTGTTTGGTCGGGCACATGTCACTCTCATTTCCCATCACGAAGAAGAATTCACCAGCGGTTCAGCCTGCCACCCCGGATCGACAATAGGGCGTGAAGCCATCCAGCCGTGTTGCGTCCCACTCACAAAAAAGCGACTTGGGAAATGGAGCTCAGGGGCACTGCACTTCCCAAACCTGCAGTTCTAAACGATAACTATCGCCCCAAAATATATTGAGGTCAGGCTACGAAGAGGCGCTGAACGCAAGGCAGAACTGCAGGAAACGGATGTCAACGGGTACATCGGAATGGCCCCGATAGCACATGAAAAGCGCCAGAACGTGGACAATGATGCGGTTGGCCAAAAAGGGCGTATGCGTTTTTTCCTGAATATATTCAGGAAAAAACGCATACGCCCTTTTTGGCCAACCAAGCAACCTGGGAGAGCAAATCAGCACTACAAAGAAATCTCTCGCTCCCCGCGGGGCAAAAGGGCCAGGCGAAAAAAGTCTAAAAACCAGAAAGGCAGGACAGGCCACGGAGTCAAGGGAGCCTTGTTAAGCTGATGGGCGGGATGTCAATGGCCAACAGCCAATCTTCACAAGTGTATCCTCTTTCCCAAACCATGGAAAACACAGAACCACAGAGCATAGGGCACTTCCACACATGGGCGTTGACCTTGGGAAAATGAAAAAATCAACCAGACACAGGGACCCCAAAGTTGAGGGCTGCTGTCTTGACAAGAACCTCCACTCCGGTACACGTTTCATATCCCAGGAAAGAGCCAAGTGGACAAAGACGAGTGGACAAGTGGACAAAGACAAGTGGACAAGTGGACAAGTGGTGCTACGTAGGTCCAATGGAGTGTCACTCAGCCATGAAATCCACGTCATGAGGCTGGTAGCAGCATCCTGAGTGGATTTAGGTACGATCATCCTCAGTGAAATAAGTCCCACAAAAAAAGAAACTTATGATATCACTTATCGAGGGAATGTAAAAATCGCTCCCCATGCACTGAATCCCCAAACAGAACAGAGTCACGCTTTTAGAAAACACACTTATGCCTGCTTCAGGGGAAAGGTGAGGTGGGGTGACGCATAAAACTCGAGTTTGAAATGAGCACAGATACCCTTCCGAAAACCGAATATGGAATGGACACGACCTACTCCTTGCTCAATCAACTGGACTCACCAGACCCTGTTCATCGCACAAGTATCTATCCGACTAGTAAGCATCTTAAAAGCTAAGTCTTGATATCTCTGTGTAAGTGCATCAAGTGTGTGTCAAGCGGCCTAAAACCAGCAGGGAAAATCAGCTCAGACCCATTCTGAGGATACATTTCCAACATAAAGAAGAAACAAGCAGGGCAAAACAGAGAGAAATTCTTCCAAAATGCGTTCAGGGACTGGCATGCAACCAGGATTGACCACATCTACAGCCCCAGCGGCAGAAGACATAAGGCTGGACACTCTTGGGGCTGAGACGATTGGTGAGGTTGGGAAAGCAAATGCAGACCCTTGAAAGGAATCCTGCGTGCTCCCCATTCCATGGGTCCCAACTCTCCAGGTTCAACGCAATCTTCCGACAGCGAAAGCACTCATTGGAAACCCAGCGGATGCTACACCGTGGGATCGGGAAAGCTTTCTGAAACTCACCTCAGTTTTCATCTCCTGGTGCTCGTGTTCTCCATTCAGGCCCCCTTACTAACAATCTCCCCACTTGGAGACTCGGCGCCTTTCCATGCCTCTTTCGTACCGTCTGCAATTTGTCCGCAGGATGAACTGCAAGAGGGGGAACCAATGAGAGACTCGCTGGAGGTGTTTGGTCGGGCACATGTCACTCTCATTTCCCATCACGAAGAAGAATTCACCAGAGGTTCAGCCTGCCACCCCGGATCGACAATAGGGCGTGAAGCCATCCAGCCGTGTTGCGTCCCACTCACAAAAAAGCGACTTGGGAAATGGAGCTCAGGGGCACTGCACTTCCCAAACCTGCAGAGTTCTAAACGATAACTATCGCCCCAAAATATATTGAGGTCAGGCTACGAAGAGGCGCTGAACGCAAGGCAGAACTGCAGGAAACGGATGTCAACGGGTACATCGGAATGGCCCCGATAGCACATGAAAAGCGCCAGAACGTGGACAATGATGCGGTTGGCCAAAAAGGGCGTATGCGTTTTTTCCTGAATATATTCAGGAAAAAACGCATACGCCCTTTTTGGCCAACCAAGCAACCTGGGAGAGCAAATCAGCACTACAAAGAAATCTCTCGCCCCCCCCCCGGGGCAAAAGGGCCAGGCGAAAAAAGTCTAAAAACCAGAAAGGCAGGACAGGCCACGGAGTCAAGGGAGCCTTGTTAAGCTGATGGACGGGATGTCAATGGCCAACAGCCAATCTTCACAAGTGTATCCTCTTTCCCAAACCATGTAAAACACAGAACCACAGAGCATAGGGCACTTCCACACATGGGCGTTGACCTTGGGAAAATGAAAAAATCAACCAGACACAGGGACCCCAAAGTTGAGGGCTGCTATCTTGACAAGAACCTCCACTCCGGTACACGTTTCATATCCCAGGAAAGAGCCAAGTGGACAAAGACGAGTGGACAAGTGGACAAAGACAAGTGGACAAGTGGACAAGTGGTGCTACGTAGGTCCAATGGAGTGTCACTCAGCCATGAAATCCACGTCATGAGGCTGGTAGCAGCATCCTGAGTGGATTTAGGTACGATCATCCTCAGTGAAATAAGTCCCACAAAAAAAGAAACTTATGATATCACTTATCGAGGGAATGTAAAAATGGCTCCCCATGAACGGAATCCCCAAACAGAACAGAGTCACGCTTTTAGAAAACACACTTATGCCTGCTTCAGGGGAAAGGTGAGGTGGGGTGACGCATAAAACTCGAGTTTGAAATGAGCACAGATACCCTTCCGAAAACCGAATATGGAATGGACACGACCTACTCCTTGCTCAATCAACTGGACTCACCAGACCCTGTTCATCGCACAAGTATCTATCCGACTAGTAAGCATCTTAAAAGCTAAGTCTTGATATCTCTGTGTAAGTGCATCAAGTGTGTGTAAAGCGGCCTAAAACCAGCAGGGAAAATCAGCTCAGACCCATTCTGAGGATACATTTCCAACATAAAGAAGAAACAAGCAGGGCAAAACAGAGAGAAATTCTTCCAAAATGCGTTCAGGGACTGGCATGCAACCAGGATTGACCACATCTACAGCCCCAGCGGCAGAAGACATAAGGCTGGACACTCTTGGCGCTGAGACGATTGGTGAGGTTGGGAAAGCAAATGCAGACCCTTGAAAGGAATCCTGCGTGCTCCCCATTCCATGGGTCCCAACTCTCCAGGTTCAACGCAATCTTCCGACAGCGAAAGCACTCATTGGAAACCCAGCGGATGCTACACCGTGGGATCGGGAAAGCTTTCTGAAACTCACCTCAGTTTTCATCTCCTGGTGCTCGTGTTCTCCATTCAGGCCCCCTTACTAACAATCTCCCCACTTGGAGACTCGGCGCCTTTCCATGCCTCTTTCGTACCGTCTGCAATTTGTCCGCAGGATGAACTGCAAGAGGGGGAACCAATGAGAGACTCGCTGGAGGTGTTTGGTCGGGCACATGTCACTCTCATTTCCCATCACGAAGAAGAATTCACCAGAGGTTCAGCCTGCCACCCCGGATCGACAATAGGGCGTGAAGCCATCCAGCCGTGTTGCGTCCCACTCACAAAAAAGCGACTTGGGAAATGGAGCTCAGGGGCACTGCACTTCCCAAACCTGCAGAGTTCTAAACGATAACTATCGCCCCAAAATATATTGAGGTCAGGCTACGAAGAGGCGCTGAACGCAAGGCAGAACTGCAGGAAACGGATGTCAACGGGTACATCGGAATGGCCCCGATAGCACATGAAAAGCGCCAGAACGTGGACAATGATGCGGTTGGCCAAAAAGGGCGTATGCGTTTTTTCCTGAATATATTCAGGAAAAAACGCATACGCCCTTTTTGGCCAACCAAGCAACCTGGGAGAGCAAATCAGCACTACAAAGAAATCTCTCGCTCCCCGCGGGGCAAAAGGGCCAGGCGAAAAAAGTCTAAAAACCAGAAAGGCAGGACAGGCCACGGAGTCAAGGGAGCCTTGTTAAGCTGATGGGCGGGATGTCAATGGCCAACAGCCAATCTTCACAAGTGTATCCTCTATCCCAAACCATGTAAAACACAGAACCACAGAGCGTAGGGCACTTCCACACATGGGCGTTGACCTTGGGAAAATGAAAAAATCAACCAGACACAGGGACCCCAAAGTTGAGGGCTGCTGTCTTGACAAGAACCTCCACTCCGGTACACGTTTCATATCCCAGGAAAGAGCCAAGTGGACAAAGACGAGTGGACAAGTGGACAAAGACAAGTGGACAAGTGGACAAGTGGTGCTACGTAGGTCCAATGGAGTGTCACTCAGCCATGAAATCCACGTCATGAGGCTGGTAGCAGCATCCTGAGTGGATTTAGGTACGATCATCCTCAGTGAAATAAGTCCCACAAAAAAAGAAACTTATGATATCACTTATCGAGGGAATGTAAAAATCGCTCCCCATGCACTGAATCCCCAAACAGAACAGAGTCACGCTTTTAGAAAACACACTTATGCCTGCTTCAGGGGAAAGGTGAGGTGGGGTGACGCATAAAACTCGAGTTTGAAATGAGCACAGATACCCTTCCGAAATCCGAATATGGAATGGACACGACCTACTCCTTGCTCAATCAACTGGACTCACCAGACCCTCTTCATCGCACAAGTATCTATCCGACTAGTAAGCATCTTAAAACTAAGTCTTCATATCTCTGTGTAAGTGCATCAAGTGTGTGTAAAGCGGCCTAAAACCAGCAGGGAAAATCAGCTCAGACCCATTCTGAGGATACATTTCCAACACAAAGAAGAAACAAGCAGGGCAAAACAGAGAGAAATTCTTCCAAAATGCGTTCAGGGACTGGCATGCAACCAGGATTGACCACATCTACAGCCTCAGCGGCAGAAGACATAAGGATGGACACTCTTGGGGCTGAGACGATTGGTGAGGTTGGGAAAGCAAATGCAGACCCTTGAAAGGAATCCTGCGTGCTCCCCATTCCATGGGTCCCAACTCTCCAGGTTCAACGCAATCTTCCGACAGTGAATGCACTCATTGGAAACCCAGCGGATGCTACACCGTGGGATCGGGAAAGCTTTCTGAAACTCACCTCAGTTTTCATCTCCTGGTGCTCGTGTTCTCCATTCAGGCCCCCTTACTAACAATCTCCCCACTTGGAGACTCGGCGCCTTTCCATGCCTCTTTCGTACCGTCTGCAATTTGTCCGCAGGATGAACTGCAAGAGGGGGAGGTGTTTGGTCGGGCACATGTCACTCTCATTTCCCATCACGAAGAAGAATTCACCAGAGGTTCAGCCTGCCACCCCGGATCGACAATAGGGCGTGAAGCCATCCAGCCGTGTTGCGTCCCACTCACAAAAAAGCGACTTGGGAAATGGAGCTCAGGGGCACTGCACTTCCCAAACCTGCAGAGTTCTAAACGATAACTATCGCCCCAAAATATATTGAGGTCAGGCTAGGAACAGACGCTGAACGCAAGGCAGAACTGCAGGAAACGGATGTCAACGGGTACATCGGAATGGCCCCGATAGCACATGAAAAGCGCCAGTACGTGGACAATGATGAGGTTGGCCAAAAAGGGCGTATGCGTTTTTTCCTGAATATATTCAGGAAAAAACGCATACGCCCTTTTTGGCCAACCAAGCAACCTGGGAGAGCAAATCAGCACTACAAAGAAATATCTCGCCCCCCCCCCCGGGGCAAAAGGGCCAGGCGAAAAAAGTCTAAAAACCAGAAAGGCAGGACAGGCCACGGAGTCAAGGGAGCCTTGTTAAGCTGATGGGCGGGATGTCAATGGCCAACAGCCAATCTTCACAAGTGTATCCTCTTTCCCAAACCATGTAAAACACAGAACCGCAGAGCATAGGGCACTTCCACACATGGGCGTTGACCTTGGGAAAATGAAAAAATCAACCAGACACAGGGACCCCAAAGTTGAGGGCTGCTGTCTTGACAAGAACCTCCACTCCGGTACACGTTTCATATCCCAGGAAAGAGCCAAGTGGACAAAGACGAGTGGACAAGTGGACAAAGACAAGTGGACAAGTGGACAAGTGGTGCTACGTAGGTCCAATGGAGTGTCACTCAGCCATGAAATCCACGTCATGAGGCTGGTAGCAGCATCCTGAGTGGATTTAGGTACGATCATCCTCAGTGAAATAAGTCCCACAAAAAAAGAAACTTATGATATCACTTATCGAGGGAATGTAAAAATCGCTCCCCATGCACTGAATCCCCAAACAGAACAGAGTCACGCTTTTAGAAAACACACTTATGCCTGCTTCAGGGGAAAGGTGAGGTGGGGTGACGCATAAAACTCGAGTTTGAAATGAGCACAGATACCCTTCCGAAAACCGAATATGGAATGGACACGACCTACTCCTTGCTCAATCAACTGGACTCACCAGACCCTGTTCATCGCACAAGTATCTATCCGACTAGTAAGCATCTTAAAAGCTAAGTCTTGATATCTCTGTGTAAGTGCATCAAGTGTGTGTCAAGCGGCCTAAAACCAGCAGGGAAAATCAGCTCAGACCCATTCTGAGGATACATTTCCAACATAAAGAAGAAACAAGCAGGGCAAAACAGAGAGAAATTCTTCCAAAATGCGTTCAGGGACTGGCATGCAACCAGGATTGACCACATCTACAGCCCCAGCGGCAGAAGACATAAGGCTGGACACTCTTGGGGCCGAGACGATTGGTGAGGTTGGGAAAGCAAATGCAGACCCTTGAAAGGAATCCTGCGTGCTCCCCATTCCATGGGTCCCAACTCTCCAGGTTCAACGCAATCTTCCGACAGCGAAAGCACTCATTGGAAACCCAGCGGATGCTACACCGTGGGATCGGGAAAGCTTTCTGAAACTCACCTCAGTTTTCATCTCCTGGTGCTCGTGTTCTCCATTCAGGCCCCCTTACTAACAATCTCCCCACTTGGAGACTCGGCGCCTTTCCATGCCTCTTTCGTACCGTCTGCAATTTGTCCGCAGGATGAACTGCAAGAGGGGGAACCAATGAGAGACTCGCTGGAGGTGTTTGGTCGGGCACATGTCACTCTCATTTCCCATCACGAAGAAGAATTCACCAGCGGTTCAGCCTGCCACCCCGGATCGACAATAGGGCGTGAAGCCATCCAGCCGTGTTGCGTCCCACTCACAAAAAAGCGACTTGGGAAATGGAGCTCAGGGGCACTGCACTTCCCAAACCTGCAGTTCTAAACGATAACTATCGCCCCAAAATATATTGAGGTCAGGCTACGAAGAGGCGCTGAACGCAAGGCAGAACTGCAGGAAACGGATGTCAACGGGTACATCGGAATGGCCCCGATAGCACATGAAAAGCGCCAGAACGTGGACAATGATGCGGTTGGCCAAAAAGGGCGTATGCGTTTTTTCCTGAATATATTCAGGAAAAAACGCATACGCCCTTTTTGGCCAACCAAGCAACCTGGGAGAGCAAATCAGCACTACAAAGAAATCTCTCGCTCCCCGCGGGGCAAAAGGGCCAGGCGAAAAAAGTCTAAAAACCAGAAAGGCAGGACAGGCCACGGAGTCAAGGGAGCCTTGTTAAGCTGATGGGCGGGATGTCAATGGCCAACAGCCAATCTTCACAAGTGTATCCTCTTTCCCAAACCATGGAAAACACAGAACCACAGAGCATAGGGCACTTCCACACATGGGCGTTGACCTTGGGAAAATGAAAAAATCAACCAGACACAGGGACCCCAAAGTTGAGGGCTGCTGTCTTGACAAGAACCTCCACTCCGGTACACGTTTCATATCCCAGGAAAGAGCCAAGTGGACAAAGACGAGTGGACAAGTGGACAAAGACAAGTGGACAAGTGGACAAGTGGTGCTACGTAGGTCCAATGGAGTGTCACTCAGCCATGAAATCCACGTCATGAGGCTGGTAGCAGCATCCTGAGTGGATTTAGGTACGATCATCCTCAGTGAAATAAGTCCCACAAAAAAAGAAACTTATGATATCACTTATCGAGGGAATGTAAAAATCGCTCCCCATGCACTGAATCCCCAAACAGAACAGAGTCACGCTTTTAGAAAACACACTTATGCCTGCTTCAGGGGAAAGGTGAGGTGGGGTGACGCATAAAACTCGAGTTTGAAATGAGCACAGATACCCTTCCGAAAACCGAATATGGAATGGACACGACCTACTCCTTGCTCAATCAACTGGACTCACCAGACCCTGTTCATCGCACAAGTATCTATCCGACTAGTAAGCATCTTAAAAGCTAAGTCTTGATATCTCTGTGTAAGTGCATCAAGTGTGTGTCAAGCGGCCTAAAACCAGCAGGGAAAATCAGCTCAGACCCATTCTGAGGATACATTTCCAACATAAAGAAGAAACAAGCAGGGCAAAACAGAGAGAAATTCTTCCAAAATGCGTTCAGGGACTGGCATGCAACCAGGATTGACCACATCTACAGCCCCAGCGGCAGAAGACATAAGGCTGGACACTCTTGGCGCTGAGACGATTGGTGAGGTTGGGAAAGCAAATGCAGACCCTTGAAAGGAATCCTGCGTGCTCCCCATTCCATGGGTCCCAACTCTCCAGGTTCAACGCAATCTTCCGACAGCGAAAGCACTCATTGGAAACCCAGCGGATGCTACACCGTGGGATCGGGAAAGCTTTCTGAAACTCACCTCAGTTTTCATCTCCTGGTGCTCGTGTTCTCCATTCAGGCCCCCTTACTAACAATCTCCCCACTTGGAGACTCGGCGCCTTTCCATGCCTCTTTCGTACCGTCTGCAATTTGTCCGCAGGATGAACTGCAAGAGGGGGAACCAATGAGAGACTCGCTGGAGGTGTTTGGTCGGGCACATGTCACTCTCATTTCCCATCACGAAGAAGAATTCACCAGCGGTTCAGCCTGCCACCCCGGATCGACAATAGGGCGTGAAGCCATCCAGCCGTGTTGCGTCCCACTCACAAAAAAGCGACTTGGGAAATGGAGCTCAGGGGCACTGCACTTCCCAAACCTGCAGAGTTCTAAACGATAACTATCGCCCCAAAATATATTGAGGTCAGGCTACGAAGAGGCGCTGAACGCAAGGCAGAACTGCAGGAAACGGATGTCAACGGGTACATCGGAATGGCCCCGATAGCACATGAAAAGCGCCAGAACGTGGACAATGATGCGGTTGGCCAAAAAGGGCGTATGCGTTTTTTCCTGAATATATTCAGGAAAAAACGCATACGCCCTTTTTGGCCAACCAAGCAACCTGGGAGAGCAAATCAGCACTACAAAGAAATCTCTCGCTCCCCGCGGGGCAAAAGGGCCAGGCGAAAAAAGTCTAAAAACCAGAAAGGCAGGACAGGCCACGGAGTCAAGGGAGCCTTGTTAAGCTGATGGGCGGGATGTCAATGGCCAACAGCCAATCTTCACAAGTGTATCCTCTATCCCAAACCATGTAAAACACAGAACCACAGAGCGTAGGGCACTTCCACACATGGGCGTTGACCTTGGGAAAATGAAAAAATCAACCAGACACAGGGACCCCAAAGTTGAGGGCTGCTGTCTTGACAAGAACCTCCACTCCGGTACACGTTTCATATCCCAGGAAAGAGCCAAGTGGACAAAGACGAGTGGACAAGTGGACAAAGACAAGTGGACAAGTGGACAAGTGGTGCTACGTAGGTCCAATGGAGTGTCACTCAGCCATGAAATCCACGTCATGAGGCTGGTAGCAGCATCCTGAGTGGATTTAGGTACGATCATCCTCAGTGAAATAAGTCCCACAAAAAAAGAAACTTATGATATCACTTATCGAGGGAATGTAAAAATCGCTCCCCATGCACTGAATCCCCAAACAGAACAGAGTCACGCTTTTAGAAAACACACTTATGCCTGCTTCAGGGGAAAGGTGAGGTGGGGTGACGCATAAAACTCGAGTTTGAAATGAGCACAGATACCCTTCCGAAATCCGAATATGGAATGGACACGACCTACTCCTTGCTCAATCAACTGGACTCACCAGACCCTCTTCATCGCACAAGTATCTATCCGACTAGTAAGCATCTTAAAACTAAGTCTTCATATCTCTGTGTAAGTGCATCAAGTGTGTGTAAAGCGGCCTAAAACCAGCAGGGAAAATCAGCTCAGACCCATTCTGAGGATACATTTCCAACACAAAGAAGAAACAAGCAGGGCAAAACAGAGAGAAATTCTTCCAAAATGCGTTCAGGGACTGGCATGCAACCAGGATTGACCACATCTACAGCCTCAGCGGCAGAAGACATAAGGATGGACACTCTTGGGGCTGAGACGATTGGTGAGGTTGGGAAAGCAAATGCAGACCCTTGAAAGGAATCCTGCGTGCTCCCCATTCCATGGGTCCCAACTCTCCAGGTTCAACGCAATCTTCCGACAGTGAATGCACTCATTGGAAACCCAGCGGATGCTACACCGTGGGATCGGGAAAGCTTTCTGAAACTCACCTCAGTTTTCATCTCCTGGTGCTCGTGTTCTCCATTCAGGCCCCCTTACTAACAATCTCCCCACTTGGAGACTCGGCGCCTTTCCATGCCTCTTTCGTACCGTCTGCAATTTGTCCGCAGGATGAACTGCAAGAGGGGGAGGTGTTTGGTCGGGCACATGTCACTCTCATTTCCCATCACGAAGAAGAATTCACCAGAGGTTCAGCCTGCCACCCCGGATCGACAATAGGGCGTGAAGCCATCCAGCCGTGTTGCGTCCCACTCACAAAAAAGCGACTTGGGAAATGGAGCTCAGGGGCACTGCACTTCCCAAACCTGCAGAGTTCTAAACGATAACTATCGCCCCAAAATATATTGAGGTCAGGCTAGGAACAGACGCTGAACGCAAGGCAGAACTGCAGGAAACGGATGTCAACGGGTACATCGGAATGGCCCCGATAGCACATGAAAAGCGCCAGTACGTGGACAATGATGAGGTTGGCCAAAAAGGGCGTATGCGTTTTTTCCTGAATATATTCAGGAAAAAACGCATACGCCCTTTTTGGCCAACCAAGCAACCTGGGAGAGCAAATCAGCACTACAAAGAAATATCTCGCCCCCCCCCCCCGGGGCAAAAGGGCCAGGCGAAAAAAGTCTAAAAACCAGAAAGGCAGGACAGGCCACGGAGTCAAGGGAGCCTTTTTAAGCTGATGGGCGGGATGTCAATGGCCAACAGCCAATCTTCACAAGTGTATCCTCTTTCCCAAACCATGTAAAACACAGAACCGCAGAGCATAGGGCACTTCCACACATGGGCGTTGACCTTGGGAAAATGAAAAAATCAACCAGACACAGGGACCCCAAAGTTGAGGGCTGCTGTCTTGACAAGAACCTCCACTCCGGTACACGTTTCATATCCCAGGAAAGAGCCAAGTGGACAAAGACGAGTGGACAAGTGGACAAAGACAAGTGGACAAGTGGACAAGTGGTGCTACGTAGGTCCAATGGAGTGTCACTCAGCCATGAAATCCACGTCATGAGGCTGGTAGCAGCATCCTGAGTGGATTTAGGTACGATCATCCTCAGTGAAATAAGTCCCACAAAAAAAGAAACTTATGATATCACTTATCGAGGGAATGTAAAAATCGCTCCCCATGCACTGAATCCCCAAACAGAACAGAGTCACGCTTTTAGAAAACACACTTATGCCTGCTTCAGGGGAAAGGTGAGGTGGGGTGACGCATAAAACTCGAGTTTGAAATGAGCACAGATACCCTTCCGAAAACCGAATATGGAATGGACACGACCTACTCCTTGCTCAATCAACTGGACTCACCAGACCCTGTTCATCGCACAAGTATCTATCCGACTAGTAAGCATCTTAAAAGCTAAGTCTTGATATCTCTGTGTAAGTGCATCAAGTGTGTGTCAAGCGGCCTAAAACCAGCAGGGAAAATCAGCTCAGACCCATTCTGAGGATACATTTCCAACATAAAGAAGAAACAAGCAGGGCAAAACAGAGAGAAATTCTTCCAAAATGCGTTCAGGGACTGGCATGCAACCAGGATTGACCACATCTACAGCCCCAGCGGCAGAAGACATAAGGCTGGACACTCTTGGGGCTGAGACGATTGGTGAGGTTGGGAAAGCAAATGCAGACCCTTGAAAGGAATCCTGCGTGCTCCCCATTCCATGGGTCCCAACTCTCCAGGTTCAACGCAATCTTCCGACAGCGAAAGCACTCATTGGAAACCCAGCGGATGCTACACCGTGGGATCGGGAAAGCTTTCTGAAACTCACCTCAGTTTTCATCTCCTGGTGCTCGTGTTCTCCATTCAGGCCCCCTTACTAACAATCTCCCCACTTGGAGACTCGGCGCCTTTCCATGCCTCTTTCGTACCGTCTGCAATTTGTCCGCAGGATGAACTGCAAGAGGGGGAACCAATGAGAGACTCGCTGGAGGTGTTTGGTCGGGCACATGTCACTCTCATTTCCCATCACGAAGAAGAATTCACCAGAGGTTCAGCCTGCCACCCCGGATCGACAATAGGGCGTGAAGCCATCCAGCCGTGTTGCGTCCCACTCACAAAAAAGCGACTTGGGAAATGGAGCTCAGGGGCACTGCACTTCCCAAACCTGCAGTTCTAAACGATAACTATCGCCCCAAAATATATTGAGGTCAGGCTACGAAGAGGCGCTGAACGCAAGGCAGAACTGCAGGAAACGGATGTCAACGGGTACATCGGAATGGCCCCGATAGCACATGAAAAGCGCCAGAACGTGGACAATGATGCGGTTGGCCAAAAAGGGCGTATGCGTTTTTTCCTGAATATATTCAGGAAAAAACGCATACGCCCTTTTTGGCCAACCAAGCAACCTGGGAGAGCAAATCAGCACTACAAAGAAATCTCTCGCTCCCCGCGGGGCAAAAGGGCCAGGCGAAAAAAGTCTAAAAACCAGAAAGGCAGGACAGGCCACGGAGTCAAGGGAGCCTTTTTAAGCTGATGGGCGGGATGTCAATGGCCAACAGCCAATCTTCACAAGTGTATCCTCTATCCCAAACCATGTAAAACACAGAACCACAGAGCATAGGGCACTTCCACACATGGGCGTTGACCTTGGGAAAATGAAAAAATCAACCAGACACAGGGACCCCAAAGTTGAGGGCTGCTGTCTTGACAAGAACCTCCACTCCGGTACACGTTTCATATCCCAGGAAAGAGCCAAGTGGACAAAGACGAGTGGACAAGTGGACAAAGACAAGTGGACAAGTGGACAAGTGGTGCTACGTAGGTCCAATGGAGTGTCACTCAGCCATGAAATCCACGTCATGAGGCTGGTAGCAGCATCCTGAGTGGATTTAGGTACGATCATCCTCAGTGAAATAAGTCCCACAAAAAAAGAAACTTATGATATCACTTATCGAGGGAATGTAAAAATCGCTCCCCATGCACTGAATCCCCAAACAGAACAGAGTCACGCTTTTAGAAAACACACTTATGCCTGCTTCAGGGGAAAGGTGAGGTGGGGTGACGCATAAAACTCGAGTTTGAAATGAGCACAGATACCCTTCCGAAATCCGAATATGGAATGGACACGACCTACTCCTTGCTCAATCAACTGGACTCACCAGACCCTCTTCATCGCACAAGTATCTATCCGACTAGTAAGCATCTTAAAACTAAGTCTTCATATCTCTGTGTAAGTGCATCAAGTGTGTGTAAAGCGGCCTAAAACCAGCAGGGAAAATCAGCTCAGACCCATTCTGAGGATACATTTCCAACACAAAGAAGAAACAAGCAGGGCAAAACAGAGAGAAATTCTTCCAAAATGCGTTCAGGGACTGGCATGCAACCAGGATTGACCACATCTACAGCCTCAGCGGCAGAAGACATAAGGATGGACACTCTTGGGGCTGAGACGATTGGTGAGGTTGGGAAAGCAAATGCAGACCCCTGAAAGAAATCCTGCGTGCTCCCCATTCCATGGGTCCCAACTCTCCAGGTTCAACGCAATCTTCCGACAGTGAATGCACTCATTGGAAACCCAGCGGATGCTACACCGTGGGATCGGGAAAGCTTTCTGAAACTCACCTCAGTTTTCATCTCCTGGTGCTCGTGTTCTCCATTCAGGCCCCCTTACTAACAATCTCCCCACTTGGAGACTCGGCGCCTTTCCATGCCTCTTTCGTACCGTCTGCAATTTGTCCGCAGGATGAACTGCAAGAGGGGGAGGTGTTTGGTCGGGCACATGTCACTCTCATTTCCCATCACGAAGAAGAATTCACCAGAGGTTCAGCCTGCCACCCCGGATCGACAATAGGGCGTGAAGCCATCCAGCCGTGTTGCGTCCCACTCACAAAAAAGCGACTTGGGAAATGGAGCTCAGGGGCACTGCACTTCCCAAACCTGCAGAGTTCTAAACGATAACTATCGCCGCAAAATATATTGAGGTCAGGCTAGGAACAGACGCTGAACGCAAGGCAGAACTGCAGGAAACGGATGTCAACGGGTACATCGGAATGGCCCCGATAGCACATGAAAAGCGCCAGTACGTGGACAATGATGAGGTTGGCCAAAAAGGGCGTATGCGTTTTTTCCTGAATATATTCAGGAAAAAACGCATACGCCCTTTTTGGCCAACCAAGCAACCTGGGAGAGCAAATCAGCACTACAAAGAAATATCTCGCCCCCCCCCCCGGGGCAAAAGGGCCAGGCGAAAAAAGTCTAAAAACCAGAAAGGCAGGACAGGCCACGGAGTCAAGGGAGCCTTTTTAAGCTGATGGGCGGGATGTCAATGGCCAACAGCCAATCTTCACAAGTGTATCCTCTTTCCCAAACCATGTAAAACACAGAACCGCAGAGCATAGGGCACTTCCACACATGGGCGTTGACCTTGGGAAAATGAAAAAATCAACCAGACACAGGGACCCCAAAGTTGAGGGCTGCTGTCTTGACAAGAACCTCCACTCCGGTACACGTTTCATATCCCAGGAAAGAGCCAAGTGGACAAAGACGAGTGGACAAGTGGACAAAGACAAGTGGACAAGTGGACAAGTGGTGCTACGTAGGTCCAATGGAGTGTCACTCAGCCATGAAATCCACGTCATGAGGCTGGTAGCAGCATCCTGAGTGGATTTAGGTACGATCATCCTCAGTGAAATAAGTCCCACAAAAAAAGAAACTTATGATATCACTTATCGAGGGAATGTAAAAATCGCTCCCCATGCACTGAATCCCCAAACAGAACAGAGTCACGCTTTTAGAAAACACACTTATGCCTGCTTCAGGGGAAAGGTGAGGTGGGGTGACGCATAAAACTCGAGTTTGAAATGAGCACAGATACCCTTCCGAAAACCGAATATGGAATGGACACGACCTACTCCTTGCTCAATCAACTGGACTCACCAGACCCTGTTCATCGCACAAGTATCTATCCGACTAGTAAGCATCTTAAAAGCTAAGTCTTGATATCTCTGTGTAAGTGCATCAAGTGTGTGTCAAGCGGCCTAAAACCAGCAGGGAAAATCAGCTCAGACCCATTCTGAGGATACATTTCCAACATAAAGAAGAAACAAGCAGGGCAAAACAGAGAGAAATTCTTCCAAAATGCGTTCAGGGACTGGCATGCAACCAGGATTGACCACATCTACAGCCCCAGCGGCAGAAGACATAAGGCTGGACACTCTTGGGGCTGAGACGATTGGTGAGGTTGGGAAAGCAAATGCAGACCCTTGAAAGGAATCCTGCGTGCTCCCCATTCCATGGGTCCCAACTCTCCAGGTTCAACGCAATCTTCCGACAGCGAAAGCACTCATTGGAAACCCAGCGGATGCTACACCGTGGGATCGGGAAAGCTTTCTGAAACTCACCTCAGTTTTCATCTCCTGGTGCTCGTGTTCTCCATTCAGGCCCCCTTACTAACAATCTCCCCACTTGGAGACTCGGCGCCTTTCCATGCCTCTTTCGTACCGTCTGCAATTTGTCCGCAGGATGAACTGCAAGAGGGGGAACCAATGAGAGACTCGCTGGAGGTGTTTGGTCGGGCACATGTCACTCTCATTTCCCATCACGAAGAAGAATTCACCAGAGGTTCAGCCTGCCACCCCGGATCGACAATAGGGCGTGAAGCCATCAGGCGTGTTGCGTCCCACTCACAAAAAAGCGACTTGGGAAATGGAGCTCAGGGGCACTGCACTTCCCAAACCTGCAGAGTTCTAAACGATAACTATCGCCCCAAAATATATTGAGGTCAGGCTACGAAGAGGCGCTGAACGCAAGGCAGAACTGCAGGAAACGGATGTCAACGGGTACATCGGAATGGCCCCGATAGCACATGAAAAGCGCCAGAACGTGGACAATGATGCGGTTGGCCAAAAAGGGCGTATGCGTTTTTTCCTGAATATATTCAGGAAAAAACGCATACGCCCTTTTTGGCCAACCAAGCAACCTGGGAGAGCAAATCAGCACTACAAAGAAATCTCTCGCCCCCCCCGGGGCAAAAGGGCCAGGCGAAAAAAGTCTAAACACCAGAAAGGCAGGACAGGCCACGGAGTCAAGGGAGCCTTGTTAAGCTGATGGGCGGGATGTCAATGGCCAACAGCCAATCTTCACAAGTGTATCCTCTTTCCCAAACCATGGAAAACACAGAACCACAGAGCATAGGGCACTTCCACACATGGGCGTTGACCTTGGGAAAATCAAAAAATCAACCAGACACAGGGACCCCAAAGTTGAGGGCTGCTGTCTTGACAAGAACCTCCACTCCGGTACACGTTTCATATCCCAGGAAAGAGCCAAGTGGACAAGTGGACAAAGACAAGTGGACAAGTGGACAAGTGGTGCTACGTAGGTCCAATGGAGTGTCACTCAGCCATGAAATCCACGTCATGAGGCTGGTAGCAGCATCCTGAGTGGATTTAGGTACGATCATCCTCAGTGAAATAAGTCCCACAAAAAAAGAAACTTATGATATCACTTATCGAGGGAATGTAAAAATCGCTCCCCATGCACTGAATCCCCAAACAGAACAGAGTCACGCTTTTAGAAAACACACTTATGCCTGCTTCAGGGGAAAGGTGAGGTGGGGTGACGCATAAAACTCGAGTTTGAAATGAGCACAGATACCCTTCCGAAAACCGAATATGGAATGGACACGACCTACTCCTTGCTCAATCAACTGGACTCACCAGACCCTGTTCATCGCACAAGTATCTATCCGACTAGTAAGCATCTTAAAAGCTAAGTCTTGATATCTCTGTGTAAGTGCATCAAGTGTGTGTCAAGCGGCCTAAAACCAGCAGGGAAAATCAGCTCAGACCCATTCTGAGGATACATTTCCAACATAAAGAAGAAACAAGCAGGGCAAAACAGAGAGAAATTCTTCCAAAATGCGTTCAGGGACTGGCATGCAACCAGGATTGACCACATCTACAGCCCCAGCGGCAGAAGACATAAGGCTGGACACTCTTGGGGCCGAGACGATTGGTGAGGTTGGGAAAGCAAATGCAGACCCTTGAAAGGAATCCTGCGTGCTCCCCATTCCATGGGTCCCAACTCTCCAGGTTCAACGCAATCTTCCGACAGCGAAAGCACTCATTGGAAACCCAGCGGATGCTACACCGTGGGATCGGGAAAGCTTTCTGAAACTCACCTCAGTTTTCATCTCCTGGTGCTCGTGTTCTCCATTCAGGCCCCCTTACTAACAATCTCCCCACTTGGAGACTCGGCGCCTTTCCATGCCTCTTTCGTACCGTCTGCAATTTGTCCGCAGGATGAACTGCAAGAGGGGGAACCAATGAGAGACTCGCTGGAGGTGTTTGGTCGGGCACATGTCACTCTCATTTCCCATCACGAAGAAGAATTCACCAGAGGTTCAGCCTGCCACCCCGGATCGACAATAGGGCGTGAAGCCATCCAGCCGTGTTGCGTCCCACTCACAAAAAAGCGACTTGGGAAATGGAGCTCAGGGGCACTGCACTTCTCAAACCTCCAGTGTTCTAAATGATAACTTGGTCCAAAAATATATTGATGTCAGAGTATGAAGAGGATTTGAAGTCAAGGCAGAATTGCTGGAAACATCCCTTTAGAAATCGCTACAGATCAACTGAATTACAATATAGAAGAGAGTTAAATATTTGAAAACACACTGATGCCTACTTTAGGGCATTGGTGATGTGGGGTGATGCATAAAACAAGAGTTTGAAATTAGCACAGATACCGTTCCATAAACCAAGTATGTAATCCTCAAGACCTACTCATTGCTCAATGATCTGTACTCAACCCACCCTATTCACCACAGAAGAATATATCTGAGTTGTACAAATATTAAAATGTATTTATTGATATCCCTGTGTAGGTGAATCACGTGAGTGTAAAGCGACATAACCACAGCAGTGAAAATCAGCTAAACCCCATTATAAACATAAACATATTCAGGCAAAACCCATACGCCCTTTTTGGCGAACCAAACAACCACGAAATGCAAATCAGCACTACAAAGTATTCTGACTTCGCATTAGTCAATAGTGCCATCTTGGAAAAGTGTAAACCAGAAATGCAGCTCAGGCCATGGAGCAAAGGAAGCCTCTTTACCCTGATTGGGGGGATGTAAATAGTCAACGGCCACTCTGGAAAAGTGCATTCTGTTTCCTTAACCTTCTAAAAAAATAGAGCTACAGACCATACGGCACTTCCAATCTTGAGCGTATATCGTGGTAAAACCAAAAGTCAACAGGACACAGGCATCCCTACGTTTAATGCTGCTCTGCTTAAAATGCCTCAACTTGGGTACAACATACATGTCCTTGAAGGAAGAAATGGATAAAGAATTTGTGGTACTTATGTACAATGTAATATTCCTGAGCAATTAAATCAATGAAATAAGGCCAGTTGCAGCAACTCGTGGAGACTCACGTACGATCATTCTAAGTGATGTAAGTCATACATTAGTAGAGACTTATCATAAGGTATCAATTATACGTGGTATCTAAAAATAGCTACACATGAACTCACTTACAAAACAGAAACTGAGTCACACATAAAGAAAACACATTTATGACTTCTAAAAGAGAAAGGTGCGGTGGGGGTGATGCATAAACCAGGAGGTTGGAATTAGCATAGATACGGTTCCATAAACAAAATACGTAATCAACAGGACCTGCTGAATAGCTCAAGTAGCTGGACTCAGCACACTGCTGTCACCGGAAAAGCTATATAAGACTGTAAGAATCTGTAAAAGAATTGATTGGTGTCTCTCTTTAAGTGAATCAAGTGGATATATGTAGTGCAGGAAGAATCATAGTATTGAAAATCAGCTCTACCCCATTATAAAATTAAATAAAAAGAACAAAAAAAGACAGTGAGAGAGAGAAATTCTTACAAAATGTGTTCAAGGGCTGTGATGCAACCTGGACTGACCACATCTAGACACACAGCTGGATGGGACCTAAGGCTCTACACTCGTGGGTCTGAGAGGCTTGCTGAGGATGGGACAGCAAATGCAGTACTTTTACAGTAACACTGCCTGGCCCCCATTCCATGGGTCCCATATCTCCAGGTGCAGAGGACCCTTCCTCCAGGTAAAACATGAATGGGACATCCAGAGGATGGTACACCGTCTGTTCGGGAAGAGTGAGGAAGCGGTATCGCTTTGCACCAGTCAGAATGGCCAACCTCACAAAGTGTAAAACCTGAAATGCAGGACAGGGCGTGGATAAAAGGGAACCCTGACAAGCTGATGGTGGGAATGTAAATTGCTAACAGCCACTCTGGAGAAGTGGGTGGTGATTCCTTAAAAATCTAAAAAGCAGAGCTTCAGAGCATATGGCACTTCCACTCCTGGGCCTGTATCTTGGAAAAAACGTAAAGTGACAGTACCCAGGCACTCCAAAATTTATGCAGCCCTGTTTACAAGAGCCCCTACTTGGAAGCTACGTAAACGTCCTTGGAAGGAAGACTGGATAAAGAAATTATGGTAGATATGTACAGTGGAATATTACTCAGCCACGAAATGAATGAAATAAGGCCATTTGCAGCCACTCGGAAGGACCTAGATGCATTCATACTATGTGGCATAAATCAGACAATGATAAATATCATATGATATTACTTATCTGTGGAATCTACATATTGATACAAAGGTACTATCTTACAACACAGAAACAGAGTCCCAGGCTTAGAACACAAACTTATGGTTACCAAACTGGAAAGGTGTGTTGGAGGCACAAATCATGAGGTTGGAGTTAGTATATACATATTTACAGAGAGAAAACTTGTCATCAAACTGGATCTGCTGTAGAGCACTTGGAACTCTTCTCAACACCCTTTAGTAACCTCAATGGGAAAATAATTCCAAAGAGAATGTATAGTCATCTCTGTATAAATGAATCATGTTGGTGTATATCAAAAATGAACACAACATGGTAAATCAACTATACCCCATTATAAATTTAAAATTAAATTATAGAAAAGAAAAATGATCACTAAATCCATTTAGTCACGGTGGACGTGCTAGTGTCACATCCTTGGACACAGACACAATTTGATCCCAAGGCTGGACTGTTGTGGGCCTGAGGACCTCGGAAGGATACGCCAGCTAATTCACCCCCCTTGAACATGTAGTACTTGGTCCCCTCTGCATGGGATCACAATCTCCAGATCGAAGTGTGCCCTCATACTACTAAACCAACCCTCTGACACCCAAAGGATGGTGGGCTCTCTGGGCTGCATGACATTTGGAAAATCACCTGGTCTCAACATACCCTGGTGTTTGGGTTCCGACCTTCTGACTCCTTCGTTAGGGTCATCAGACTCTACACGACAGCCCCCTCAACAGGTGACTCTGCAGGGGTTTATGCTTGTTCGGGGGCTGAAGGGGAAGGGGGAAGGAGGAATGGGACGGAAGCCCTTACATGTTTGGTCAGGCACATCCCGCTCTAAGTTAAAACCCAGGAACAGGACTGTCCCTACAGCTAAGGTTGTGTCATTAACCAGAGAGGGACAGGAGAAATCCTGCCGCCTTCTCTTTCCCATAACAACAATTCTAAACCTGGACCTTATAGGCACTTCATATTCACAATGCCTGGGAAGCTGTAAGTGACAACAGCCCTCAAAAAATGTCTTGGTGGGCTTCCCTGGTGGGACAGTGGTTGAGAGTCCTCCTACCGATGCAGGGGACATGGGTTCGTGCCCCTGTTCAGGAGGATCCCACACGCCATGGACCAGCTGGGCCCGTGAGCCATGGCCGCTGAATCTGTGCATCCGGAGCCCGTGCATCCTGAGCCTGTGCTCTGCAGTAGCAGAGACCACGGCAGTGAGAGACCCGTGTACCACACACAAAAAAAATGTCTTGGGGTAGGTAATCGAAATAGACTTCAAAACAAGGCAACCTTTCAATAACCCTTTTTCAAGGGGTACATTTTACTCACACTGTTCAAAAAAAAGCACACATGAAGATGCTCACCATTGCTTTATGTCAGACAAATGCAAATCAGATGTACAAAGAAGTATCACCTAGAACCACTCAGAATAGCCATCCTCACAATGTCTAGAAACAAGAAATGCTTCAGAAGGTGTGGAAAAAAGAGAAACCTTCTACATATTATTCGTATATTTTAATCTGCTTTGGGTCCCCGTTGCTGCATGCGGCTTTTCTATAGTTGCAGCAAGCGGGGGCTACTCATCGTTGTGGTACGCAGCCTTCTCTTTGCGGTGGCTTCTCTTGTTGTGGAGCACAGGCTCTAAGCACACAGGCTTCAGTAGTTGTGGCACGTGAGCTCAGTAGTTGTGGCTCATGGGCTCTAGAGCGCAGACTCAGTAGTTGTGGCACACAGGCTTAGGTGCTCTGCAGCGTGTGGGATCTTCCTGGGTCAGGGCTCAAACCTGTGTCCCCTTCACTGGTAGGCAGATTCTTAACAACTGTGCCACAAATACTTCACTATTGGTGGCAATGCCAATTGGCAACAGCCACTATGGAGCACAGAATGGAGGTTACCAGAGTAAGGGGAGGCGGGAGGGATAAATTGGGATTGACATATACACACCACTATATATTTTAAAAATAAAAAATACGGGCCTACTGTATAGCACTTGAGGAACTCTACACAATACTCTGTAATGACCTGTGTGGGAAAGGAATCCAAAAAGGATTGGATATATGTATAACTGCTTCACTCTGCTGTGTAGCAGAAAGTAACACAACATTGTAAATCAACTATACTCCAAAGAAATTGAAATGAAATGAAAGAAAAGAAAATAAAATAGAGCTACCGGATGATCCAGCAAGTTTACTCCTGTGTGCATATCTGGAGGAAAGCATAAATCGAAAAGACACATCTTCCCCAATGTTCACTGCAACACTCTTTACAATAGTGAAGACATGGAAGCAACCAAAATGTCCATCAACATACGAATATAGGTAAAGAATATGTGATACATATATATAATGGAATATGACTCAGCCATAAAATAGAAGAAAATAGGGGCTTCCCTGGTGGTGCAGTGGTTGAGAGTCTGCCTGCTGATGCAGGGGACACGGGTTCATGCCCCGGTCTGGGAAGATCCCACATGCCATGGGGCGACTAGGCCCGTGAGCCATGGCCGCTGAACCTGCGCGTCCGGAGCCTGTGTATCCTGAGCCTGTGCTCCGCAATGGGAGAGGCCACGACAGTGAGAGGCCTGTGTACCGCAAAAGAAAAAAAAATAGAAGAAAATAATGTCAATTGCAGTAACATGGATGGACCTAGAGATGATTGTACTAAGTGAAGTAAGTCAGACAGAGTAAGACAAATATTGTATGATATCACTTCTAGGTGGAAACTAAAAATTGATACAAATGAACTAACTTACAAAACAGAGGCAGACTCACAGACTTGGAAAACAAACTTATGGTTACCAAAGGGGAAAGGTGGGGGGAGGGGTAAATCAAGAACTTGGGGTAAACATACGAATACTACTCTATATAATATAGGTAAGCAACAAGGACCTACTGTATAGCACAGGCAACTCTACTCAATATTCTGGGAATATCTTTATCAGAAAAGACTCTGAAAAAGAATGAATATATGCATATGTGTAACTGAATCACTTTCTGTGCAGCTGAAATGAACACAACATTGTAAATCAACTATACTCCAATAAAATTTAAATTACAAAATAAAGAAAATCACCTCATTTCAAAAGAAAAAAAGAATTCCCATATATTTTTATGGCTTGATAGCTTACTTTCTTAGTGCTCAATATTATCCCATTCCCAGTATATATTAATACTATATCATTTCATTCACCTATTGGAGGACACCTTAGTTTCATTCACATTTTGGCAATATTGAATTAGGTGCTATAAATATCCATACGCAGGTTTTCATCTGGAAGTATGTTTTAAACTACTTTCAGTTAATATCCATGAGAACACTTGCTGGATTGTACAGTAATGGAATGTTCAATATTATAGCAAGTGTCAATCAGACTACCAAAGTAGCTGCATTATTTTTCATTTCCATCAATAACAAATGTCATTTCCTAATGTTCCGCATCCGCTACAGAATTTGTCCTTGTCATTGTACACATTT
Source organism: Kogia breviceps (assembly GCF_026419965.1). NCBI lineage: Eukaryota > Metazoa > Chordata > Mammalia > Artiodactyla > Physeteridae > Kogia > Kogia breviceps. The sequence goes on along the minus strand of NW_026711928.1, from coordinate 821,561 downwards.
TAGCCATTCTAAGTGTTACATAGTGGTATGTAATTGTATTTTTAATTTGCTTTTTTATGGTAGCATGTAATCTGGATTATTCTTCTGTATACTTATATGCATGGTGTCTATTTTCTTTGGTGAGGTGCCCATAAAGTATAATGGTCCACATTTTATTTAGGCTGCTTTCATTTTTTTCTAACCAATCTGTACTGTTTTATTTCTTTTTATGCCTTATTGCATTAGTAAGGACTTGGAGTAAAATATGGAAAAGGAGTCATGAAAGGGGACATCCTTGTTTTTACCTGAACTTAGTGACAAAGCTTCATGTTTTTAACCATTAATCATGAGGTAAGATCAAAGTTTCCTGTAGACCTTTATTATCAACTTGAGAAACTTCCAGTCTATTTCTTTAACTAAGAGTTTTTATGAAGAATGGGTTTTAGGTTTTTTCAAAGGTCTTCTGAATCTAGTGATATGTTAATGATTGTCTTTAGGGTGTTGATATGATGAATATAATTATTTGATTTCAGAATGTTGAACAAGCCTTGCATAACTGGGATTATTCCTTCTCATTCATGATATAAAATTCTCTCAAAATATTGTTGGATTTGATTTGTTAATATTTTGTTGACGATTTTTGCATTGATGGTCCTGAGAGATATTGGTCAATTTTCTTTACTATTCATATGTTTCTCTAAGTTTGGATGTTATGGATTTAGTGTGAGACATTAATTTGGGGAGATTCTCAGTCATTTTAAAAAATTCTTTCTGTTCTTTGTTACCTTTATTTTCCTCCTGCTATATCCATTATGTATAGGTCACAGCATTTTCACTGTTCCACAATTATTGATTACTCTGTTCTGCTGATTTCTTTCCTGCCCATTTTTTCTTTTGAGATTTAAAGGTTTCTCTTGATATGTCTTCAAGCTCACAGATATTTCTCCTCAGCCAGCCCCTTCACTGCTAAAACAAAATACGAGAGACTTGGTATTTTATAAACAACAGAATATTTTTGTTTTCTCATAATTGCTGAGGCTGAAAAGTTCAAGAACTAGTTACCAGGGGCTTCCCTGGTGGCACAGTGGTTAAGAATCTCCATACCAATAAAGGGGACACAGGTTGCCCTGTCTGGGAAGATCCCACATGCCATGGAACAACTAAGCCCGTGCACTACAACTACTGAGCCTGCACTCTACAGCCTGCAAGCAATAACTATTGAGCCTGCATGACACAACTACGAAGCCCATGCACCTAGAGTCCATACTCCACAACAAGAGAAACCACTGCAAGGAGAAACCCGTGCGCCGCAACGATGAGTAACCCCTGTGTGACACAACTAGAGAAACCTTGTGCAGCAACGAAGACCCAATGCAACAAAAAATAAATAAAATTAAATCTTTTGACTTCTGAGATGACTCACTCACATGGTTGTAAGTAAGAGGCCTCAGTTCCTTGACACATGGATCTCTCCTTAGGGCTGCTTGAGTGTCCTCATGACATGGAAGCTGGATTACCCCAGGATGAGTGATCTAGCAGAAACCAAAGCAGAAGCTGCAATGTCTTTGATAAACTTGGAAACTGCACTTTGTCATTTCTGCAATTTCTTATTAGTTAAACAGTGAGCTTTTTTCAAGTGTGAGGAGACACACAGGTAGATGAAGACTGGGAGATAACTAGGGGATAATTAGGGCCATCTTGGAGGCTGGCTACCAAAGTGGCTGACTAGACGAAGACTGAATTTTGTTTTCTTCACGTCTGGGGAGAAAATGGTCAGTGAATCCCATTGGTGGTCTTTGAGATGTACCAAAGCTACCTCTTGCTCTCACCCCCAGCCGTGTGGCTGACAGGATCTTGCTGCTCCGGCCATGTGTCAGGCCTGTGCCTCTGAGGTGAGAGAGCCAAGTTCAGGACATTTATCTACCAGAGACCTCCAGCACCTTATAATATCAAATGATGAAAACTCTCCCAGAGATATCCGTCTCCATGCTGAGACCTGGGGCTCCAGTCAGAGACCAGCAAGATATGGTGCCGGACATCCCATGCCAAACAACTAGCAAGACAGGAATGCAGGCCCACCCATTAGCAAAGGGGCTGACTAAAATCATAATAAGGCCACAGACACCCCAAAACACACCACCGGATGCAGAATTGCCCACCAGAAGGACAAGATCCAGACACACCCACCAGAACACAGGCACCAGTCCCCTCCACCAGAAAGCCTGCACAACCCACTGAACCAACCTTAGTCACTGGAGGCAGACACCAAAACAATGGGAATTACGAATCTGCAGCCTGCAAAAAGGTGACCCCAAACACAGTCCCCAAAGCCAAATGAGAAGACAGAGAAACACACAGCAGATGAAGGAGCAAGGTAAAAACTCACCGGACCAAACAAATGTAGAGAAAACAGGCAGTCTACCTGAAAAAGAATTCAGAGTAATGATAGTAAAGATGATCCCAAATCTTGGAACTGGAATGGAGAATATACAAGAAACATTTCACAAGGACCTAGAAGAACTAAAGAGCAAACAATGATGAACAACACAATAAATGGAATTTAAAATTCTCAAGAAGGAAACAATAGCAGAATAACTGAGGCAGAAGAATGGATAAATGACCTGGAAGATAAAATAGTGGAAATAACTACTGCAGAGCAGAATAAAGAAAAAAGAATTGAGGACAATCTGAGACACTTCTGGGACCACATTAAACACACCAACATTCGAATATCAGGGTCCCAGAAGTAGAAGAGAAAAAGAAAGAGACTGAGAAAATATTTGAAGAGATTTTCATTGAAAAGTTCCCTAATATGGGAAAGGGAATCATTAATCAAGTCCGGGAAGTGCAGAGAGTCCCATACAAGATAAACCCAAGGAGAAACATGCCAAAACATATATTAATCAAACTATCAAAAATTAAATAACAAAGAAAAAATATTAAAAGCAGCAAGGGAAAAACAACAAATAACAAACAAGGGAATCCCCGTAAGGTTAACAGATGATCTTTCAGCAGAAACTCTGTAAGCCAGAAGGGACTGGCAGGACATATTTAAAGTGATGAAAGGGGAAAAGCTACAACCAAGATTACTCGAACCAGCAAAGATCTCATTCAGATTTGACAGAGAAATTAAAATCTTTACAGACAAGCAAAAACTAAGAGAATTTAGCACCACCAAACCAGCTTTACAAGAAATGCTAAAGGAAATTCTCTAGGCAGGAAACACAAGAGAAGGAAAAGACCTACAATAACAAACCCAAGACAATTAAGAAAATGGTCATAAGAACATACATATCAATAATTACCTTAAATGTAAATGGATTAAATGCTCCAACCAAAAGACATAGACTGGCTGAATGGATCCAAAAACATAACTGGTATATATGTGGTCTACAAGAGACCCACTTGAGACCTGGGGACACATGCAGACTGAAAGTTAGGGGATGGAATAAGATAATCCATGCAAATGGAAATCAAAAGAAAGCTAGAGTAGCAATTCTCATATCCGACAAAAAAGACTTTAAAATAAAGACTATTACAGGAAACAAAGAAGGACACTACATATCATCAAGGGATCAATCCAAGAAAAAGATATAACAATTCTATATACTTATGCACCCAACATAGGAGCAACTTAATACATAAGGCAAATGCTAACAGCCATAAAAGGGGAAATCGACAGTAACACAATCATAGTAGGGGACTTTAGCACCCCTCTTTCACCAATGAACAGATCATCCAAAATGAAAATAAATAAAGAAACACAAGCTTTAAAATGATACATTAAACAAGATGGACTTAATTGATACTCACAGGACATTCCATCCAAAAACAACAGAATACACTTTTTCTCAAGGGCTCGTGGAACATTCTCCAGGATAGATCATATCTTGGGTCACAAATCAAGCCTTGGTAAATTTAAGAAAATTGAAATCATTATCAAGTATCTTTTCCAACCATAATGCTATCAGACTAGATATCAATTACAGGAAAAAATAATCTGTAAAAAATACAAACACATGGACACTAAACAATACTCTACTTAATAACCAAGGCATCACTGATGAAATCAAAGAGGAAATTTAAAAATACCTAGAAACAAATGACAATGAAAACATGAAGACCCAAAACCTATGGGATGCAGCAAAAGGAGTTCTAAGAGGGAAGTTTATAGCAATAAAATCCTACCTCAAGAAACAAGAAACATCTCAAATAAACAAGCTAACCTTACACCTAAAGCAATTAGAGAAAGAAAGAAAAAAAAACAAAGTCAGCAGAGGAAAGAAATCATAAAGATCATATCAGAAATAAATGAAAAATAAATGAAGGAAACAACAGCAAAGATCAAACAAACTAAAAGCTGGTTCCCTGAGAAGATAGACAAAATTGATAAACTATTAGCCAGACTCATCAAGAAAAGAAGGGACAGGACTCAAATCAATAGAATTACAAATGAAAAAGGAGAAGTAACAACTGACACTGCAGAAATACAAAGGATCATGAGAGATTACTGCAAGCAACTATAGGCCAATAAAATGGACAACCTGGAAGAAATGGACAAATTCTTAGAAAAGCACAGCCTTCCAAGACTGAACCAGGAAGAAATAGAAACTATAAACAAACCAATCCCAAGCACTGAAATTGAGACTGTGATTATAAATATTCCAACAAACAAAAGCCCAGGACCAGATGGCTTCACATGCAAATTCCATCAAACATTTAGAGAAGAGTTAACACCTATCCTTCTCAAACTCTTCCAAAATAGAGCAGAGGGAGGATCTCTCCCAAACTTATTCTATGAGACCACCATCTCCCTGATACCAAAACCAGACAAAGATGTCACAAAGAAAGAAAACTACAGGTCAATATCACTGATTAACATAGATGGAAAAATCCACACCAAAATACTAGCAAACAGAAATCAACAGAGCATTAAAAGGATCATACACCAAGATCAAGTGGGGTTTATCCAAGGGATGCAAGGATTCTTCAATATATGCAAATCAATGTGATACACCATACTAAAATACTGAAGGATAAAAACCATATGATCATCTCAATAGATGCAGAAAATTCTTCTGACAATATTAAATAACCATTTATGATTTTTAAAAAACCCAAGAAAGTAGGCATAGAGGGAACTTTCCTTAACATAATAAAAGCCATATATGACAAACCCACAGCCAACATCATTCTCAATGGTGAAAAAGTGAAACCATTTCCACCAATATTAGAAGCAAGACAAGGTTGCCCACTCTCACCACTATGATTCAACACACTTCTGGAATTTTTAGCTACAGCAACCAGAGAAGAAAAGGAAACAAAAGGAATCCAAATCAGAAAATAAGAAGTTAAGCTCTCACTGTTTGCAGATGACATGATACTATACATAGAGAATCCTAGAGATGCTACCAGAAACCTACTAGACTTAATCAATCAATCTGGTAAGGTTGCAGCATACAAAATTAATGTACACATATCTCTTTCATTCCTATACACTAAAATGAAAAATCTGAAAGAGAAATTAAGGAAACACTCCCATTTACCGCTGCAACAAAAAGAATAAAATACCTAGGAATAAACCTACCTAAGGAGACAAAAGACGTTTACTCAACAAACTATAAGACACTGAGGAAAGAAATCAAAGATGACACAAACAGATAGAGAGATATACCATGTTCTTGGATTGGAAGAATCAACATAGTGAAAATGACTATACTACCCAAAGCAACCTACAGATTCAATGCAATCCATATCAAAGTACCAATGGCATTTTTCAGACAACTGGAACAAAAAAAATTCACAATTTGTATGGAAACACAAAAGACTCTGAACAGCCAAAGCAATCTTGAGAAGAAGAACAGAGCTAGAAATATCAGGATCCCTGACGTCAGACAATACTACAAAGCTACAGTAGTCAAGACAGTATGGTAGTGGCACAAAAACAGAAATATAGATCAATGGAACAGGAGAGAAAACCCAGAGATAAACCTATGCACATATGGTCACTTTAGTTTTGATAAAGGAGACAAGAATATACAATGGAGAAATCATGGCCTCTTCAGTAAGTGGTGCTGGGAAAACTGGACATCTACAGGTAAAAGAATGAAATTAGAAGACTCCCTAACACCATACACAAAAATAAATTCAAAATGGATTAAAGACCTAAATGTAAGCCCAGACACTATAAAACTCTTAGAGGAAAACATAGGCAGAACACTCTATGACATCAATCACAGCAAGATCCTTTTTGACCCACCTCCTAGAGAAATGGAAATAAAAACAAAAATAAACAAATGAGACCTAATGAGACTTAAAAGCTTTTGCACAACAAAGGAAAACGTAAACAAGATGAAAAGACAACCCTCAGAATGAGAGAAAATATTTTCCAATGAAGCAACTGACAAAGGATTAATCTCCAAACTTTACAAGCAGCCCATGCAGATCAATATCAAAAAAACAAACAACCCAATCCATAAATGGGCAGAAGATCTAAATAGACATTTCTCCAAAGAAGTTATACAGATTGCCAACAAACACATGAAAGAATGCTCAACATCACTGATCATCAGAGAAATGCAAATCAAAATTACAATGAGGTATCACCACACACAGGTAAGAATGGTCATCATCCAAAAATCTAGAAACAATAAATGCTGCAGAGGTGTGGAGAAAATAGAACCCTCTTGCCCCGTTGGTGGGAGTGTAAATTGATACACCCACTCTCAAGAATAGTATGGAGGTTCTTTAAAAACCTAAAAATAGAACTACCATATGATACAGCAATCCCAGTACTGGGCATACACCTAGAGAATACCATCATTCAAAAAGAGTCATGTTCCATAATGTTCATTGGAGCTCTATTTGCAATAGCCAGCACATGGAAGCAATCTAAGTGTCCATCAACTGATGAATGGATCAAGAAGATGTTGCACATCTTCAATATAAAATGGAATATTACTCAGCCATAAAAAGAAATGTAATTGAGTTATTTGTACTGAGGTGGATGGACCTAGAGTCTGTCATACAGAGTGCAGTAAGTCAGAAAGAGAAAAACAAATACTGTATGCTAACACATATATATGGAATCTAAAAAAAAAAAGAAAGAAAATGGTTGGGAAGAACCTAGGGGCAGGACAGGAATAAAGACGCAGACATAGAGAATGGACTTGAGGACATGGGGAGGGGGAAGGGTAAGCCTTGACAAAGTGAGAGAGTGACATGGACTTATATATACTACCAAATGTAAAACAGATAACTAGTAGGAAACAGCTGCATAGCACAGGGAGATCAGCTCAGTACTTTGTGACCACTTAGACGGTGGGATACGGAGGGTGGGAGGGAGACGCAAGAGGGAGGAGATAAGGGGATATATGTATATGTAGAGCTTGTTCACTTTGTTATAAAGCAGAAACTAACACACCACTGTAAAGCAATTATAGTCCAATAAAGATGATAAAAATAAATAAATAATTTATGCCCCCCCCAAATTAAATATTTTTAAATAAATAAATAAATAAGAGCACTCAATAACATGGTAACTCTAAACCTAAGTGTTTTCAGTACTATAGTAACTGTAAATGGATTAATATCTCCTATTAAAGTATAATTTTTATATTATGTGCAACTACATTTTTTTCACAATATACAGGTAAAATAAAAGAATTACATTAGAAAGGAGAAAACATTCCATGTATTTTAAAACAATAAAACAATAAGCATATATCATGCCTATAATAAGAATATAATAAGCATATAATAAACATATATAATATATAAGCATATAATATCATGCTTATAATAAGCATATAATAAGCATCTTAGATAGTCTTTTTTTGTGTGTGGTAGGCGGGCCTCTTACTGTTGTGGCCTCTCCCGTTGCGGAGCACAGGCTCCGGACGCGCAGGCTCAGCGGCCATGGCTCACGGGCCCAGCCGCTCCATGGAATGTGGGATCCTCCCAGACCAGGGCATGAACCCGTGTCCCAGGCATCGGCAGACCAGGGCATGAACCCGTGTCCCAGACTCGCAACCACTGCGTTACCAGGGAAGCCCAATAAAGTAGTCTTTAAGTTCAGAACAATTTGTCATTATTGTAATTAGCATTATTATCCCAATTTCTTAAAAATATTTCAATACTTTTTCTATTTGAAAAACTGTTTTAATATTGTTTTCTTCACTCTTTTGTGGTCTAATACATGGTAAGTATTTAGTTGCTAAAATTACGTTAAAATATATGTTGGTTTTTTACAGCCAAACAAAACTGAATCAAGAAGAAATAGATAACTTGAACATACTGATCACTAAAAGCAAAATAGAATCTGTAATTTTAAAAAACTCCTTACCAACAAAAGTCCAGGATCAGATGATTTCACAGACAAATTCTACCAAATATACAAAAAAGAACTTACACTAATTCTTCTCAAACTCTTCAAAACGATTGAAGAGTAAGGGATACTTCCAAAGACATTCTATGAAGCCATCATCACCTTGATATCAAAAACAGGTGGGGTGACTTCTCTGGTGGCACAGTGGTTAAGAATCCATCTGCCAATGCAGGGGATATCGGTTCGAGCCCTGGTCTGGGAAGATCCCACATGCCATGGGACAACTAAGCCTGTGTGCCACAACGACTGTGCCTGCACTCTACATCCCATGAGCCACAATTACTGAGATTGATAGCCACAACTGCTGAAGCCTGCACACCTAGAGCCCATGCTCTGCAAAAAAAGAAGCCACCGAAATGAACAGCCTGCACACCACAATGAAGAGTAGCCCCCGCTCACCACAACTAGAGAGAGCCCGTGCACAGCAACGAACACCCAATGCATCCAAAAATAAAGAAAGAAATTTACTAAAACAAACAAACAAAAAACAGATGAGGACTTTTCTGGTGGTCCAGCAGTTAAGATTTCACCTTCCAGTGCAGGGGGTGTGAGTACAATCCCTGGTGGTGGAGCTGAGATCCCACATGCCTCACAAACAAGAAACCAAAACAAAACAGTAGCAATATTGGAACAAATTCAATAAAGACTTTCAAAAAAAAAGCACAGAGAAAGACACTATCAAAAAAGAAAATTGCAGGCCAATATCTTCGATAAATTTAGATGCAAAAATTCTCATCTGAATATTAGAAAACCGAATCTGACAACACATAAGAGGATCATACACCATGTCCAAATTTGATTCACCCCAGTGTCACAAAGTTGTTTCAACATAGGCAAATCAATCAACATGATACACCCCATCAACAAAGGAAAAAAACAAAACAAATGATCATCTCAATAGATGCTGAAAAAGCATTTGAAAAACTTCAGTATCCATTCATCATAAAAACACTTACCAAAGTGGGTATAGAGGAAACATATCTCAACATAATAGAAGCTATTTATGACAAGCCCACAGGCAATATAATACTCAATGTTCCTAAGGTGAAAGCCTTCCCGCTAAAATCCGGAACAAGACAAGGATTCCCACTCTCACCTCTTCTCTTCAACATAGTACTGGAAGTCCTAGCCACAACAATCAGACAAGAAAAAGAAAAAACTCTAACCAAATTGGAAGGGAAGAGGTAAATTTGTCATTATTTGCAGATGACATGATAATATATATAAAGGAAATCCTAAAAATTCCACCCAAAACCTACTAGAATTGATAAACAAATTTAGCAAAGTAGCAGGATACAAGATTAACATACATAAATTGGTTGCATTTCTTGTTTTTCTTTTTTGTTAATTTATTTTGGCTGCATTGGGTCTTCATTGCTGTGCACAGGTTTTTGCTAGTTGTGGCCACTGGGGACTAGTCTTCATTGTGGTGCACAGGCTTCTCATTGCAGTGGCTTCTCTTGTTGCAGAGCATGGGCTCTAGGCATGCGGGCATAACTAGTTGTGACACACGGGCTCAGTATTTGTGGCTCATGGGCTCTAGTGTGCAGGCTAAGTAGCTGTGGCACACAGGTTTAGTTCCTCCACAGCATGTGAGATCTTCCTGCACCAGGGCTCAAACCCATGTCCCCTGTATTTGCAGGCAGATTCTCAACCATGGAGACACCAGGGAAGTCCCTGGTTGCATTTCTTTACACTAACAATGAAATATCAGAAAGGAAATGTGAACAAACAATCCCTTTTTTAAATGGCATCAAAAAAATAAAAGACTTACAAATAAAACTCTCATCAAGGAGGTGAAAGATTTATATGCTGAAAACTACAAAACATTAGTAAAGGAAACTGAAGATGATTCAAAGAAATGGAAAGACATCCCATGCTCTTGGATGGGAAGAATTAATACTGTTAAAATGGCTATACTACCCAAAGCAATCTACAGATTTAATGTGATCCCTATCAAAATACCCATGACATTTCCCCCAGAACTAGAATAATCCTAAAATATATCTGGAACCATAAAAAGTCAGAACTGTCAACACAATCCTGAGGAAAAAGAACAAAGCAGGAGGCATAACCCTCCTAAATTTCAGACAATACTACAAAGTTAAAGTAATCAAAGCCGCATGGTATTGCCACAGAAATAGATACATGGATCAATGGAATGGAATAGAGATCCCAGAAATAAACCCACACACCTATGGTCAATTAACCTTCGACAAAGGAGGCAAGAATATACAGTGGAGAAAAGATAGTCTCTTCAGCAAGTGGTGTTTTGAAAGTTGGACAGCCATATGCAAATCAGTGAAGTCAGAACATACCCTCACAGCATACACAAAAATCAACTCCAAACGGCTTATATGCTTAAATATAAGATAAGACACCTGCAAACTCCTAGAAGAGAACATAAGCAAAACATTCTCTGACGTAAATCATACCACAGTTTTCCTAGGTAGTTCTCCCGAGGCAGCAGAAATACAGTAAGTCACCTACATACAAACTTTCAAGTTGAAAACTTTCAAAGATGCAAACGTCCATTCGCGTGTCAAATCATGTAAGTTAGTTTGTGTATCTGGCATACATTGTCACGTGCATGCATCCTCTATAAGTGGTTGTGCTTTTGTGTGCTTTACAGTACTGTATAGAGTACAGTAGTACAGTACCTTTATTTCAAGGCCAAGATGTCTGGAGGCAAGTGTAAAAGCAGTGGTGATGTAGCTGGTACTGTTAAGAAGCGCCAAGCGATAATGATGGAAAGAAAAGTGAAAGTAATTGAGAGAGTGGATCGAGGCAAAAAGATGTTAGACATCGCTCATTCTTATAACATGAATCATTCAATCACTGGCACAAATCTAAAGACCAAGGACAAGATCTTGGAACATGTGAAGTCTGCTGTGCTGACGATGTTGACAAAATATCGAAGAAGCATGGAAAAGTGGTGGAGGAGATGGAGAAACTTCTCAGTGTGCAGATGCAAGACCAACATCAGCGCTGAGTCCTGCTCAGCTTAATGCTGATTCAAGAGAAAGCTAAAGGCCTTTATGAAGACTTGAAGAAGAAACACGGAAAAGAATCAGAGGGCACATCTTTTAATGTCAGCCATGGCTGGTTTCATCGGTTCAAGGCTAGAGCCAAATTTCACAATGTAAAAGTAAGTGGAGAGGCAGCAAGTGCATATAGGGTAGATGTCCAGGAACTTCCGGAAACACTTTAAGAAATGATTGATGATGGTGTGTATTTACCCGACCAGGTTTTTAATGTGGATGAGACACAACTGTACTGGAAGATGCCAGACCAAAATTACATCAGTAAGGAGGAAAAGTTGATGCCGGGCTGTAAAACAGCAAAGGATAGGCTAACTGTTGTTTCGTGGCAATGCTTCTGGTGAATTGAAGCTGAAGCCTCTCTTAGTTTATCATTCAGAGAACCCAAGAACCCTTAAAAACATAGCCAAGGGCTCTCTTCCTGTTGTGTGGAAGCATAACCCTAAATCCTGGATTGCACAGGCCACGTTCCAGGACTGCTTTTACCACCACTTTATCCCAGATGTAGAGAAATATCGCTTGGAGAAGGACATTCCAGCAAAACATTCTTTTGCTGCTCGACAATACTCTGGGCCATCCCCCATCCACGAATGACTTTCATCTCAACGTCAAAGTAGTGCATCTGCCACCGAATACTACATTGCTCATTCAACCTATGGACCAGGGAGTTAAAGTGACTTTCAAGAAATATTACTTATGTCCCACTTTTTGTCAGGCAGTGAAGGTAAGTGACAAATCAGGAACAACCTAGGGACAACTTTGGAAGGACTATAACATCCACAAGACCATAAAAAACACTGACTTTGCACGGTGTGAGGGTATGGTGGGCACCGTGGATGGAGTTTGGAAGAAACTTTGCCCACAGTTTGTTCGTGATTTTTGTGGATTTGAGAAGGTAGATCAGAAGTCTGAAGAGGTCTTCAGCAACGTAGTGACCCACAGCGAGAAGCTGCAGCTAGATCTGCAAGAGGACGACTTCATTGAACTCCTTGCTGTGCAACATGAGGAGCTTGCTGATGGAATTGGAGGTCCAGAGAAAGGATGAAGAGGGACAGGAGGAAGAAGAGGTAACAGAAGAACTGAAGAGATTCACAACACAGAGAATGGCAACGGAATCTTCTTTATTTGAGGAAGCACTGTTCGTTTTTGAGGTATAGGACCCGAACCTAGAATGGTACCCAAAGGTGGCAACCATTCAGAATGCAATCCAGTGCTACGCTACCTTGTCACCTATGATGAGAAAAAAGGAACTACTACCCAGACATCAATGGATCATTTTTTCAAGAGGGTAGATAGAATGAAATCCAGCAAGGAACCAGAACCTCTGCCATCCATGTCAGGCGTGAGTGAAATGGCAGCTTGCCCTCTGTCTCCTACTGCTGATAATCCTCCACCTCTACCTTCTCCCATCTCCTCTGCCTCCTCCAGTCAGTAACTCTTCTTGCCTCTTCCCTCCATGCCAGCCCCAGTATCAAAGCTGTCGTACTGTACTACTGTACTTTTCTACTTACTGTACTATCAGATTAAAAACATTTTCTTTATTTTTGTGTTTGTTTTTTATGTATTGTTTGCATGGAAAGTATTATAAACATATTACGGTACAATACCATAGAGCCGACTGTGTAAGTTGGGTACCTAGGCTAACTTTGTGGGACTTACAAACAAATTGGACTTACAAACGCACTCTTGGAACAGAACTTGTTCATATGGAGGAGACTTACTGTAAAAGCAAAAAAGAAACAAGAACTAACCAAATTTATAAGCTGTTGCACAGCAAAGGAAACCATAATCAAAATGAAAATACACCCTATGGACTGGGAGAAAATATTAGCAAATGATGAGACTGACAAGGGCTTAATTTCCAAACTATACAAACAGCTCATACGACTCAACAACAAAATAACAAATAACTCAGTGGAAAAATGGGTAGAAGACCTAAATAAACATTTCTCCAAAGAAGACGTAAGTATAGCCAACAGGCACATGAAAAGATGCTCATCATCACTAATGATTAGAGAAATGCAAATCCAAATTACAATGAGGTATCACTTCACACAGATCAGAATGGCCATCATTAAAAAAATCTACAATTAACAAATGCTGGAGGGGATATGGAGAAAAAGGAACCCTTCTACACTGTTGGTGGCCATGTAAGTAGGTGCACCCACTATGGAAAACGGTATGGAGGTTCCTCAAAAATGCTATAAAGAGAGTTGCCATATGATCTAGCAATCTCACTTGTGGACATATATCCAGACAAAACTATAATTCAAAAAGACACATGAAACCCTATGTTCATAGCAGCACTATTTATAATAGCCAAGACTTGGAAACAACCTAAATGCTCATTGAAAAATGAATGTATAAAGAAGGTGTGGCATACATATACAACAGATATTACTCAGACATAAAAAGAATGAAATAATGGCATTTGCAGCAACATGGATGGACCTAGAGATAATGATACTAAGTGAAGTAAGTCAGAAACAGAAAGACAAGTAGCATATAATATCACTTATATGTGGAATCGAAAACAGGACACAAATGAATATGTCAGTGAAACAGAAACAAACACACAGATACAGAAAACAGAGTTGTGGTTGCCAAGGAGAGAGCGAAGGAAAGATTGGGAGTTTTGGAATAGCAGAAGCAAACTATTCTACATAGGATGGACAACCCACAAAGACCTACTGTATAGCAGAGGAAACTATATTCAATATCCTGTGTTAAACCATAATGGAAAAGAATACATATATTAATTATATGTATATATAATTAATTATAATTAATTAATTATACAGAAATTAATACAACAATGTATAAAGGCTGCAGAGGGGGTGGAGAAAAGGGAACCCTCCTGCATTGTTGGTGGGAATGTAAACTGATACAGTCACTATGGAGAACAGTATGGAGGTTCCTTAAAAGCTAAAAATAGAACTATCATATGACCCACCAATCCCACTACTGGGCATATACCCGGAGAAAACCATAATTCAAAAAGATACATGGGGCTTCCCTGGTGGCGCAGTGGTTGAGAATCCACCTGCCGATGCAGGGGACACGGCTTCGTGCCCCGGTCCGGGAAGATCCCACATGCCGCAGAGCGGCTGGGCCCGTGAGCCATGGCCGCTGAGCCTGCGCGTCCGGAGCCTGCGCTCTGCAATGGGAGAGGCCACAACAGTGAGAGGCCCGCGTACCACAACAACAACAAAAAAAGATACATGTACCACAATGTTCACTGTAGCACTGTTTACAATAGCCAGGATATAGAAGCAACCTAAATGTCCACTGATGGATGAATATATAAAGAAGATGTAGCCCATATATATAATGGAATATTACTCAGCCATAAAAAGGAACAAAATTGAGTTATTTGTAGTGAGGTCGTTGGACCTAGAGTCTGTCATACAGAGTGAAGTAAGTTAGAAAGAGAAAAGCAAATACCATACATGAACACATATATATGGAATGTAGAAAAATGGTACTGACGAACGTAGTGATAGGACAGGACTAGAGACACAGATGTAGAGAACGGACTTAAGGACACAGGGTGGAAGGGGAGACAGGGACGTAGTGAGAGAGTAGCACTGACATATATACATTACCAAATGTAAAAGAGCTAGTGGTAAGCGGCCACATAGCCAGGGAGATCAGCTCGGTGCTTTATGACCCCCAGAGGGGTGGGATAGGGAGGGTGGAGGGAGGCTCAAGAGGGGGGATAAGGGGAATATACGTATACCTATAGGTGATTCACTTTGTTGTAAAGCACAAAGTAATACAGTGTTAGAAAGCAATTATACTCCAATAAACATGTATTGAAAAACCCACAACATTGTAAATTGACTACACTAGAAAATATTTCTTAAGTGCAAAACATTTTTGAATGTAAGTTTTATTGTGTGTGTGTACCACAGGTTCAATATATATGAATTATGTCAAATTAATTACATTGTTTTTCAAAATAAAGAATTTTGGATATTCTACATCAGCTTCTCAATATAAACGCAGAAAAACTATATTCTTTTTTTCTAAAGTTCAGAAATAGCCATTTTCCTCATTCGGTATACTATAAACCACTAACTATTAAAAAGGGAATCGAGACCTCTTCCTTGCAAAGGATTATTTCTCCACTCACACAAGTTTAATAGAATGTTCCACAATGAACTGACTTCCCACCTTAGAGACATGAGATTTTTGCATCCTGAAATCCCTTTCTTGCAAAAATGTCCAATTAGCATCCTAGCATTACAGAAAATAAATGCTTTTTTCTGGATCTCAAATTCCATACAACTTTATCAAGACATCACGTATGTTTTTTTACACACACAGACTGTATTTTATTTTTACAACAGATAAATCAACTGACACCAAGCATTGTAAATGGATGACCACAACAAAAGCAACAATGACTGCAATTACCAAACACGAATCACACTCAGCCGATGTCAGAATATTGACATCCAGTCCAGTCATCGCTCCACTCTAACAGTTTCTTTACTTTGCAGTGAAAGACATCATGGATTTTTAAATTATCAGCACTCACCTGAGGTCTTTAAAAATCAACAAAAACATACTTTTGTGATCTCTTTCATTTATTCTGGTTCTAAGTGGTCATTTCTAAACGAAAGTATTTAAGTATGTTAACATCATCTTATAACATCATATTTCAAATGACTGACTACTGTCTCTCCAAAGATGAAATATCAGGAACTCATAATTAGGGTCTCCAAAGATTTACTGCCTGAGTCTGTATTACCCTTCTGCTGAACTCCACACTGTTCATTATTCTCTGAGAATATTATTTTTCTTGTATGGCCAGCACACGCTCTTTCATTTCATGAAGTTTCTTCCTACAATTTTATGCTTAGTTTATTTCTGAGAATATGCATTATTTCAGGTTGATATTTATAGACACAAAGACTTCTCTATAATTCCCTGAGAGTTTCAAGAACTCCTTCTTCTTTTATTTTAATACCTAGATTCTGAAGCTCTCCACAAAGCATTACTAAAATTGCTTTTACATAAATATCTACATATTAATCACACATTAATGCATTTACAATTGTATTATGCTTTATTGCTAATTTTGGAGCATATACGTAGCTGTCTTATTTACCACCCTCTTGGAAATCATTTTAATATCTGCACTTAGGACTTGAAAGAGAATGGATAAATAAAAACATGAAGAATATGCAAATACAACTTATATTTTTCTCATAAAATTATCCAGAAAAAAGAAGAGTCCTGATACTCTGCAGGCATGATACTCAAGAATGTGTAGTCGGGCTTCCCTGGTGGCGCAGTGGTTGAGAATCTGCCTGCGGATGCAGGGGGCACGGGTTCGTGCCCCGGTCCGAGAAGATCCCACATGCCGCGGAGCGGCTGGGCCCGTGAGCCATGGCCGCTGGGCCGGTGCGTCCGGAGCCTGTGCTCCGCAACGGGAGAGGCCACAGCAGTGAGAGGCCCGCGTACCACCAAAAAAAAAAAAAAAGAATGTGTAGTCTTCCGGCAGGAAAACATGCAGTAATCCATGTGGCAGAGTTTACCTGTGACCAGCTGGGGTTAGTGACCTGTGCATTCCTTACATGCAACATATCAGGAGTGGAAAAAGGGAATTTGTCAGTTGTGGCAATCAGTATCATGAAGATTTATAGCAGGTCATGCTCATATATTCAGCACAGGTACAATCAAAAGTTTGCTCAATTCTGGGAGATCTAAGTCTGTATCTGTTACCTCGTCTTTAACGAGGAAATGTCAGAACTGACTTACCAAAAAAAAAGTGTTTGTTTGTTTTAATTACAGTCACGGTGGGTAAGACATAGCTCAGAACAGCTAATGTGACTTACTGATTCTTTCATCAGGAAATACAGTTTCACCTTTCCTGTTTATTCTCCACATCCTGTAGTAAGTTAAGTTTCAATGAAAGATAAATCTACAGGGTGAAAAGAAAAGAAAACTGACATGTGTTGAAAAGATCATTCTGACAGGTTTGACCACGTATGTCCGTGTTTCTGGCGATGGACACAAGCCAGAGCTCCCGACTCTGACGTTTTCGCTGATGTCATTCCCCTTGATCCTCAATTTGGAAGTGGATAAAAATGTTTTCTATGTTTTCTTCTTTAAGAAATTAAATCAAGAATGCTTTCTAGACATGATCCTCTAAAGATTTTCAGTCAGTGGTCATCAAGAGAAGAAAAGCACAGAATCTCATCCCCACCGAAGAGTGACATTCAGTCAGGCAACAGAATTCTCCCCAGAATCAGAGCTTCATCTTTAACATGCGATCAAAGGTTTTCACAGGTGCTGCCTCACTCTGCAGTCAGCCCTACCATATGGGATTGGCTCTGAGAATCTCACATCAGATGACTGACAAACATGTCATAGGACCCTGATCTGCTACCACATCCTGCCTCGCTTAATGATCTCCTGCAGGGACATTGGAATATTCCAGGATATTTCCTGGAGCCCTCTACTCTATACAGGTAAACTTCCAAGTAGAAACAGAAGCTTTGATTTTCACTGGGACCCCTGCTCTGTCCAACCAACCTCTCTAGAAATATGATGTTCTAACCTCTCCTGATTAGAACATTTCAAGGTCTCTCCCTGTGCTAATTTAGTAAAGGTAAAGGAGAAACAAGAAAGAGCAAACTATGCAGTGAGCAATATATAAGATTCCTTTCCTTAATGTATTTATCTGATATACCCAAATATTGAGAAATATAGATTCATTTCAGAATGGTCAAGAAAAGAGGAGGAGGAACCTCTATGCCAACAGTATATATAAAACGGAATCAATATTGCATAAGCTCCAGCCTAAGTTTAGCTACGAGGTACTAACTCTTCTCATAAAGAAGAAAGAGTTCTCCATCACTTGAAGCACACTGAGGCCTCAGACAGCTGGACACTGAGGGTGTAGTCTCCTCACGCGAATTCTGTACCTGCGTCACAGAGCAATGAAACAGTCCCAAAGAATTATTAAGGATGAGGTGGGGAATCGAAAGAAGAAAGATGAATCCATACTCTCCCCTAGCATCTGTTCTGCTGGATATTACCACCACCGTAGCCCAATATGACCTTCCCACTTTTCTCTGGGCCTCCCTACTTTCCACCTCCATCCTCTCAGTATATCTTACCTACACTTGGAAACGACTCTAGTTTTTCCACTGGTCTTTATCAACAAGTAATCCAAATAGCAACTGTGTATATAACTCCTTAGAGACCTCAGGTCTGACTCATTAATACATGACCTTCGAAGTCCAAAGTTTTCCTAATTCCCTTTATTTTTTTTCTAATTTCCATGTACTTACACTCTCAGGACTTCCACTGTTCTCGGGTTCGTGTTCCCTGCAAAATCTGTCAACCTAGACATAGACTTAAGTACCACCCTTTAATTATCTCCTAGGTTATCCAGTTTTTAAAAAAGCCTCAACAAGCCTTATGGACTTTATTAAAGACTCTTTAAGATAACCCACGGGGGATAGCAGTACACCCACACATATCTATTTAATACACCCTCAGAGTAATGAAGACTCTCAGCTCTTCTCCTTCAACGTATGCAGTGTCTCGCCCATCTGATTACTGTCTGCTGTATCCCAGGTCCACTCCCTTCCCTCGTATTACATTCTTTCCCAATTTTGTATGTTGGTAAAATCAAATAACATAAAATATAACATGTTAATTATTATAAAGTGCAGCGTTCAGTAATATTAAATACATTCATATTATCGGGCGATCAACATCGCCATTTATCTTTCTAATTCTTTTCTACGTTTTAAAACTGTAACTCTATATCTTTTAAACCTAACTTTCCTTTTTGTTCCATAAACACATGAAAAGCATCATTACCCTCCCAGATCTATGGTTTTGACTACACTAAGTACCCCATATAATTGAAATAAGTAGTTGTATTGTTATGACTCACTAAAAGTCACAAAAGTGGCATTTTTGGAAGCTAAATGTCCTCAAGATTCATCCATGTTGTAGCACATTCCTAGATCTTTTCCTTCTTCACACTGAATAATATTGTATTCTATGAGTATACCACACTTTGCTTATCCAGGAACCAGTGAATGAACACGTAGGTTGCTCTCATATTTTAGTTACTCTGATTATTACTGCTCTAAACACTAGAGTACAAATATTTAAGACCCTGATTTCAGTTCCTTTGGGTATACCTCAGAGTAAGATTCCTGGATCATGGAGTAATTCTATTTTTCAATATCTGAAAAACTGCCATACTCTTTTGCAAAGCAGCTGTATCATTCTACATTCCCTCTGACACATCACAATGCTTCCTACTCCCTCACTTCCTCACCAATACTTGTTTTCTGCTTGTGTATGTGTGTGTGTGTGCTTGTGTGTGTATGCATGCACACAAATATATAAACACGCATTTAGTGATATGGAGCATCTATTCAAGTGCTTAGTCGTTTGTACATCTTTTTGAAGAACCATCTATTCAAGTCTTTTATCCATTTTTGAATCAGGGTGTTTGCTTTTTGTTGAGTTGTAGAAGTTCTTGGTATATTCTGAAGAGAAATCTCTTGTCAGATAGATGGCTTTCAAATATTTTCTCCCATCTGTGGGTTGCCATTTTATTCTGTTTACATTTCTTTCATACACATTATTTTTTAATTATGTACTGCAAATTGTTTATTTTTTGTTAGCTGTACATTTGTTTTTCCTTCATTTCATACTGAGGAAGACACTGCCAAATCCAATGTCATGAAGCTCTTGTCTTGTGTCTTCTTCTAAGACTGTTTAGTTTATTAGGTCTTATATTTAGTTTCTTGATACGTTTTCATTATTTTTTGCATATGATGTTAGGTAAGGGGTCCATCTTCCTTATTTTGCACGTTGACAACAAGACTTCTCAGCACCATTTGTTGAAAATACTATCCTTTTTACTTTGAAAAGTCTGGCAACTTGTCAAAAATCATTTGGCCATATATCAGGGTTTATTTCTAGGTGTTCTATTCTATTCTGTTGGTCTTGAATAGAGGAGAAAATAGTATAACCTATCCCGGTTGATGAAGAACATAAAGAAAGACCAGGACTGAGAATTAGGAGGGCAATATAAAACAGCAGGAAGTAAAAGACAGTGTGAGAGAAGATCTTGTATTTGCGAGTTCATGGAAATATGATCATGCTAAAACCAGTAAACACCTCACTTTGAACAATACGGTAAATGTGCTGGCAAGAAACATAACACTTACCCATCTCTGGGAAATATAGTATGGGTATAAAGATAAACTACACACAGATATATGAAAAAGGGAAGGGTTTTCATGGTGTGAGAATATTGTGGGACCTGAAATACAATTTACTTCTGTTCTAGCATTGTCTCTAAAATTTAGCAAAGTGTATATACAAGCAATTCCAATTCTGGTAATGTGTTTGACAGGTTTATATATGAACTTCAGCAGACCAGTAAATGTACATTCATAGTAGGACCGTTCCCTAAACCAAAAAAACAAAACACAAAAACTGGAAAGACTAGAGTTCACGTTGTCAACACACATACAGATGCAGTGATGGTTTACGGTCCAAAAGCAGAAGGTGAGCATGGGTACAAGAGGTTAATCCCCAGGCTGGGCTGGGGTGCACAGTTTGAGGGTAACACAGGTAGAAAAGGCTTTTGTCCTATCCTTGAGTTTTGAGGTATGGAAATTCACAGGTCACTACCTTCATTTCAAACTGAATGAATGCACTATTCAATTTTTTAAAACAGGCGAAGTAAACATGAGTGATAATAAATTTCAAACTGTCACGAATCAAACAAGATACTAAGAAAAATTAAATAATATGATTTAAGAATGAAGTGGAGAGACTGTCCAAGATGGTAGCATTCAGAAACTCAGAGCTGGATGCCTCTCAGACGCACACCAAAGTCACAATTGTTTACAGAGCAGCAACTGAAGAAAAGAGCGGGACTCACCATGAAAGATGTTTTACAGCTAAAGACATAAGAGGCCCCTCGGCAAGGCAGGAAGGACGGGGCAACATCTCAATAGCATCAAGACCCACACCACCTGGGGGTGGCCCACACATGGGAGAATAATTACAATTTCTGAGGGGCTCCCAGAGAGCAAGGGGTATGAACCCAACATCAGGCTCCCAAGCCCAGGGATCCTGTGCTGGGAAGAAGAGTTCCTAGAAAGTTGGGCTTTGAACACCAGTAGTGCTTATTTTCCAGAGAGCCAGAGGGTTGTGGGAAATAGAGATTCCACTCTTAGAAGATGCTCACAAAATCCCACGTGATCCGAGAATCAGAACAGAAGCAGTCATTTGCAAGGATCCTGCGTTACACCTACCCCCTGATCTTAGAGAGTCTCCCAGAGACGCAAGAGGCATTTACAGCACAGCCTCAGGGACATGGACACTGGCAGCAGCCATCTGGGGGAGCTCATTCTACCTCGCGGCCACTGGCACCAGCAAGCAAAATTTCAGAATCCTCCCTCTATCTATTTAGCCTCAGGACCTAGCCTTACCCATTTCCACCACACTATACACACAAGCACTAGGGGGCTGCAGGCCAAGCAACTAACTGAGCAGGCGCATAGCCACATCCACCAGCGAACACGATGCCTTCAGACCTTCAGTGCACAGCTGCCCCTGGACATGGGCCCAGCCACCAAAAGCCCAAGGACCAGCCTCCAGACCTCAGTGGACAGGCGCCAGCCCCAGAGTCCCCGACCCCTCTGACCAGTGAGCCTCCTCTGGCCTTGGAATCAGCCTCACTGTCGGCAGGTGATTACTGCCCAGGGACTGGATGGAGCTTTGACCTACACAACCGCAAACCTGCTCCAGCAGTGGGATCGGCCTCGTACACCAACAGGTACACACCGGCCCCAGGAATACCACAGCCCAGCAGCCTGTGTGACCAGAACACTCCCTTGCAGGCCAGAAGCAACCACGGGCTCAGCTGGGTCCTGACCCTGCCCGTCAGAATGCCAACACAAGACTAGGGACAGCCCAGACCCTGCAGAGAGCTGTGTCAGGGACAGTGATCCAACACCAACTCTGCGACTCCTGGGGCCTGCAGCCAGAACTCGGGACCTGGGTCTTCCTCCCAGTCGCCAGCATAGCCCCAGGACCAGGGACTGGGCACTAGCCCTGATACCACCTGCACTGCAATTCTACCCAGAAGTGAACCAGCACTAGATTTGGTGTCTCCCAGAGCTTTTCAGCGAGCTGCCTCACGATTTAGCCTCAGCAAGTAGCACAGACAGCCTCCACACAAGGCAGGGTCTGGCAAACAAGCACTCTGGGGGCAGCCAAGCCTACCAGACCATCCACAGTAGTCAGCCCACCACAACAGAAGAGCCCAAGCAGCCCACATAGGGGGTACACCTAGAACATATAGTTCTAGTGACCAGGGGACAGTGGGTTGCTGGGACACATAAGACCTCTCCTACAAAAAGCCACTTCTCCAAGGTCAGGAAACGAAATGAACTTACTACATACAGAGCAATAAAAACAGCAAGTTAAGAAAAATGAGGTGATACAGAAACACGATCCAAATGAAGGAACAAGATAAGAACTCAGAAGAAGATCTAAGTGAAGTGGAGAGAGCCAATCTCCTCAACAAAGAGTTCAAGGTAATGACTGTAAAGATGATCAAAAAACTCAGAAGAATGGACATCCAGAGCAAGAAGTTAGAATGTTTTTAGAAAGAGTTAGACCATTAAAGAACAACAAAACAGAGATTAGGAATACAGTAACTGAAATGAAAAATACACTAAAAGGAAACTACTGTAGACTAAATGATACAGAGGAATGCATCCGAAAACAGAAGGACAGAGCACTGGCAGTCACTGAGGATGAACGGGAAAACAATAGATTAAAATGCAATGAGGAAAGTTGAACAGACGTGTGACACAACATCAAGTGTACTAATATTTGCATCATACTGGTCCCAGAAGCAAAAAGGTAAGAGAAAGCAATGTAGAACATACCTGAAGACATAAGAGCTGAAAAGTTCCATAACCTGGGAAAGAAAACAGACATCCAAGTCCAGTAAACACAGTAAGGCCCAAACAGGATCAAGCCAAGGAGGACCACACCAAGACTCATTGTCATTAATCTGGCAACAAAATAAAGAGAAAAAGACACTAGTAAAAGGAGCAAAGGAAAAGCAACAAGTTACAAACATGGGAACTTGCATCAAGTAATCAGCTGACTTTTCAGGATAACCTCTGCATGCCAGAAGGGAGTGGCATGGTATATTTAAAGTCGTGAAAGGGAAAAGCCTATAACCAAAAATACTCTACCCAGCAAGGCTCTCCTTCAGATTTGGTGGTGAGATCTCAAGTTTTACAGAGAAACAAAACTAAAAGAGCTCAGCATCGTCAAACCAGCGGGATGAGAAATCTGAAAGGGGCTTTTCTAAGTGAAAAAGAAAAGGCCACGACTGAAACATAAAAATTAGGAAAGGAAACTTACTAAAGGAAAAACCTCATTGGATAAGGCAAATATTCAACACAGGTAGTAAATCAACCATGAACACAGCTAATAGGAAGGATGAAAGAAAATACTAATAAAATCATCTATATTCACAATAAGAAGGTAAGGGACACACAAAACAAGTAGATGTAAAATATAAGGTCCAATTCAGTAACTGTGGTGGAGCAGAGTAACAGTGCAGGGTTGTTAGTGTCCACGTGAAATTAAGAGCTCAGCAACTTCAATAATCACACACACGCGCACGCACACACACACACACACACACACACACACATTTAAAAAAACTGAAAGAAATCCAAACATAACATTAAAGATAGTCCTCACATCACAGATGAAGAGAATAAAAGGAGAAGAAAGGAACACTGAAAAAATTAAAGAGGGATTCTAAAAATACCCAAGACAGATGAAAATGAACACACAATGATCCAAAATCTATGGGACACAGCCAACGCAGTTCACAGGGAGAAGTTATAGTGATACAAGCTTATTGTTAGGAAACAAGAAAAACATCAAATAAACAACCTAACATTACACCTGAAGGAATTAGAAAAAGAAGAAGAAAACAAAACTCAAAGCTGTCAGAAAGAAAAAAATTAAGAAAACAATACCATATGCAATCACACCAAAAAGAATAAGATACCTAGGAACAAACACACCTAAGCAGTAAAAGACATGTACTCAGAAATCTATCAGCCGTTGGTGAAAGAAGTTGAAGGCAACAGAAAAAGATGGGGAGAATATAGCATGTGTGTGGATGGCAGAATTAATACTGTGAAAATAAACTTACTACCAAAGACAACCTACAGATTTAATGCAATCCCTATCAGAATACCAAAGCATTTTCACAGAACTTGAAAAAGTAATTTTAAAATTTGTATAGAAACACAAAGACCCCAAATAGCCAAACAATCTTGAGAAAGAACAGAGCTGGAGGCATCACACACCTTGACTTCAGATTAGACTGCAAAGCGACAGTAATCAAAGAGAATCGTACCGGAGCAAAAACAGACACAAAGATCACCGGAATAGAATAGATATCCCAGAAATAAGCCCACACACTTCTATTTAATTGATTTATGATGAAGCAGGAAATATGGAGAAAACACGTCTTTTCAATAAGGGGTACTGGGAAAACTGGTCAGCTACATGGAAAAGAATAAAATTAGATTATTTTAGCACACCATATATAAAATAAATGCAAAACTGAATAAAGACCTAAACGTAGGACCAGAAACCATAAAACCCCTAGAGGAAAATATAGAACATTCTTGAACATAAATGATAGCAACAGTTTTAGGTTCAGTCTACTAAGGCAAATGAAACAAAAGCAAAAATAAACAAGTGGGACTTCACTAAACTTAAAAGATTTTGCATAGCAAAGGAAACCAAAGACAAAATGAAAAGACAACCTGCTGAAGTAGTGACAATATTTGCACATGATAAGACGTGAACATCAAAAAGATGACCAAGCAAGAGTTCATATCTAAACTACAGAAACGGCACATACAACTCAATATCAAAAAAATACCCAAAATCTTTTTTAAAAAATGAGAAGACCTAAATAGACATTTTTCCAAGGAAAAAATACAGATAGACAGACAGAACTCACAAAGATGCTAAACATAGCTAATTGGCAGTAAAATGCAAATCAAAACTATGAGATATATCACCTCAGTCTTGTCAGAATGGCTGTCATCAAAAAGATCACAAATAACAAAGGTTAGTGAGGATGTGGAGAAAGGGAAACACATGTACACTCTTGATGTGGAGGTGAAGTAGTGCAGCTACTGTGGAAAGCAGAATGGAGGTTCCACAAAAAACTAAAAAGAGAACTACCATAATATCCAACAATTTCACTCCTGGGTATATCAGAAGAAAACAAAAACACTATTTCAAAAAAATAACTGCACATCAATATTCGTAACAGTGTTGTTTGCCATAGCCAAGAGACAGAGTCAAACTCAGTGTTCATCACTAGGTTAGGGGATAAAACAGATTTTTTATGATGACTTCAGCAAAAAATGAAATTTTGCCATTTGCAAGAACATGGATGGATTTGGAGGCTATTATGCTTAGTAAAATAGGCCACAGAGAAAACAAGCATGGTAGGTTATCACTTACACGTGGCATCTAAAAAATTGAATACAACAACAAGAACAAGAAAAAACAGCCTCACAGGTTAAAGAACAGACTAGTGGTTACCAGCAGGGAGAGATAGGGTGGAGGAGCAAAAGAGTGGTAGCAGATTTGGAGGTATAATCACTAGGTATATAATCAATCATCTACAGTGATGTACTGTATAGCATGGGGAATATAGCCACTCTTTTATAATAAGTATAAGTGGAGAAGAACCTAAACTTTTATGAATCGCTATGTTGTACCTCTGAAACTAATATAATAATGTATATTAACTATAGATCAATAAAATATAAAGTAAGGAACAATAAAAGGGAGACAGATTATTAGATAGAAATCAATTAAATAAACACAAGTTTTGAAAATCAAGGAATTAAAAAACAACATGTAAGACACAACATTGGCATTTGAAGTGTATAATCTATTTATTTAAAAGAAATCATGGGCCTCCCTGGTGGCGCAGTGGTTGAGCATCCGCCGGCTCATGCAGAGGACATGGGTTCGTATCCCGGTCCGGGAGGATCCCACGTGCTGCGGAGCGGCTGGGCCCATGAGCCATGGCCACTGAACCTGCGCGTCTGGAGCCTGTGCTCCGCAACGGGAGAGGCCACAACGGTGAGAGGCCCATGTACCGCAAAAAAATAATAATAATAAATAAAAATAAATAAAAAATAAAAGAAAGAAAAGAAATCATTTAAGTGGTGAAAAATGTACCCATTTGGTACCCATGGGTACCAAAGAATGGTACCCATTCTCACAATTTTGTATATCTAGGGTAAATTATTATCTACAAAAATATTTTACAAATATTCACTCTAAAAGAAAGAGAAAATTTGGATTAACCCATTTTAGTATACAAATTTAATATCAAAGTCTCCACGTCAAATTGATTTGAATAAGTTCTGTTAGCCACTTCTAGTTTCTTTGTGATGTAAAATCTTTTAAAGCGTAAAATCAGCCTTTCTGCATTATTCCATTAGACATACATAGAAGTGAAAAGAAACAAGAAGACAGAACAATCAACCAGGAAGGTGAATTTACTGAGAAACAGCCATTCGTTCTCCCTCCTCCTTTTCTTTCCCTCCTTTTCCAGGTCTCTTTCGGTTCCAATCAAGAGAAGTCTTGAGAGTTCTGAGAATATTTCTTTGAGGGCTTCAAATCACCATACCTACAACTTCTGCCACAACTACACACACACGGGAACAAAAATAAACCTCTGCTATCTACTCATGTAGGAGGGATTCATGCAAAATAAACTCCTACAAGGAGACCAACGGGTGAGTTTTCTACCTGTTCTTTATAATGTCCTTCCATTAGAGTAAATCCCACACATGATGAGGCAGAAGCAGTTATGTGAGCTTTTCCTTGAAGTCA
Organism: Kogia breviceps; assembly: GCF_026419965.1. Lineage (NCBI taxonomy): Eukaryota > Metazoa > Chordata > Mammalia > Artiodactyla > Physeteridae > Kogia > Kogia breviceps. Next base: position 794,180 of record NW_026711928.1, on the reverse strand, counting down.
AAACTCTTACATTCATTTCAAGTACCTGGTGATCATAGGGTACAGCCAGGGAAAGTGCCATCCCCCTTGCGGGGGGGGGTGGCGGTGAATGGGCTCCCACAACCGTGCACCTCCTGATGTACACATTCTGGAGAAACAAAGGGCGGTCACACCGCAGTCAGTCTGTCAGGCTGTCGGGCCACTGGCAACCCGAGCAGCCTGGAAGTGCCCCATCAGTTGCTGAAAGCGAAACCCTGTCCCCCCTGTGAAGCCAGGCAATTTTGGCCAGAGGATCAGAGGAGACTATTAATCAACTCCTCCTCTCTGCTCAGCTCCTTGGGGTTACAGCAACCCCATCTCCAAGCCCAAATCTGCCCCTGGAGTGCCGAACTGGAAGTGGCAGGCGGGCTGTGCCTGTGCTTCAGCGCCCTCTGGAGGTTGTATGCTCTAACGGCAACTCTCAGCCCTTCCTCCTCCCCCTTCCCTAGTCCTGGGGGCTGCCTTGGCCTCCTGCAGCTGCTGGCCTGATTTCATTCTTCTTTTTTCTCCAATTACAATTGAAGTGTCCTACAGAGGTATGGAATCTCTTGAAGAAGGAAGATCTTTTAGTCAATACACCTTAACAGTGAGAAGTTGATTTCAAGAATGAACCTGAAATACTATATTTTTCTCCTGATGATTCCAAGGAGAGACAGCTCAAGTTTTCTAAATCATAAGAAAAACCAAGGTAAATATGATCTTCTGAGCCAGAGATGAAAAAACAGTTTTTAGCACCCTCTCCTCATGTCATATGACTGGGATTTAAATCAATCAACTGCCACTGGTTTTTAAATCACATGACCCAACTTTAAATCAATCAGCTGCTTCCCTGTAACTCAGGTGACTTGGCTTTGAACAGTAAGAAATGAAGAGGTATAAAAATGTTCTGAACAATAAATGGAAAAGCAACATTTTAGAAAGTGTTTTTTCTTTTCGAATGGACCATTCATTGGATATGGAATAAAGGATTCTCTTGTGGATTTCTTGAACTGTAAGCATATACAATGTCTCCGTTGGCGTGATTGACTTAGTTTTGGGGGTTTTGTTGTTGTTGTTGTTAACATCCTTATTGGAGTACAATTGCTTTACCATGTTGTGTTAGCTTCTGCTGTATAACAAAGTGAATCAGCTATTCGTATACATATATCGCCATATCCCCGCCCTCTTGTGTCTCCCTCCCACCCTCCCTATCCCACCCCTCTAGGTGGTCACAAAGCACCGAGCTGATCCCCCTGTGCTATAGGCAGCTGCTTTCCACTAGCTATCCACTTCACCTTTGCTAGTGTATATATGTCCATGCCACTCTCTCACTTCGTTCCAGCTTACCCTTCCCCCTCCCTGTGTCCTCAAGTCCGTTCTCTACGTCTTTATTCCTCTGCAGCGACTCCTGCTAAGGATGGATACTTCCTTTTACGCTCAGGAATATGCCCTAGTTTAAATATGATTTGAGTTTGATCCTGTGAACCATCAGAACTTCCCACGGGAGATAAATGAGGAGATTCGGGCCTTTATTAGTACGCACGGTGAACACGGGTGTCCTGGCTGTACTTGCCAACCCTCCTCATTTACCCACCTATTTTTATCCACCTTTCTCCCTGTGAGTACCTTTGACCAACCCTGAGCTCAGGCTCCTGACCTAGTACAGTGACTTTGTCAGTCTTTCTTTAAAAATGGACAGGTAACAAAATGAATGTAACCTAGAGGCAGCAGCTCAGTAAGGGAAATAAAATCACCAGTAATTATCTAATCACAGCCACAGCCATCCAGGGCTCAGGTCCCATAAGAATGGGACCTTCCTCAATTTGAAGGGCATCCAATCAAATAAGTAAAGGTGTTGCTCACCTCTGCCACTTGGAGGGATTGCTAGGCAGTCTACCCAGTGTATACTAACTGCAAAACACTGTCATGGTTTTGAAATACCTATTTTCCAGGAAAGATTTTTGGGGTGCATGGGGAAGGTTTCTTTTTGACATCAAGCAAAAAATAAATCACCAAGCTCTTTAAGCACAGGGGTTTTTAAGAGGGCAGTAGAAGGAGGGAATGGGCAGAAAAGACGATCTTCTCTGAAGTGAAGGTCGTTTTTCCAAAAGAGTAGGATTTAGTCTCAGTTTAAGGAGAACACTTTTAAGTAGCTGGGGCAGCTCCAAACTGCAGTTTAGGGAATGAGTGCTTCAAAAGAACAGGGCTGTAAACGTCCTGGCAAGGCAGCAAGAGGATGAAGAGTTGGTTTTGCATAGTTTTGAACATAGGAGTAAAGAAGCAGAGGCATCTCTGACTAAAGGGCCCTGAGATCCTATGGCATCAGTGGGTCAGTTGCAGGGGGTGTAGGGGCGATATTTCTCTCTCAACGTCTCCCAGAGCAGCCACCCCTCTCTACCCCACCCCGCTACTCCTTTCACCCTTCCTGCCTCCACTGTTGGGTCCCCAGGGACAGCACTTCTTAAGCTGGAGCGCTCAGGCACCATCTCTGCAGTCTGGATTCTTCCTGGAGCCTGGCACGTTCTGGGACAGGAAGGCAGGTCTGCAAGGGCGCTGGGTTGCAGCCGGACCTGGAGGCCTGGAGGGGAACTGGAGTCATGAAGCCCACCCACGTCCTTGAAGCCGGGGAAGGAACACATCTTCCTAACAGTACTTCTCAGGTCTCAGCGGGTTCCCCACCCGACGGTGATCCATACTCACTTGAGGCAGCAAGGACTGCCTCTAACTGGCCCCCTCCATTCCGCCTTAAGGGTCCTCGCACATGTGTGAGAGCACAGGCCCCGGATCTATGCACTAGACTGAGGCCAGTGCTGCCGGGGTCCCTCCAGTCCCATCCCCCGGCCCCTCCCTCTGGGACTGTATCTAATAGAAGAGAGAGCACAGAGGAATTGGCTGAATCAAGGGACCCGGGAGCCTGGGTATGAGTTTGAAGACCGAGAATCTAAAGCGCAATTACATATTATTGGAAACTCTTGTGGAGTGTGTAGGGGGAGGTTAGGAGATTGAGAGGCTGAGTCGACCTGGTGAGTCCAGCCCCAGGACACCACAAAGCCCCTCCCCCCTTTCCCTGCCATCAGACAAGGGGTGCCCCAACTCCAGCCGGGACTCTGCACTTCCCCCTCCCTGATTCTCCTCCAGAAGAGCAGGTGGCCCCCCTCTGAGGGCAAGGGAAGACAACGGACCAAGTCCCCCTGCACTAAGGCGCTACTGGAGCTCTTCCTGAACAGCAGTGCTGGCTTGGAGCGAACCCGTGCACTGCCAAAATTGGTCTCGTCCTGCAGCTGAGGGACGCAGACTTTAAGTCAGCTGCCCTGGCTTTAAAACAATCAACCCCCCCCCCTTTAAGTCAGGTGACCCGGCTTTAAATCACTGTGTGCCCCTCAAGCCTGCAACTTCCAAAGTTGGGAACTTCACTTTGATCCCACACATGGTATGAGGGTGTACTTCATGTACCAGAAGGGTCTAGGTACTCTGGGGTACAGCAAGCAGTGCAGGACGCAGCAGCTCCCAGGCAAAGCTGGTGATGCACAGGGAGAGCAGGCACAGCCAGGCATGCAGAGGTTCCAGGACGGGAGCTGGGGCACAGCCAGCCGCGAGGCTGTGAAAGCAGAGGATCTGAGCCTTCTTGACAAAGGCAAACCCAGAGGATGGATGAGAAACAAAGACCAGATGAAACATGGATTTGAAAATCACATGCTGCTCTTGAAATTGGGGTGGGGGCACCCCAGATTTGAATCCTCTTACTCAACAGTTGCTAGTGTTTTGGCATTTGTCCAATTCCTTATAAAATTTACTGATAATATCTAACCCATAGAATACTGCATTTGTAGTGGTATTGCGTGCTAATGTCTCTATAGTGGAATAATCTTTTCTACGAGAAAAATGTACACTATCCGAATTAAATTAAAACCCCTCTTTATAAAGTACTGTATCTGACTTCCCTGGTGGCGCAGTGGTTAATAATCTGCATGCTAAGGCAGGGGACATGGGTTCGAGCCCTGGTCAGGGAAGATCTCACATGCCGCGGAGTAGCTAAGCCCATGTGCCACAACTACTGAGCCTTCAGGCCACAACTACTGAAGCCCGCACGCCTAGAGCCGATGCTCCACCACAAGCACAGCAAGAGAAGCCACTGCAATGAGAAGCCCACGCACTGCAACAAAAAGTAACCCCTGCTTGCTGCAACTAGAGAAAGCCCATGCATAGCAAAGAAGACCCAACGCAGCCAAAAATAAATAAATAAATAAATAAATAAATAAATATTTTTTTTAAGTACTATATCCTTCTGTACAACTTCTCTGGGAAGAACAGAGAGATGGCGTGGGAGAGTGAGAAAGACCAACATTTAGTGCACATGTCTCATGCAGGTGCTCTGCTGGCTCAGATAGTTTTATCCCCACTTTTACAAAGGAGGAAATAATCTCAGAGAGGTTTGGTAATTTTCCCGAAGCCAAACAGCTATTGAGTGGCAGAACCAGGATCTGAACCAAGTCTGTTACCTTAAAGCCTAAGTCCTCATCACAACAAAACTCAATTCATATTGACATTTATCGAATTACATTGCAACCTGGGGAGTTCTTGGCACAATCCTGAATAAGAGTGAGAAAGAAAGAAATAGCATTGTTCATACAGTCAATCAAAAATTTTGGAGCAGCTACTAGATGCGTGGCCCTTTTCGGGGTTCAGCAGTGATCAAGACAGGAAGAGTCCTGCTTACACAAACCATGTAGTGGGGAGGAAAGACGGGTGCAACTTGGCTGAGGGATTCAACTTGCTGGGCCTCTGTTTTCTCATCTGGAAAACGGGATGGGTGTTCCTCATTTCCTGGGATTGTCCAGCCCTCACATTCTCTGATTCCATAAGAATCATTTGTTTTCCTGTTTCTTTAAAATTCATTCAGGCAATGAGCTGTGATGAATGTTGTCAGCTGATCCTCAAATCACTCTATTCCCACCCTCTTCCTGTGATCAGGTCTTTCTCCCAACATGACTCACAATCAATCAAGTCACAGAACCTAAGGGGCACCCAGCAGGAAAATTCCAGCCCTTGTTTCTCAGGAGCTCTGGGGTCTACCTGCGAGGTAAACTTAACACACCTGGCACAAGGCGGCCATCCCGGGTTTCACATCAACATGATCTCAGGCACAAACCTCCTGGCTTTTCCATTGTGTCTTTAAGTTACTTGTTGAAACAACTGCACAACTATGACAAAGATATAAAATCAGGCATCTTCTGCCCCAGTGCCTGCTCATAAATGATTTTCTGCCACTTTAATGATAAAGATAGAACATTTCAACATTCTGCTGCCCTTATTATTTGTCATTTTTCTTGATATTTCTATTGAATACTCTTTCAATATTTTAACAATGGAACATTTATTTACCTTGTTCCAGACCCAGCCTGTAGTGGTAAAGGTTTTGTTGTTATATTTCTATTATGTTTCCTTTAAAAATCATTATGCTATTTAACTGGATTAAGTCAATTCTACAGGCATTTATCTTATGATATTGATGAAATTAATACATAGAGGGCAGTAGTACAAGTTGATTGTACTCCAGAGCCTCTCTCTATTAGCACAGTTAAGTAAGTATAACTATTATCTATATGTAAACCAAAGTACATGCCAAGTGAGACTCTCCGACGCTTCTTCACTGTCTGCCCCTCAAGCCTGTGAGAAATGGAATATTTCTTGCCATCTCAGTAAACAAAAGATGCCACAGTCATCCTCTCCAATGTGAGCGGGCAGGCCCTGAGGAACTCAGGATATGCAAATACAGGATGCAGGCCCCAGAGAGCTGAGGTGCATATCAAAGGAAGGAATTCGTGAGCCTGACTCCAGCATCTTCGCATACAAAGGAAAGCCCTGCATTGCTCACCTTGGGAGAGCAGGTTCTCCTTAGCTGACAATCACCTTTTCCCGTCCCCCATCACCTGCGCCAGCCCCCCGCCCTGTCCCCTCCCCCCCCCGGGTGCTTTAGCTCAGGGAGGAAGGGGCGCACAGGGCCTCGGCTGAACAAGAGGCCTGGGAGCCTCGGGAGGAACTTTCGGCCGCTTTCCCCGCCGTCGGGAGGAGGGTCGCTGACGCTGCGGCCGGACCCTGCGCCTCCCTCGCCCCGTGTCCCCTCAGGACGTTCAGCCGCCCTCTCCCCACGCCCCCTGGGCCCCGCGAGCCAGGCCGAGGGCAGGGCCGAGAGGAGGGGCCGAAGTTCCCCGGGACCAGACCCCAGGCCGCTCGTTCTGCACAGCAGCGGCGGGTGGCCGCGAAACCCTTCCCCTCAGAAGCTGCTCTTGCGCGGCCGCCCGGGCACCGGACCCACTTACCCGGCCCGCCGTCCCCACGACTGTCGCGGCTTCGGCCGCCGGGGCCCCTCCGCAGCCGGCAGCGTCAGTGAGGCCGCCCTCCCCTTGGGCTCCGGGGCAGCTCCGTGACGGCGGAGGGAAGAGACCCCGAGCCGGGAGCTCCAGCTCTGAGGAAACGCGGGCTCCGTTCTGGGCGCTGCGGGTGGGGCCGCTCTGCCTGAGGCCTCCTGGGAGGGAGCGGGGCGCCGGGGGAGGAGCCGCCAGGAGCTCAGGGCCCCGTCGGGGGTCCTGGAGGGGCGGCCCGGCCTGAGGGCCCCGCCCACTGTGGCCACAGCGCAGGCCTTTTTCCTGCAATCCTACACAAAAAGTCAGAAAGATACACACGGTCTACAGTGAATGTTCACAAATGGTGGTTGCTGCTGTGCTTACTATCCTATTAAACGTGGGAAATCCATAACACACTTGAAGTTAGAAGTTAACTATGAATGTTTACCTTTCCTTATTATGTCTCTGCTATTCACAATTGTCGTTAATGAATCAGAGACTGTGGCATCACTAGTTAAAAATGAGCTCGTTTAAAAAATAGAACTCAGGCCCACCGGCCCTACTGTATCAGAATCTGCAATTTTACACTCTCTCCAGTGTACTTGTGGACCCATGAATAGTTGAAAGGTACATTTCTACCTCGACATGTCTTTTCTGTCTGAGAAATACGCACATTTTATCCAGTTTGATATAAATAAAACACTCAAAAATGCATATGTCCGTGTTGAAACCACCATTTTATCATTTCTTTTCCAGATGACTATAGTCTCTATACTGGTTTTATGGATCACATGACATACTCTTTTTTGTAGTTAGAAATAGAGAAAGTTACTTTGTGAAAAAAAATATATATGTATATATATATATATATATATATATATATATATATATATATTAGTGGATGATTGAAGACACTCTTCTAAATTAAAACCAGTTCTCTTAATTTGCTCTTTTCTTCTTGCGTCACATTATGAACTCTTCCCGTGGCCACATGTCATGTGTACTTTTAATTTCAGGGACTGCTGACATCCCAGGATGTGCCCATAGATTTCTCTCAAGAGGACTGGGAATGCCTGGACCGAGATCAATGGGAATTGTACAGGGATCTGATGTGATAAAAGTATAGGATCATGCACTCCTTGAGTGAGGACACCTTCCTTCCAGAATTCCTTATCCACCCACAGGGTTTAGAGTCCTTCATTTGTAGAATGTCTCCTGGAATGTTCTGCTTCCTACAATAGGGTTTCAGATTGCAACGATTCAGGAAATATTGGGAGTTTGTGGGTATAATTTATGTTATTCTTTGCAAACTGCAGCCTCCTTTATAATATACTTTGTAACTGCTTGGGATGTGTCTATATGAACAGTGTACTATATGCTTCTGTTATAGTCCTTACAATATTTTATTCTCTTATTATCTGTAACAATCTTCCATGGATTCTTTGGGCTTAAGGTGTATTAAAAGGGAGACGGCGATTCTGGGACTTCCCTGGTGATGCAGTGGTTAAGACTGCGCCTGCCAATTCAGGGGACACGGGTTCGATCCCTAGTCTGGGAAGATCCCACGTGCAACGGAGCAACTAACCCAGTGGGCCACAACTACTGAGCCTGCGTGCCACAACTACTGAAGCTGGTGCACCTTGAGCCCGTGTGCCATTTATTTTTAGAGAATAAAATCACCTCTGAGTGATTACAATTTAGACCAGCTAGTCAAAATTCTTTATCACCTGTTCTTCTCAAACACTGATCAATGGAACAAGTTTTACTAGGGATAAGAGTGTAATTGTATTCTAGAGTTCATATCGGCGATATGGTTTTTGACCTTGATGCTGGATCACGACATTTCAATGGTATAACTGCTATTAATTGTCTCTTTGTTCAACGATTAAAGTCTCACATGATCTGAGTTCAGACTGGAGCCATCCTGCTTGGTTTCTGTCTATTGCAGATTTCTTCCAGTATGAAAGGACAAGAGCAATACGGCTTACTTTACACAATGTCTTCAAACTAAATGATGACATAATCTACATTCAATTAATTTATACATACCCTACTGTAGAGCAGGGTTTGTTACGGTGGCAGAGCCCGGTAATTATGTAAAACTGAAACTTTTATCTGCACTGGTTCAAGTCCTCTTCCTAAGAATATGTTTATAATCAACACTCTTTCACAAGTTACCCAATTTAATTCACCATAGCATTCCTCATATTAACTAAATGGAAAATCCTAAGCTATATACAAATCCAGAAAGGGCCAAAAATCATCTGCCCACATGGATTATTACAACCCATTGCTGAGGCATTCAAATTACTTATTAAAGACCCACTATGTCCATCAACAGCATCAATTTATATATTATTGCCCCAATGCTAGCCTTAACCCTGGCTCTCACAACATGAATTCCTCTTCCCATATCTTAGCCACTAATTAATATAAATGTAGGCATACTCTTTATATTAGCCATATCACACCTAGCCATTTATTCCATCCTCAGTTCTGGATGAGCTTCACATTCACCATACTCACTCACTGGAGCTCTAGGGACAGTAGCATAGACAATCTCATATGAAGTAATGTAGCAGTTATTCTATCCTCAGTCTTACTGATAAATGGATCATTTACACTTTCAACAGTAATTATTACACAGGAACACCTATGACTATTTTCTTCTGACCCCTACTCAGAATTTTATTATCTCCGCAGTAGCAGAGATTCAATGAAGCCTCACTTGATTCAACAGAAGTAGAATCAAAACCTGTATATGACTTCAATGTAGAAGATGTAGCAGGCCCATTCACCTCTTCCTTGCTAGACAATATGTCAATTTCCTTATAATAAACATTTCCACAACAATCCATTTGTAGGAGCATTCGACAATCCCTAGGTGCCAGAATTATATACACCCCAAGTCATCATTAAAACACATCTAACAATCTCCTTTCTATGAATTTGAGCATCCTACCCACAATTTTGATATGATCAACGTCTACATCTCGTATAAAAATTTTTTTTCTACTAACATTAGCCCGATGTATATGAGAGTTTTCACCACCTGTCATCATACCAGGCAACCCACCACAAACTTAAGAAATATGTCTGACAAAAGAGTTACTGTGATAGAGTAAATTATAGAGGTTTCAATGCTCTTATTCCTGGAATTGAATTCTTCCTAAGAATTTTATATTCTCCATGTTACCACATTACAGCACATGCTATATACTAAGGTTCACTAGGTAAGCTTCAGGCCCATACCCCCAACATGTTGTCGTAGATCCTTCCTGTACTAATAAACTCTCATTGTTTTTACTATCATTCTACTGACCATTATCACAGGAAATATAATTGTATACGAAGCTCACACTGGTTAATGGTATCCCCATTCTAATAAAAAACACAAACCCATAAGCTACAGAAGCATCCAACAAATATTTCCTAAAACAATCCACCACACCAATACTACTTATAATGGCTAGTATCATTAATCTAATATACTCTGGTCATGGAACACAACGAATAACAAAAATCTTTCATCCAGCAGCATCCACCCTCATGACAATCGCCCTTGTCACAAAAGTAGGACTTTCCCCATTTCACTTCTGAGTGCCTCACGTCACACAAGGCGTCCCATGAACAGCAGGCCTGATGCTATTAATATGACAAAAGTGCACCCCTGTCAGTTTTATACCACATGTCACCAACCATCAACCTAAATATACTATTAATCATAGTGATATTATAAATCATAGCTGGAGGCTGAGGGAGATTTAGTCAGACTCACCTGGAAAAAATTACACCCTCCTCATCAAGTGCCCATATAGGATGAATAACAGCCGTTATAAAGTATATTCCGATTATAACAATCCTAAACATACTAATTTATATCATAACAGTACTCTCTTCTTATTATTTATGCCCAGAGCCTGTACTACAAGAGTGTCATTATCACACACATGAGGTAAAACACCTCTCATCACAATCCTTTTCCTCACCATTATAGTATCATTAGGACATAGTCCATCACTATCAGGGTTTTTACCCAAATGAATACTTATCCAAGAGATAACGAAAATGACAACATCATTCTACCAACATTAATAGCCATCACAGCAGTGCTCAGCATATATTTCTACTTGCAGCTAACATACTCCACATCACTAACTGTATTCCCTTCATGAAACAACACAAAAACAAAGCACATTGAACATTCAAAGAAATAACCTTCCTATCATTACTAATCATAAAACCCAGACAATTACTCCACATAACACCCATTCCATCCGTGCTGGACTAGGAATTTAGGTTAGTTCAGACCAAGAGCTTTCATAACCCAAAACAAGTAAAATTTACTTAACTTCTAAAAATAAGGATTGAAAGACTTCATCCTACATCAATTGAATGTAAAGCAAACATTGTAGTTAAGCCAAATCTTTACGAGACTGATGAGTTTTAACCCCAGGAAACTTTAGTTAACAGGCAAATCCTCTAGTCAACTGGCTTCAATCTGCTTCTTCTTCATTTGAGAAAGAAAAAAAGAAAAAAGGCAGGAAAATCTCTGGCAGAATTGAAGCTGCTTCTCTGAAATTACAATTCAATTTGTTGATTCACCACATGGTTTGTGAGAAAGAGGGCTCAATCTCTGTCTTCAGATTTACAGTCGAATGCTAGCTCAGTCATTTTACCTCTATTCATACACTGTTGATTATTTTCAACAAATCACAAAGATATCGGCATCTTATAATTACTATTTGGTGCTTGAGCTGGAGTAGCAGGCAGCACCTTAAGAATATTAATCCAGGCTGAGCTATGCTAACCTGGAGCGCTACTTGGAGACGCACAAATCTGTAACGTGGTCATAACAGTCCCTGCACTTGTAATAATTTTCTTTATTGTTGTACCCCTTATATTGCAGGGTTTGAAAACTCACTTGGGCCACTAATAACTCGCACACCTGAGGTAGCATTTCCCCGAGTAAACCATGTAAATTTTTGACTACTTCCCCCATCGTTCTTACTCCTACTCATGTCACCAATAGTAGAAGCTTGTTCTGGTACCAGTGGACCGTGTATTCAGCTCTAGCCTGCAACCTGGCCCACGCAGGAGCCTCTGTCGACATAACCATTTCCTCCTTACATTTATCAGGTGTCTCCTCAATTCTTGGTGCTATTGCTTTTATTACTATAGTCTTTCATACAAAACCAGCAGTCATACCCCAATACCAAACACCATTATTTGTTTAATCTTCACCAACTATAGCCATATTACTATAATTACCACTCTCAGTCTGAGCAGCCAGAATTGCCATACTCTTAAGAGATAGAAATCTCAACACTACTTTCTCTGACCCTGCAGGAGGAGGCCGAATCCTATACCAACACCTATTTTGATTCTTTGGTCACCCTGAAGTCTGTATTCATGGCCTACCAGGGTTTGTTATAAATTCACACATCATTACACACTATTTAGGACAAAAGGTGCCTTTCAGCTATTTGGGAATAGTATGAGTCATGCCCACTGGCTTTTTAGGATTTCTCTTGTGGGCCCATCATATATTTACCATAGGGAGAGCTGTCCACTCAGGAGCATACTTTGCAAAAGCTACCATAATTGCTTCTATCCCGACAGGAGTGTGCTTTCTCTGGTTGCAGGGAGCAGTTGCGACTCTACGCTGCGGTGCATTGCCTTTTCACTGAAAAGGCTTTCTTTATTGCAGAGCATGGCTTTCACGCTCTAGAGGGCAGGCTCAGTAGTTGTGGCACATGGGCTTTTTGCTCCACGGCAGGTGGAATATTCCCACACGATGGCTCGAACCCGTGTCCCCTGCATTGGCAGGCAAATTCTTAACCACTGCACCACCAGGGAAGTCCCTGGTTAGCAACTGTTCACGGAGGTAATATTATATGACCTCCAATATATTATGAGTTTTAGGCTTTAGTTTTTCTTTTTACAGTAGGAGGTTTCACAGGAATCATCTTAGTGAACTCATCCCCGGACACTATCCTCCAGGATACATACTATGTAGCAGCACACTTCCATGACCTAATGTCCATGGGAGCGGGCTTCACTATTACGGGAGGCTTCCTACACGGATTCCCACTATTCTCAGGTTACACAGTGAACTCAGCATGAGCAAAAAGTCACTTCACGCGTATATTTGTAGTAGTAAATATGACTTCCCGCAGCACTTTCTGGCCTCTCAGGAATGTCATTACTTTAGTCTCACTACTCGGAGGCACACACAACATGAAATATTGTGTCTTTTGGCTCACTCATCTCAATAGCAGCAGTAATGCTAATCATAATCTTCATACTTTGAAAAGCATTTGCATCTAAACAAGAAGGCTAAGCACTAGAAACGGATACTCCTAACCTAGAATTGTTACATAAATGTCCTCCACCATATCCTATGTTTCAAGATCCTACCTATGTAAATATAAAATAAGGAAGGTCTCAAGTCCTTTTCAACCACTTTCAAGCCAACACCATAACAATTATGTCTTTCTCAATAAATGAGAGAAAAGTAAAAAGTGATGTAGCTTTGTCAAACTTAAATCAGAGGCTAAAATCCTGTATATCACGAAGGCATATCAATTTCATCTAGGATCTCAAGATATAACATCACCGATTATGGAAGAACATTTACATTCTCATCATCACACATTAATAGTGATTTTTGAAACTAGTTCTCTATATTATTTCTCTAACATTGACAACTAAACTAACTCATATACATATAATAGATGCACAGGTAGAGAAAATGTGAACAGTTTACCAGCCATTATTGTAATCTTAATTGCTCTATCATCATTGTGAATCCTTTACATGATACATGAAATCAATAACTCTTCCCAAACCATAAAATCGATGGGTCAGTAATGATACTGAAGCTACAAATACACAGATTATGAAGATTTAAATGTTGGCTCCTCTGTAATCCCCACATCAGGGCTAAAACCAGGAGAATAATGACTAATAGAAGTCAACAACCACGGAGTTAGAGAGAGTCATAGAATATTAGTTTCATCTGAAATTGTTGTACACTCCTGAGCTGTTCCTTCTCAGGCCTAAAAAGGGCTGCTATCCCAGGACGCCTAAATTAAAGAATCCTAATACCAACAGGACCAGGCCTATGTTGTAGACAAGAGAGCTCATTTTCCTGAGTTCAAAGACGGGCCAGAGGGATATGGCTGAGATGAGGGGTGAATCTGGAGCCCATGGGGATGCACTCTCCAAGCTCCAGGATAGGAATGGGCCATTATTGGTTTAATGGACGTCTGGGGTCCCAGGCCACCCACACCACACCCTCCCGAGCAGGATCTTGGCAACATTCCCTGTCAGTGATGAGGCAACCTAGCACTTGTCACGCCCCGATGTTGTGTCCTATGTGGGCACCATGCTGTGGGGACCACACCCACACTCTGCAGGTCCATGCTACAGGGTCCTTCTTGCCTCAGGAGTAGAGACCACCCAGCAAGCAGTTCGCTCCCCAACCAGCAGGAGGAGGGGAGGAGAGCAGGGGCACCAGGGGAATCTCACTCAGACAACAACACCCAGGGGTGCCAGCGGGGACAGTGATGATGCAGATGAGGCCCAGACCAAGAGATGCGACCAGAGGACACAAAAGGCAGCTGATCAGGTCCTGACTCAACTGCATCCCGGACACCTTTGTCCCTCCTACGCCCCTTCCTCATACATCCCCTCCTGAAATGCAGATTCTTCAGATGCAAACAGGCAGAGCCTCAGACTGAAAGTCAGCTCTTCCAAAATGACCCGTCAGCAAACACTGCAGGATTGTGCTCCAGTGGGGGCCCTGGAGTCCACAACTCAGGGACTGAAGGGGACATCGGTGCCAGGGCCAGTGTGAGGGGATGGGGAGGGAGACTTTCATGGTTGTGGAATGTTGGTTTTGCAAGATGAAAAGTTCTAGGCGTGGTGGTGATGGCTCCACGAGAAAGTGAATAGATCTGATGCCTCAGAAACGTGCACTTAAAATGGTGACGATGGTAAAGGGTATGTGACGTGTGTTTTATTTCACTTAAATTCATAAAATAATGTCTTTTTAAATCAGAGTCCATTTCGACTCCCGTTCATCACAAATGTCGGAGACCCAAACACATTCCCCTACCTTAGGGGCCATCACGGTGCCCTCACATGGCACATGGGAGACCGTTCTCACGGGGGCCTAGTCTGTGCTCACCTCACCTCTGTCCAGGGAGACCCAGGCAGTGGTGACCCCCATAGATTAGACATATGATATGCTATGATATTCATATGACACCACCGAACATTGTCACTCAGCAGCACACAGAGCAGCACCCCACTCAAACATGCATGACCTCATATGAATGTGACAAGATTAAGGGAAGAAAAGGAACCACCGGTTAATCAGGGCAACACCCTTAACGCAGAGGTTGGAAATGTCAAAGGGGTAAAGACACACTGCAGGCAAAGAGCACATAGGGGTCTCCCCATACATGTGATCCTGACCCATGCAGATGTGGTGAGACCCATACAGTGCCCGTACCCTATAGCTGGTGTAGCACATCCACACTCACCAGGGTGACCCACCTCCCCAGACCCTGCACCTAAAGTCACACGTTCTCTCTCAACACGTGACCCCACCTCCTCAGACCGCTCCACCTGGGTCACATGTCCACAGTCCCAGGGTGAACCGCCCTCTGCAGACGTCCCCAACTGGGGTCACACGTGCACATCCTCCAGGGTGACCTCACCTCACCAGACCGTGCACCTGGGGTCACATGTCCCCTTGGTCAGGGCACCATGGCTCTGCTGCTTGCTCCCCTAATGTAGAAACAACCTGGGTTCCTGGGCTCTGCTGGGATGAGAAAAAGTGTAAGGTGGGTCTCCTGTCCCCACACTTGTCCCACAGAAGTCCTCCTCTTTTCACTTTGGTTCTGTGTGATTTTACCTCTTTTTAAAGCTTTCATGCTAGAGTTGAACATATTACTTGGTTCTGGCAGGCGCAGTCTCACTTGTCTCACTTACTTGTTGAGAAAACTCACAGGACAGCAGGGCTGAAAGCCGAAGGGCAGCTCTGGACGCTGCTGACTAGGGACGGCAGACAGGAAGGAGAGCTCAGCAGCAGCCTCAGCTGTTACCCATCGGCCTTTTGCCCGATCTGCGTGCCCTGCAATCAATTCACCAGCTAAACCTGCCTCCCTTCGCACCATGCACGTGCTGGTAAATTGGAATAATCAGCAGGTAGCCCTCCTGAGGATTATCCACGAGCCCCAAGGAAGGTGAACCTTGCAGGAATAAAGACAAAGGCCCTGCCCATAGCACTGCCCTTGGGAGGACCAGGTCACCACACTCAGAAGAGAGGGTGTTACCTAGACAAGCCCACCTCGGCTCCAGACCCAGACATCTAAGCACTGACTTTCAAATGCAGGCACGGAGCTTCCCAGTACTGAGGCCAGGCCGGCTCTCTTCCCAGCTCTCCATACTCCTAGCATACACGGAACATGGTCAGGTCTAAATCTTCTTATTATAGACAACACATGGTCAGCTCTAAACATAAACAGTAGACAGCACATGGAGAGGTCTGAATTTACCGTGTAGACAAAACTTGATCATGTTTCAACTAGCTTAGGGCTGAGCTCATAGGAGGTACAGATCACACATATGAGTCTCTCATCTTTGGACACCCACATCAGGAAACTGAACAATATCGTTGTCATTAAACATTTCAACAGGCAAAACAGAAATGTTACCAGTGTCTCTGGCCATCTGATGGTCAGGATCCTCATGTGATCCAAGAATTTCTTAGAGTGCAGCCCAGTCTGCGGCCAGGCCAGACAAGAAGTGGCCTGATTCCAGCCTCCCAGGCTTCCAGAAGGAGGCGGCCGCACAGGAGGCCCAGGCAGGACAGTTCTGCATGGTGCGGGCCAGGAGAGCCTGTCTGTCCATTCCACTGGCCGATTCCGCGTGGGGTGCTCAGGGCTGCTGAGAGCCCCGCGCTCAAGTCCTGCCTCCCTGAAGCATGTGCGTGTGCGTGTGCGTGTGCGTGTGCGTGTGTGTGTGTGTGTGTGTGTGTGTGTGTGTGTGTGTAGAGGGGGCAGTGGCTGACGGCTCCCACGGCTCCCGTCCCGGGCACCGTGCTGTCTTCGACGGGAGGCACGGGGAGAGGTAGGGGCACAGAAGCCGTTGGAGAGGAGAACCCACCGTGGAAACGCTTGCACACTGGCTGGCCCCACCCGGGGACCCGAGAGCCCATCGTGGGCCAAATGTCCCCCCCAGCCCCCACCCCCGAGGGCAGGGCACCTGCTCTTTCAACAGCACAGGGTCTCACATGAAGTAGACTCAGTGGGGACTTCACCCCTCCCACTCCTAATGCTCAGTTTGGGGAGAATGAACCCCCTTGACTGGGCGATGGGACCCTGTGATGAAACATGTGGTGCCCCATCCAAGTCGGGGTCTGGCTGACAGATGGGAACACAGGAGCCACGTGCATGGCCTGGAGGCCAGGCCAACAGGACGAGCACCTCCAGCCTTGGTCTAGCTCTCCAACTGTGACATTGTAGTTTATAGGGGACCTGGGGCAGGTGACTGAATGTAATGGGGGCCTCAGGTGGACCCTGAATGGGACTTAGAGAAGGTGGGAAGGATGTCACTCAGACAGTGACAGTCATTGGAAGACAGACCCTGTGTCAGGACATCCTGCTTCATCCATTTAAATCCCTGACAGCTCTGATCTTTATGTGGAAAAGCAGGAATGTTAGAGCAGATGCGTGCGGACATATCTGGGGCACAATTCAGTCTGCAACCAACTTCCAAGTGGTTGCAGAAAACACACAGGTGTGCACACAGGTAGACACAGCACACACACAAACATACGCACGTGCACAGCACAAATATATTCACACACTAGCATATGAACACACACGCACGCATGTACCCATGCACACACTAACGTGTGCCAGTGCACATACCTATGCACATGCACAGCATATGTAGGCAAACAGGCACATGCACACACGTAGCACACACACAGGGAATAAAGTGAATCCGTAAAGCATTAATTCCTGAACACAGGTGAAGCTGACATGTATTTTCCCTTTTTCTTAGCTTTGATGTTGTTCACAGTAAAAAGTTTAAGAAAAGAGTTAATGGCAGATGACTTTAGATTCAAAGGACTTTCTGACGTTATTCCACAATTATTATGACATGAGAAATGAATGTAGATATTACACGTGTCCACTAATGGATGAATGGAGAAGAAAAACACGGTCCATCGATACAAGGGAATGTTGTTCAGCCTAAAAAGGAAGGCAATTCTGACACAGCCTTCAGCAGGGATGAGCCTCGAGGGCATTATGCTCAGTGATGTAAGCTAGACACAAAACAACACGCAGTGCTGGCTCCATTCACACGAGGCCCCTAGAGCAGTCAGAAACATAGAGACAGAAAGTAGCATGTTGAGTGCCAGGGGCTGAGGGAGGGAGCATGGGGAGTGCGTGTTTAATGGGGACTGTTTCAATGTTGCAAGATGAGAAAGTTCTGGAGGACGATGGCGGTAAGGTTTGCACAACAGCACCAATTACTTCTTGACCCTGAAATGGCATTTAAAAATGGTTAAGATACTAAATTTTATGTTATGTGTATTGAACCACAATTTTAAAAACTTTTTAAAAACGAACAGGAAATAGTGTATGAATACTACTAGATGCACAACTTCACTAACCACCGAGGGATTAAAACCATAAGAAAAATACTGTGCATACACCTACCAGAATGCAGACATGAAAGACATAGTATCAATTATCAGCAGGCTGTGGGGCAATGGAAAGCCTGGCACGCAGCGGGCCGATGCAACCGCTTCTGAAACAATCGGGCCTCAGAGAGCGAAGTCCGCGCACGCACGCAGACCCGCAGGGCTCCTCCCAGCTGAACACAAACCTACCGGCACTGCACCAGGACACACGGACATGGACTCCGCAGCCACAGGAGCCAAACTGGAAAGAACATGAAGGCCATCACAAGCGGATGCAGAAATGAACCATGCACGCTCCTATGAAGGAATATTCCACAGCAATGGAGTACATTTTGTTTAAAGTTCGTAAAACTATAAAAATCTCTATTCACAAGGTGATGGAATCCCATGGACACGATGCTGCGCCATCAAGAGCAATAAAGCAGCATGCACGGTACACGCCTTTACCGACTTTGGAACTAGGCAAAGCTGGGCTGCGTTGCGCAGAGATGCGTCCCTGGGCGAAAACTCTGAGGACAAGTCACTGGCACAAAATCAGGAGAACAGCTCCCTCACGGTGGGGAGGAGGCTGTGACGAGGGAAGGGCACTCCTGGGTGTCCACTCATCATGTTCTGTTCCTTGATCTTTATGATTATTCTTTACATGTATATAACCTAAACCTTAATATGTACTTACAGCTTATCATTTTTGTTTAGTAAAAAGGGAGTCTCCCCAACAAAGTAGAAGGAGACCTGCTCCTCCCAGGGAAGAAAAGGAATAGTTTCTACCAGTGAAATCTCGATACCATGGCTGCTTCGACCATCAAGGCTGACAGCAACTCCCGTGAGAGGGACACCGGGGCCACGACCCTCAGAAGGACGCTCGGGGGCCTCAGTCCTGGGTCACTGCCTCTGAGGAGTCCGCAACACCTGTGCAAAAAAAAAAAGTCATTCGCCATTAACTCTTTTCTTAAAGTTTTTATTGTGAAAAACATCAAAGCTAAGAAAAAGGGAAAAATACATGTCAGCTTCACTTGCTTTCAGGAATTAATGCTTTATGGATTCACTTTATTCCCTGTGTGTGCGCTACGTGTGTGCATGTGCCTGTATGCGTACATGTGCTGTGCATGTGCATAGGTATGTGCACCGGCACACGTTAGTGTGTGCGTGGGTACACGCGAGCGTGTGTGTTCATAGGCTAGTGTGTGAATATATTTGTGCTGTGTGCATGCGTATGTTTGTGTGTGTGCTGTGTCTACCTGTGCGCACACCTGTGTGTTTTCTGCAACCACTTGCAAGTTGATTGCAGACTGAATTGTGCCCCAGATATGTCCGCACGCACCTGCTCTAACAATCCTGCGTAGCCACGTAAAGTTCAGAGATCGCAGGGATTTAAATGGATGGAGCAGGATGTCCTCACACAGCGTCTATCTTCCAGTGACTGTCACTGTCTGAGTGACATCCTTCACACGTTCTTTAAGCCCCATTCAGGGTCCAGTTTAGACCCCATTACATTCAGTCACCTGCCTCAGGTCCCTTAATGCTACAATGTCACAGTTGGAGAGCTAGACCAAGGCTGGAGGTGCTTGTCCTGTTGGCCTGGCCTCCAGGCCATGCACGTGGCTCCTGTGTTCCCATCTGTCAGCCAGACCCCGACTTGGATGGGGCACCACATGTTTCATCACAGGGTCCCATCGCCCAGTCAAGGGGGTTCATTCTCCCCAAACGGAGCATCAGGAGTGGGGGAGTGGGTGACATTCCCCACTGAGTCTCCTTCATGTGAGACCCTGTGCTATTGAAAGAGCAGGCGCCCTGCCTTTGGGGGTGCGGGGCTGGGGGGTGGCATGTGGCCCACAATGGGTAGGCTGGTCCCCGGGTGGGGCGAGCCAGTGTGCAAGGAGCTCCGTGGTGGGTTCTCCTCTCCAAAGGCTTCTGTGCCCCTACCTCTCCCCGTACCTCCCCTCGAAGACATCACGGTGCCCGGGACTGGAGCCGTGGGAGCCGTCAGCCACTGCCCCCTCTACACACACATACATACACACACACACACACACACACGCACACGCACATGCTGCAGGGAAGCAGGGCCTGAGCGCGGGGCTCTCAGCGGTCCTGAGCACCCCACCCGGAATCGGCCAGTGGAATGGACAGACAGGCTCTCCTGGCCCGCACCATGCAGAACTGTCCTGCCTGGGCCTCCTGTGCGGCCGCCTCCTTCTGGAAGCCTGGGAGGCTGGAATCAGGCCACTTCTTGTCTGGCCTGGCCGCAGACTGGGCTGCACTCTAAGAAATTCTTGGATCACATGAGGATCCTGACCATCAGATGGCCAGAGACACTGGTAACATTTCTGTTTTGCCTGTTGAAATGTTTAATGACAATGATATCGTTCAGTTTCCTGATGTGGGTGTCCAAAGATGAGAGACTCATATGTGTGATCTGTACCTCCTATGAGCTCAGCCCTAAGCTAGTTGAAACATGATCAAGTTCTGTCTACACGGTAAATTTAGACCTCTCCATGTGCTGACTACTGTTTATGTTTAGAGCTGACCATGTGTTGTCTATAATAAGAAGATTTAGACCTGACCATGTTCCGTGTACGCTAGGAGTATGGAGAGCTGGGAAGAGAGCCGGCCTGGCCTCAGTACTGGGAAGCTCCGTGCCTGCATTTGAAAGTCAGTGCTTAGGTGTCTGGGTCGGGAGCCGAGGTGGGCTTGTCTAGGTAACACCGTCTCTTCTGAGTGTGGTGACCTGGTCCTCCCAAGGGCAGTGCTATGGGCAGGGCCTTTGTCTTTATTCCTGCAAGGTTCAGCTTCCTTGGGGCTCGTGAATAAACCTCAGGAGGGCTACCTGCTGATTATTCCAATTTACCAGCACGTGCATGGTGCGAAGGGAGGCAGGTTTAGCTGGTGAATTGATTACAGGGCACGCAGATCGGGCAAAAGGCTGATGGGTAACAGCTGAGGCTGCTGCTGAGCTCTCCTTCCTGTCTGCCGTCCCTAGGCAGCAACGTCCAGAGCTGCCCTTCGGCTTTCAGCCCTGCTGTCCTGTGAGTTTTCTCAACAAGTAAGTGAGACAAGAAAGTGAGACTGTGCGTGCCAGAACCAAGTAATGTGTTCAACTCTAGCATGAAAGCTTTAAAAAGAGGTAAAATCACACAGAACCAAAGTGAAAAGAGGAGGACTTCTGTGGGACAAGTGTGGGGACAGGAGACCCACCTTACACTTTTTCTCATCCCAGCAGAGCCCAGGAACCCAGGTTGTTTCTACATTAGGGGAGCAAGCAGCAGAGCCATGGTGCCCTGACCAAGGGGACATGTGACCCCAGGTGCACGGTCTGGTGAGGTGAGGTCACCCTGGAGGATGTGCACGTGTGACCCCAGTTGGGGGAGTCTGCGGAGGGCAGTTCATCCTGGGACTGTGGACATGTGACCCAGGTGGAGGGGTCTGAGGAGGTGGGGTCACGTGTTGAGAGAGAACGTGTGACTTTAGGTGCAGGGTCTGGGGAGGTGGGGTCACTGTGGTGAGTGTGGATGTGTGACCCCAGCTATAGGGTACGGGCACTGTATGGGTCTCACCACATCTGCATGGGTCAGGATCACATGTATGGGGAGACCCCTATGTGCTCTTTGCCTGCAGTGTGTCTTTACCCCTTTGACATTTCCAACCTCTGCGTTAAGGGTGTTGCCCTGATTAACCGGTGGTTCCTTTTCTTCCCTTAATCTTGTCACATTCATATGAGGTCATGCATGTTTGAGTGGGGTGCTGCTCTGTGTGCTGGTGAGTGACAATGTTCGGTGGTGTCATATGAATATCATAGCATATCATATGTCTAATCTATGGGGGTCACCACTGCCTGGGTCTCCCTGGACAGAGGTGAGGTGAGCACAGACTAGGCCCCCGTGAGAACGGTCTCCCATGTGCCATGTGAGGGTACCGTGATGGCCCCTAAGGTAGGGGAATGTGTTTGGGTCTCCAACATTTGTGATGAACGGGAGTCGAAATGGACTCTGATTTAAAAAGACATTATTTTATGAATTTAAGTGAAATAAAACACACGTCACATACCCTTTACCATCGTCACCATTTTAAGTGCACGTTTCTGAGGCATCAGATCTATTCACTTTCTCGTGGAGCCATCACCACCACGCCTAGAACTTTTCATCTTGCAAAACCAGCATTCCACAACCATGAAAGTCTCACTCCCCATCCCCTCACACTGGCCCTGGCACCGATGTCCCCTTCAGTCCCTGAGTTGTGGACTCCAGGGCCCCCACTGGAGCACAATCCTGCAGTGTTTGCTGACGGGTCATTTTGGAAGAGCTGACTTTCAGTCTGAGGCTCTGCCTGTTTGCATCTGAAGAATCTGCATTTCAGGAGGGGATGTATGAGGAAGGGGCGTAGGAGGGACAAAGGTGTCCGGGATGCAGTTGAGTCAGGACCTGATCAGCTGCCTTTTGTGTCCTCTGGTCGCATCTCTTGGTCTGGGCCTCATCTGCATCATCACTGTCCCCGCTGGCACCCCTGGGTGTTGTTGTCTGAGTGAGATTCCCCTGGTGCCCCTGCTCTCCTCCCCTCCTCCTGCTGGTTGGGGAGCGAACTGCTTGCTGGGTGGTCTCTACTCCTGAGGCAAGAAGGACCCTGTAGCATGGACCTGCAGAGTGTGGGTGTGGTCCCCACAGCATGGTGCCCACATAGGACACAACATCGGGGCGTGACAAGTGCTAGGTTGCCTCATCACTGACAGGGAATGTTGCCAAGATCCTGCTCGGGAGGGTGTGGTGTGGGTGGCCTGGGACCCCAGACGTCCATTAAACCAATAATGGCCCATTCCTATCCTGGAGCTTGGAGAGTGCATCCCCATGGGCTCCAGATTCACCCCTCATCTCAGCCATATCCCTCTGGCCCGTCTTTGAACTCAGGAAAATGAGCTCTCTTGTCTACAACATAGGCCTGGTCCTGTTGGTATTAGGATTCTTTAATTTAGGCGTCCTGGGATAGCAGCCCTTTTTAGGCCTGAGAAGGAACAGCTCAGGAGTGTACAACAATTTCAGATGAAACTAATATTCTATGACTCTCTCTAACTCCGTGGTTGTTGACTTCTATTAGTCATTATTCTCCTGGTTTTAGCCCTGATGTGGGGATTACAGAGGAGCCAACATTTAAATCTTCATAATCTGTGTATTTGTAGCTTCAGTATCATTACTGACCCATCGATTTTATGGTTTGGGAAGAGTTATTGATTTCATGTATCATGTAAAGGATTCACAATGATGATAGAGCAATTAAGATTACAATAATGGCTGGTAAACTGTTCACATTTTCTCTACCTGTGCATCTATTATATGTATATGAGTTAGTTTAGTTGTCAATGTTAGAGAAATAATATAGAGAACTAGTTTCAAAAATCACTATTAATGTGTGATGATGAGAATGTAAATGTTCTTCCATAATCGGTGATGTTATATCTTGAGATCCTAGATGAAATTGATATGCCTTCGTGATATACAGGATTTTAGCCTCTGATTTAAGTTTGACAAAGCTACATCACTTTTTACTTTTCTCTCATTTATTGAGAAAGACATAATTGTTATGGTGTTGGCTTGAAAGTGGTTGAAAAGGACTTGAGACCTTCCTTATTTTATATTTACATAGGTAGGATCTTGAAACATAGGATATGGTGGAGGACATTTATGTAACAATTCTAGGTTAGGAGTATCCGTTTCTAGTGCTTAGCCTTCTTGTTTAGATGCAAATGCTTTTCAAAGTATGAAGATTATGATTAGCATTACTGCTGCTATTGAGATGAGTGAGCCAAAAGACACAATATTTCATGTTGTGTGTGCCTCCGAGTAGTGAGACTAAAGTAATGACATTCCTGAGAGGCCAGAAAGTGCTGCGGGAAGTCATATTTACTACTACAAATATACGCGTGAAGTGACTTTTTGCTCATGCTGAGTTCACTGTGTAACCTGAGAATAGTGGGAATCCGTGTAGGAAGCCTCCCGTAATAGTGAAGCCCGCTCCCATGGACATTAGGTCATGGAAGTGTGCTGCTACATAGTATGTATCCTGGAGGATAGTGTCCGGGGATGAGTTCACTAAGATGATTCCTGTGAAACCTCCTACTGTAAAAAGAAAAACTAAAGCCTAAAACTCATAATATATTGGAGGTCATATAATATTACCTCCGTGAACAGTTGCTAACCAGGGACTTCCCTGGTGGTGCAGTGGTTAAGAATTTGCCTGCCAATGCAGGGGACACGGGTTCGAGCCATCGTGTGGGAATATTCCACCTGCCGTGGAGCAAAAAGCCCATGTGCCACAACTACTGAGCCTGCCCTCTAGAGCGTGAAAGCCATGCTCTGCAATAAAGAAAGCCTTTTCAGTGAAAAGGCAATGCACCGCAGCGTAGAGTCGTTACTGCTCACTGCAACCAGAGAAAGCACACTCCTGTCGGGATAGAAGCAATTATGGTAGCTTTTGCAAAGTATGCTCCTGAGTGGACAGCTCTCCCTATGGTAAATATATGATGGGCCCACAAGAGAAATCCTAAAAAGCCAGTGGGCATGACTCATACTATTCCCAAATAGCTGAAAGGCACCTTTTGTCCTAAATAGTGTGTAATGATGTGTGAATTTATAACAAACCCTGGTAGGCCATGAATACAGACTTCAGGGTGACCAAAGAATCAAAATAGGTGTTGGTATAGGATTCGGCCTCCTCCTGCAG
Organism: Kogia breviceps; assembly: GCF_026419965.1. Classification (NCBI taxonomy): domain Eukaryota; kingdom Metazoa; phylum Chordata; class Mammalia; order Artiodactyla; family Physeteridae; genus Kogia; species Kogia breviceps. The sequence goes on along the minus strand of NW_026711928.1, from coordinate 769,403 downwards.
GGTCAGAGAAAGTAGTGTTGAGATTTCTATCTCTTAAGAGTATGGCAATTCTGGCTGCTCAGACTGAGAGTGGTAATTATAGTAATATGGCTATAGTTGGTGAAGATTAAACAAATAATGGTGTTTGGTATTGGGTTATGACTGCTGGTTTTGTATGAAAGACTATAGTAATAAAAGCAATAGCACCAAGAATTGAGGAGACACCTGATAAATGTAAGGAGGAAATGGTTATGTCGACAGAGGCTCCTGCGTGGGCCAGGTTGCAGGCTAGAGCTGAATACACGGTCCACTGGTACCAGAACAAGCTTCTACTATTGGTGACATGAGTAGGAGTAAGAACGATGGGGGAAGTAGTCAAAAATTTACATGGTTTACTCGGGGAAATGCTACCTCAGGTGTGCGAGTTATTAGTGGCCCAAGTGAGTTTTCAAACCCTGCAATATAAGGGGTACAACAATAAAGAAAATTATTACAAGTGCAGGGACTGTTATGACCACGTTACAGATTTGTGCGTCTCCAAGTAGCGCTAAGAGGTTAGCATAGCTCAGCCTGGATTAATATTCTTAAGGTGCTGCCTGCTACTCCAGCTCAAGCACCAAATAGTAATTATAAGATGCCGATATCTTTGTGATTTGTTGAAAATAATCAACAGTGTATGAACAGAGGTAAAATGACTGAGCTAGCATTCGACTGTAAATCTGAAGACAGAGATTGAGCCCTCTTTCTCACAAACCCTGTGGTGAATCAACAAATTGAATTGTAATTTCAGAGAAGCAGCTTCAATTCTGCCAGAGATTTTCCTGCCTTTTTTCTTTTTTTCTTTCTCAAATGAAGAAGAAGCAGATTGAAGCCAGTTGACTAGAGGATTTGCCTGTTAACTAAAGTTTCCTGGGGTTAAAACTCATCAGTCTCGTAAAGATTTGGCTTAACTACAATGTTTGCTTTACATTCAATTGATGTAGGATGAAGTCTTTCAATCCTTATTTTTAGAAATTAAGTAAATTTTACTTGTTTTGGGTTATGAAAGCTCTTGGTCTGAACTAACCTAAATTCCTAGTCCAGCACGGATGGAATGGGTGTTATGTGGAATAATTGTCTGGGTTTTATGATTAGTAATGATAGGAAGGTTATTTCTTTGAATGTTCAATGTGCTTTGTTTTTGTGTTGTTTCATGAAGGGAATACAGTTAGTGATGTGGAGTATGTTAGCTGCAAGTAGAAATATATGCTGAGCACTGCTGTGATGGCTATTAATGTTGGTAGAATGATGTTGTCATTTTCGTTATCTCTTGGATAAGTATTCATTTGGGTAAAAACCCTGATAGTGATGGACTATGTCCTAATGATACTATAATGGTGAGGAAAAGGATTGTGATGGGAGGTGTTTTACCTCATGTGTGTGATAATGACACTCTTGTAGTACAGGCTCTGGGCATAAATAATAAGAAGAGAGTGTTGTTATGATATAAATTAGTATGTTTAGGATTGTTATAATCGGAATATACTTTATAACGGCTGTTATTCATCCTATATGGGCACTTGATGAGGAGGGTGTAATTTTTTCCAGGTGAGTCTGACTAAATCTCCCTCAGCCTCCAGCTATGATTTATAATATCACTATGATTAATAGTATATTTAGGTTGATGGATGGTGACATGTGGTATAAAACTGACAGGGGTGCACTTTTGTCATATTAATAGCATCAGGCCTGCTCTTCATGGGACGCCTTGTGTGACGTGAGGCACTCAGAAGTGAAATGGGGAAAGTCCTACTTTTGTGACAAGGGCGATTGTCATGAGGGTGGATGCTGCTGGATGAAAGATTTTTGTTATTCATTGTGTTCCATGACCAGAGTATATTAGATTAATGATACTAGCCATTATAAGTAGTATTGGTGTGGTGGATTGTTTTAGGAAATATTTGTTGGATGCTTCTGTAGCTTATGGGTTTGTGTTTTTTATTAGAATGGGGATACCATTAACCAGTGTGAGCTTCTTATACAATTATATTTCCTGTGATAATGGTCAGTAGAATGATAGTAAAAACAATGAGAGTTTATTAGTACAGGAAGGATCTACGACAACATGTTGGGGGTATGGGCCTGAAGCTTACCTAGTGAACCTTAGTATATAGCATGTGCTGTAATGTGGTAACATGGAGAATATAAAATTCTTAGGAAGAATTCAATTCCAGGAATAAGAGCATTGAAACCTCTATAATTTACTCTATCACAGTAACTCTTTTGTCAGACATATTTCTTAAGTTTGTGGTGGGTTGCCTGGTATGATGACAGGTAGTGAAAACTCTCATATACATCGGGCTAATGTTAGTAGAAAAAAAATTTTTATACGAGATGTAGACGTTGATCATATCAAAATTGTGGGTAGGATGCTCAAATTCATAGAAAGGAGATTGTTAGATGTGTTTTAATGATGACTTGGGGTGTATATAATTCTGGCACCTAGGGATTGTCGAATGCTCCTACAAATGGATTGTTGTGGAAATGTTTATTATAAGGAAATTGACATATTGTCTAGCAAGGAAGAGGTGAATGGGCCTGCTACATCTTCTACATTGAAGTCATATACAGGTTTTGATTCTACTTCTGTTGAATCAAGTGAGGCTTCATTGAATCTCTGCTACTGCGGAGATAATAAAATTCTGAGTAGGGGTCAGAAGAAAATAGTCATAGGTGTTCCTGTGTAATAATTACTGTTGAAAGTGTAAATGATCCATTTATCAGTAAGACTGAGAATAGAATAACTGCTACATTACTTCATATGAGATTGTCTATGCTACTGTCCCTAGAGCTCCAGTGAGTGAGTATGGTGAATGTGAAGCTCATCCAGAACTGAGGATGGAATAAATGGCTAGGTGTGATATGGCTAATATAAAGAGTATGCCTACATTTATATTAATTAGTGGCTAAGATATGGGAAGAGGAATTCATGTTGTGAGAGCCAGGGTTAAGGCTAGCATTGGGGCAATAATATATAAATTGATGCTGTTGATGGACATAGTGGGTCTTTAATAAGTAATTTGAATGCCTCAGCAATGGGGTGTAATAATCCATGTGGGCAGATGATTTTTGGCCCTTTCTGGATTTGTATATAGCTTAGGATTTTCCATTTAGTTAATATGAGGAATGCTATGGTGAAATAAATTGGGTAACTTGTGAAAGAGTGTTGATTATAAACATATTCTTAGGAAGAGGACTTGAACCAGTGCAGATAAAAGTTTCAGTTTTACATAATTACCGGGCTCTGCCACCGTAACAAACCCTGCTCTACAGTAGGGTATGTATAAATTAATTGAATGTAGATTATGTCATCATTTAGTTTGAAGACATTGTGTAAAGTAAGCCGTATTGCTCTTGTCCTTTCATACTGGAAGAAATCTGCAATAGACAGAAACCAAGCAGGATGGCTCCAGTCTGAACTCAGATCATGTGAGACTTTAATCATTGAACAAAGAGACAATTAATAGCAGTTATACCATTGAAATGTCGTGATCCAGCATCAAGGTCAAAAACCATATTGCCGATATGAACTCTAGAATACAATTACACTCTTATCCCTAGTAAAACTTGTTCCATTGATCAGTGTTTGAGAAGAACAGGTGATAAAGAATTTTGACTAGCTGGTCTAAATTGTAATCACTCAGAGGTGATTTTATTCTCTAAAAATAAATGGCACACGGGCTCAAGGTGCACCAGCTTCAGTAGTTGTGGCACGCAGGCTCAGTAGTTGTGGCCCACTGGGTTAGTTGCTCCGTTGCACGTGGGATCTTCCCAGACTAGGGATCGAACCCGTGTCCCCTGAATTGGCAGGCGCAGTCTTAACCACTGCATCACCAGGGAAGTCCCAGAATCGCCGTCTCCCTTTTAATACACCTTAAGCCCAAAGAATCCATGGAAGATTGTTACAGATAATAAGAGAATAAAATATTGTAAGGACTATAACAGAAGCATATAGTACACTGTTCATATAGACACATCCCAAGCAGTTACAAAGTATATTATAAAGAAGGCTGCAATTTTCAAAGAATAACATAAATTATACCCACAAACTCCCAATATTTCCTGAATCGTTGCAATCTGAAACCCTATTGTAGGAAGCAGAACATTCCAGGAGACATTCTACAAATGAAGGCCTCTAAACCCTGTGGGTGGATAAGGAATTCTGGAAGGAAGGTATCCTCACTCAAGGAGAGCATGATCCTATACTTTTGTCACATCACATCCCTGTACAATTCCCATTGATCTCGGTCCAGGCATTCCCAGTTCTCTTGAGAGAAATCTATGGGCACATCCTGGGATGTCAGCAGTCCCTGAAATTAAAAGTACACATGACATGTGGCCACGGGAAGAGTTCATAATGTGACGCAAGAAGAAAAGAGCAAATTAAGAGAACTGGTTTTAATTTAGAAGAGTGTCTTCAATCATCCACTAATATATATATATATACATATATATTTTTTTTCACAAAGTAACTTTCTCTATTTCTAACTACAAAAAAGAGTATGTCATGTGATCCATAAAACCAGTATAGAGACTATAGTCATCTGGAAAGGAAATGATAAAATGGTGGTTTCAACACGGACATATGCATTTTTGAGTGTTTTATTTATATCAAACTGGATAAAATGTGCGTATTTCTCAGACAGAAGAGAAATGTCGAGGTAGAAATGTACCTTTCAACTATTCATGGGTCCACAAGTACACTGGAGAGAGTGTAAAATTGCAGATTCTGATACAGTAGGGCCGGTGGGCCTGAGTTCTATTTTTTAAACGAGCTCATTTTTAACTAGTGATGCCACAGTCTCTGATTCATTAACGACAATTGTGAATAGCAGAGACATAATAAGGAAAGGTAAACATTCATAGTTAACTTCTAACTTCAAGTGTGTTATGGATTTCCCACGTTTAATAGGATAGTAAGCACAGCAGCAACCACCGTTTGTGAACATTCACTGTAGACCGTGTGTATCTTTCTGACTTTTTGTGTAGGATTGCAGGAAAAAGGCCTGTGCTGCGGCCACAGTGGGCGAGGCCCTCAGGCCGGGCCGCCCCTCCAGGCCCCCCGACGGGGCCCTGAGCTCCTGGCGGCTCCTCCCCCGGCGCCCCGCCCCCTCCCAGGAGGCCTCGGGGCAGAACGGCCCCACCCACTGCGTCCAGAACGGAGCCCGCGTTTCCTCAGAGCTGGAGTTCCCGGCTCGGGGTCTCTTCAGTCCGCCGTCACGGAGCTACCCTGGAGCCCCAGGGGAGGGCGGCCTCACTGACGCTGCCGGCTGCGGAGGGGCCCCGGCGGCCGAAGCCGCGACAGTCGTGGGGACGGCGGGCCGGGTAAGTGGGTCTGGTGCCCGGGCGGCCGCGCAAGAGCAGCTTCTGAGGGGAAGGGTTTCGCGGCCACCCGCCGCTGCTGTGCAGAACGAGCAGCCTCGGGGTCTGGTCCCGGGGAACTTCGGCCCCTCCTCTCGTCCCTGCCCTCGGCCTGGCTCGCGGGGCCCGGGGGGCGTGGGGAGAGGGCGGCTGAACGTCCTGAGGGGACACGGGGCGAGGGAGGCGCAGGGTCCGGCCGCAGCGTCAGCGACCCTCCTCCCGACGGCGGGGAAAGCGGCCGAAAGTTCCTCCCGAGGCTCCCAGGCCTCTTGTTCAGCCGAGGCCCTGTGCGCCCCTTCCTCCCTGAGCTAAAGCACCCGGGGGGGGGAGGGGACAGGGCGGGGGGCTGGCGCAGGTGATGGGGGACGGGAAAAGGTGATTGTCAGCTAAGGAGAACCTGCTCTCCCAGGTTCTACAGGAATGCAGGGCTTTCCTTATGCGAAGATGCTGGAGTCAGGCTCACGAATTCCTTCCTTTGATATGCACCTCAGCTCTCTGGGGCCTGCATCCTGTATTTGCATATCCTGAGTTCCTCAGGGCCTGCCCGCTCACATTGGAGAGGATGACTGTGGCATCTTTTGTTTACTGAGGTGGCAAGAAATATTCCATTTCTCACAGGCTTGAGGGGCAGAGAGTGAAGAAGCGTCGGAGAGTCTCACTTGGCATGTACTTTGGTTTACATATAGATAATAGTTATACTTACTTAACTGTGCTAATAGAGGCTCTGGAGTACAATCAACTTGTACTACTGCCCTCTATGTATTAATTTCATCAATATCATAAGATAAATGCCTGTAGAATTGACTTAATCCAGTTAAATAGCATAATGATTTTTAAAGGAAACATAATAGAAATATAACAACAAAACCTTTACCACTACAGGCTGGGTCTGGAACAAGGTAAATAAATGTTCCATTGTTAAAATATTGAAAGAGTATTCAATAGAAATATCAAGAAAAATGACAAATAATAAGGGCAGCAGAATGTTGAAATGTTCTATCTTTCTATCACTTTAAAGTGGCAGAAAATCATTTATGAGCAGGCACTGGGGCAGAAGATGCCTGATTTTATATCTTTGTCATATTTGTGCAGTTGTTTCAAGAAGTAACTTAAAGACACAATGGAAAAGCCAGGAGGTTTGTGCCTGAGATCATGTTGATGTGAAACCCGGGATGGCCGCCTTGTGCCAGGTGAGTTAAGTTTACCTCGCAGGTAGACCCCAGAGCTCCTGAGAAACAAGGGCTGGAATTTTTCTTCTGCGATGAATAGGAGCTGTTGAGTCCAGTTCATTGAGCAAGGAGTAGGTCTTGTCTATTACATATTTGGTTTTTGGAACGGTATCTGTGCTAATTTCAAACTCTTGTTTTATGAAAACCCCCCCTCACCTTTCCCCTGAAGCAGGCATAAGTGTGTTTTCTAAAAGCGTGACTCTGTTCTGTTTTAATTCAGTTCTTTGTAGCCATGTTTACATTCCCTCTATAAGTGATATGTTTTGATAAATTTCTTTTTCTGTGTGACCTTTTTCACTTTGAATTATCGTACCTAAATCCACTCATTATGCTGCTACTAGCCTTATGACATTGATTTCATGGCTGAGTGATATTCCATTGTACATAAGTTTCACAACTTCTGTATCCATTTTTCTCTTTCCTGGGATATGGAACGGGTACCGAAGTCGAGGTTCTTGTAAACAGAGCAGCCCTAAGCTTTGGGGTGCCTGTGTCTTGTTGATTTTTAGTCTTCCCAAGATATACGCCCATGAGTGGAAGTGCCCTATGCTCTGTAGCTCTGTTGTTTAGATGTTTTAGGAAACACCATACACTTTTGTAGAGTGTCTGCGGCAATTTTCATCCCGCCCGTCAGCATAACAAGGTTTCCTGTTCTCCATGGCCTGTCCTGCATTTGTGGTTTTTTACACTTTTTTCAGATGGCCGTTTTGACCGGGGGGAAGTGAGACTTCTTTGTAGTGCTGATTTGCTCTCCCAGCTTGCTTGGTTGGCCAAAACGTGTGTATGCTTTTTTACCTGAATATATTCAGGAAGGAACACATACTCGCTTTTTGGCCAACTGCATCATTGTCCAAGTTCTGCCGCTTTTCATGTGCTTTCAAGGAAACTCCAATCTACCTCTTGAAATCTGTTTCCTGCAATTCTGCCTTGCTTTCAAATCCTCTTCGTTGCCTTAACTCAATGTATTTTTGGATGGTAGTTGTCATTTATCACTGTGCAGGTTTGTGAGTTGCAGTGCCCCCTGAGCTCCATGTTTCAACTGCCCTTTTTGTGAGCTGGCCCAGAAAACCACAGCATCGCCTCAGGCCCTATCCTGGTTTCGGGGCGTCAGGCTGAGCCTTTGGTGAATTCTTCTTCGTGATGGGAAATGAGAGTAACATGTGCCCGACCAAACACCTCCAGCGAGTCTCTCATTGGTTCCCCCTTTTCCCGTTCATCCTCGGCACATATTGCAAACTGTTCGAAACAGGAGGTTAAAGGTGCTGATTCTCCAAGTGGGGAGATTGTTAGTAAAGCGGCTGGAATGGTGAACCCGAGCACCAGGAGATGAAAAATGAGGTGCGCTGTCGAAACCTTTCATGATCACACGGTGTATCATCCTCTGGGCTTCCCATGCAGCTTTTAGCTGTAGGAAGGTTGCGTTGCACCTGGAGAGTTGGGACCCATGGAATGGGTAGCACACAGTATTACTTTAAAGGGTCTGCATTTGCTCACTCAACCTCACCAATCCTCTCAGTCCCAAGAGTGTCCAACCTTATGTCTCATCCTGCTGTGTGTCTAGGTGTGTTCAATCCATGTTGCATCATAGCCCCTGAGCAAAAGTTATAAGGGTTTTTATGTCTGTCACTGTCTTTTTCTACTATTGTTATATTGGTTACAGCTGATTTTCAACGCTGTTTGTTGCTGTTCTACATCCACTTGATTCACATAGAAACAGACATCAATAAATTCTTTTTCAGATTCTTAACAGTCGTATAGAATTTTTTCTGGTGACTTGAGTGTGCTGAGTGCAGTTCTTTGAGGTTCTGTGTAGGCCTCGTCTATTATCAATTTGGTATTTGGAACGGTATCTTTGCTAATTTCAACCTCCTGGATAATGCCTCACCCCTCCCCACCTTTCCCCTTTGGCAGCCTTATGTGTGTTTTCTACATATTTGACTATGTTTCTGTTTTGTAATTTGTTTCATGTGTAGCCATTGTTGATTCTACCTTTAAGTTATATCTTACGATATGTGTCTTTTTCTTTCTGACTTATGTTACCTAGAATGATCTTACATAACTCCTCCTGAGTTGATGCAACTGGCCTTATTTCATTGATTTCCTGGCTGAGTTATATTCCACTCTACATATGTACCACATCTCTTTTATCCATTTTTTCCTTCCAGGTATATTTAGGTTTTATCCAAGTCGAGGCTCTTTTAAACAGAGAGGCGGTAAACGTTGGGGTGCCTGTATCCTGACGATTTTTGTTTTTCCCAAGATATTCGCCCATGAGTGCAAGTGCCCTATGCTCTGTAGCTCATCTGTTTAGATGTTTTAGTAAACACAGTACACTTCTTCAGTGTGCCCGTTGGCAATTTACGTTTCCACTATCAGCCTCACAGGGCTCCCTTCACTCCTCGCCCTGTCCTGCATTTCTGGTGTTTACACTTTATGAGGATGGCTCTTCTGACTGATGCGAAGTGTGATACTTTTTGTAGTATTGATTTGCAATGCCCACTGTTTGGTTGGCTAAAAAGGGTGTATGCCCTTTTCTTTAATATATTCAGGAAAAAAGCATACGCCCTTTTTGGCTAACTGCACCGTTGGCGATGTTCAGCCCCGTTTTTGTGCTTTCATGATGAGTCCTTTTTACCTCTTCAAATCCCTTTCCTGCCATTCTCCCTTGTTTACAATTCCTTTTCGGTGACTTCCCTCAAGACATTTTTCAATGATAGATATTTTCAACTCTGCAGTTTCGTGAATTTTAGTGATCCCGAGTTCCATTTTTCAACTTGTGTTTTTTGGAACTGGCCACAAAATAGTGGGATTTCCTCAAACCGTATTCTTTTTCCATGGGCAATCTTAGCCTTTGGTCATTTCGTCTTCCTGATTGGAAATGAGAGTGACATGTGCCTGTCCGAACACCTAGGACTTTTCTCTCATTGTTTCTCATCCTTCCGCTTCATCCTCTGGACAAATTCCAAACTGTGCGCAACAGGAGGTTGAAGGTGCTGACATCCCCAAGTGGGGAGATTGTTAGGAAAGACGCTGGAGGGGTGAACCCGACTCCCTGGAGATGAGGAGATGAGATGCCTTTTCCAAACTCTTCCCGATCAAATGGTGTACCACCTTCTGGGTGTCAGAGTCATGTTTTAGCTGTAGGAAGGGTCCCGTGCATGGTAAGAGAACACCAGGGATGTTTCCAAATCAGTGTCTCCCTGAACCCTAAACTGGGGAATTTTACGCTATGGCTACACGTATGTTCATTAAGGGCCTTGGGCAGTAGGCAGAGTCCGAACTTAAGATGATTAAAGTCTTCAGGGTCAGAAGCGCTGACCATCGGCCTCCCTTAGGGTCCATTGTATCTGTCATTGATAGATGATGTCAATAAAAATATCTATTCGTTTTCAGATTATTTCCGCTTCTAGGTTATTACAAAATATTGAGTGTAGTTCCCTGTGCTGTACAGTAGTTCTGTGTTGATGATCTATTTATACATAGCAGTGTGTACGTGTTAATCCCAAACTGTTCATTTATCCCTCCCTGCACCTTTCCCCTTTGGTAATAATAAATTATAAGATTTTATGCTTCTCAGAAATGGGGGAGCTGAAAGAGAGGTATCATTTTCAATGGAAAAGCATTCAAAACTATATTGAAGCTTCAGTCAAGATTATTCGATGTACATCCTTGGAAAGAAATCACTTCATTTCTCCAATGTTGACCTGACAAATAAGACAATCCCCTTCACTGAACTTGCCTATACTAAAGTGATGGAAATATCAAATGGAAGTGTTGGAAACATCTTATTTTACCCGAGCCTTATACACGGCTCTAGGTTAATTACAGTTTGGCTCACACATCTGTTCATTGAAGTTACAATGTTCTCAATTTCTGTCACTGATCCTGCAGAGTGGGCCCCAACAAGGGTCCCCTGCCCCGTGTCATTGGAGCCAAGAGAACGAGACTGAGTTTGGTTCAGAAGCAAAGGAAACTTTAGATTCTGATCAGAGAACGGGGAGAGGTGAGAGCGTGCGCTCCCCCGAGGGCTGTGGGCGGGGCTGCTGTGTGGGGATCCCGGCAGCGTCAGCGGGACAGAAGGGGCGGAGTCTCGAGGGCCGGGTTGGCTGGAGCTCAGGCTCCATGTCGCGGAGTCTGCATGGGGCCCCGCGAGCTGAGGTGTCGGCCCAGCCATTTTGCACCAGGAAATAGGTTCTGAAGTGCCGGGTGTGGGACCTCTGCATGTGGAAACCTAGGAGCAAGTGAAATTAGACAAAGCACAAAGGAATCAACGTTAGACTTTACTTTATTGCCCGGATTCTATTTTTATCTCCCAGGATTTTTTCATGGGCTCTGCCGGTGACAAACCCCTCCTCTGCCTTTTGTCCCATTCCTCATTGTTGGGGCGCTGAGGGTGCAGACCCCGCTTCTGTAACTGCTTCGTGCTGAGTCGGGAGGCCTCATACTCGGGGGGAGGGGCAGAACTTCTCCCCAGCAGCCTCCAGGTGAGGTTGACTGTCCCCAGGGCTCTTCCCTCACTGCTCGTCCGCCTGAGCCCCAGCATTTGAAGTGTTATAGATTCCAATGACCTTTAAGGGTGCAGGAAAGAGATGCGCAGAGACGCTGGGGGGGCCGGTTTTACCCCGCCCACATTTGTTCGGCCACCTTAGGCAGACGGTTTCTGCCAGCCTAGATGCTCTGACCAGTAGTCTGCGCTTTCTTCAATTAGGCCCCTGAATTAACGTACAAACAGCACCAGGTGTCAGAGCCCTGCCTGCTCAACTCCCACACAGTCCAGGGCCGGTGGTGATCCAGACCCATGACGGCCACTGAGTCAACGGCCTTTTCAAGTAGCCAGGAGTGCAGCCGGTCTCATCGGCCGCCGCCGTCACCGCGGTGTCTGTAGGCGTTTCTATGGTGACAGCGTTATTTAGGGTTCCCCCGCCAAGCTTATGAGCTCCGCTCTGGGTGCAGTAAGTCCTGCAAGCAGTAGTCTGCTCTTTGGGGGCACGCTCTTGTTGTTTTCTGAGAGAAGATCCACGTCAAGTGATGGTCACACGGGTCATCATGGGGACCCGTTGCCCCCAGTTGTCCCTCTGGAGGTTGGAGTTGGAGGGCTTCCTCACTCGAGGTCAGTGTGCCCACGGAGCGATGCCTGCAACTTCAGGGCATGGTGGGTGGTTAGGATCACCGTGTGCGGTCCTTTCCCCTTAGGAGGGAGTTGGCCTTGCGGGCTGCGGATTCCAGGTTTTTAGATACCCCCAGTATCTTGGCTGGATGGGGCGGCGGGCCAAGCCCTTGGTGACCGTACTTTCTCCTACCTGGAGGGCATTCTTGCATTGTTCCATTTCAAGAGGTCCCAGTTTTTGCACTAATACTCCAAGGGCGATTCACTTTCTACCCAGAATGTAAAGGTCAAAGGGTTTAGCTAAATTAGGGAGGTCCAGGGCAAGGGTCTGAATTAACTGCTCTTTCCATTCTTGAAAGACCGCTTCTGGATTCTATGCGAACAGATCATCATCTTTTCCTTTCAATGTTTCCTATAGAGGCCCAGCTATTAGACTGTAGTTAGGGATCCAGATGCAGCAAACCCCGACCTCCCTAGGAACCCTTAAGCTGTCTTCTAGGTTTAGAAGGGGTAAGGCTGCAAATGACTTCTTCCCTTTCCTGGGATGGGCTTCTCTGACCTTCTGTGAGAATGAAGCCCAGGCAGGTCACCTTAGTCTGTGATATTTGAGCCTTTGTCTTGGACACCTTCTATCCTTTATTGGCTAGGTAGTTCAGAGGCCTCCTTAGTAGGGCTGGGGATCAGAATGTCGTCTGCATATTGAAGGAGGGTTCCCTTCTCCAGAGGTAGATCTTTGAGGTTTTAGTTAAGTTTCCCCAAAGGTGGTGCGGGAAGTTTTGAACCCTTGGGGGAGGACGGCCCAGCAGTACTGTCTTCCTTGTATGTTGAGTCCTGCCAGTCACAAGCCAAAATTTCTGTGACCTCTGGGACTAATGGAATACAGAAGAAAGCATCATGTACGTCTCATACAGAATACTATGTCCTGGGGGATGGTACAATGACCAGCAGGGTGTAGGAATTAGGAACTATTGGATGCATATCCTCAGTGGCTTCACTGACTGTCCCGACATCTTTACCAGTTCCCCAGTAGCCCATGGGCTCTCGTGGTCAGGCCCCTCGCAGGATATACAGCTCACCTGGGCAGGTACCCAGCAGCCCACGGGGCTCTCGTGGTCAGGCCCCTCCCAGCATATGGAGCTCACCTGTGCAGCTACCCAGCAGCCCACGGGGCTCTCGTGGTCAGGCCCCTCCTTGGATACGGAACACCCTTGTGCAGGTACCACGGCAGGGCTGGGCACACAGGAACCGTGCGCATAGCCCTCATTGCAGAGCACCCCCATCTCACCTGTCCCTCAGAGCTGACACAGAGCACCTCAGAGCAGGACTTGAACTAACAAACAGCAGCTCCGACAGGTCTGTGACCCTGGGCTTCACTCTGTGTGGCCTCCCTCCGCCTGGTCTTCCAGAGACTTCCACTGCAGCCGGGGCACCAGGTCTCTGTCTCCACCCACCACCCCTCCTCTCCCTGACTCCTGGGTTCCTCTTATTAGGAGAGGGTCTTCTTGAAGTTGTCTCCCACTCATGGGCCAGATAAAATGGTTAGAAAACAAGCCAGGGCTGCAGCCCCTTGTCTATCCTGACCCTCAGGACCTACACGTGTTCCTTGGAACTGACCGGTGCAGGAAGGTCCATTTTATGCAACTGTGAGCCCCTGAGGGGCGAGGAGTGGCTGACCTGGGCAGTCTGACCCGGCCGGCCAGTCCTCCCCAGGTGTGCCTGGGCTGAGGTCAATATAAACACCGCTCCAGGCAGCAAGAGCCCCTGCAGCTGTGCCTGACGCCATATTCTCTGCCCCATCGGCAGTCTCGGGGCTGGGCTGGTGGGAGGGAGTAGGGCCCACGGCTCTGTGCGTGGCCCGGTGCGAGTGGGGCTCTGGTGGACTTTCTGCAGGAGTTGCCGCGCTGCCACCTGCTAAAGAAGAGGATGTGTCACCCATACCTGCCGCTGGAATTTCTCCCCGGGCAGAGGTGAGGACGGAGAAAAGCGGTGGGCGCCGGGACAGGAGGGGTACATTGGGCAGGGAGATGGAAAGCTTCCAGAAGAGCGCCCGGGGCCAGGACCATGCTGGCTGGCCTGCAGGCCCCAAGTCGGCCTCCGTGCTGGTGTGGCTCCATGGCCCTTCCTCTAGGCTTTCAAGTCCTTGCACACATTCAGGTGTTTTAGCTGGGAAGGGTGGGAACAGTTCAGCAGCAGCTGGCCTGGGGGTCAGCTCATGTTTACTCAGGGACGCCTTGACATGGTCCCCCAGCTTTGCAATGAGGACGTTCCTTGCGGGGGGGCTGCTGGCTGCATGAGAGATGATTCCCCACCTCTGACCAACTTCAGAATTGTTTACCACTGGAGCAAGGGTTTTCCTGATAGGGTTTTCCTCTGTGTAACTAGTGGGTTCTTAATTGGCAGCGTGAACGGTGATATCAGAGGTCCCGAATCAGGATGGAAATACTTATCCCCAACTTGTACAGGCAGGCATAAAAACCTGGGGAGGCCGTGTGCAGCCGGCACCCTTAGGGATTGGCTTCCGACTGACCCCTCAACGTTCTGGTGTCCAGCCACTGCTTTAGAATTTCTGGGGCCCAGTGCTGACTCTAAGGGTTCTGTAACCCAGGCTCTGTTGGTCTTTAATGAGACCCGCACTTCCAGGGTCCCACAGAGCAGGGTCCGTGTGACTGTTCTGTGGCTTCTGTAACAAATGACCACAAGCTGGGTGGTTTAAAACAACAGGAATTCACCCTCCCCCAGTCCTGGAGACCAGACATCTGAGATCCAGGTGTTCCAGGATGGACGTCCCTCCAGAGGCTCCAGGATAGGGCTCTTCCTGCCTTTTCCAGCTTTGGGGGGCTCCAGGCATCCCCAGGCTTGCGGCTGCAGCCCTCCTGTCTCTGCCTTCACGTGGCTTCTCCTCTATGTTTGTGTTTCTCCTCTTTTGTCTCATAAGGACTCTCTCAATTGGATTGGGGGCCACGCTAACCCCAGATGGCCTCACCTTGAGACCCTTAACTACATATACAAAGACGCTTTTCCCAGATATGGTCCGGTTCCTGTGTTCTGGGGGGAACATATTTTGGGACCAGCATTCAACCCATTACCTGTGTATAAAATAACCCTAATTTTAGGAGATTACCAAGGTCCCGTATAGATAGCAGCCAGCAGCCATGTGGGTGGGGGTCTGGGGAGAATGAGGACCCTGGAATCACCTGGAAAGGATGAAGTCCTGGCTGCATTAGGTGAGCTCTTCCACCACGGGGCCCGTGGAAACAGCCACTCCACTCTGTCCGTGGAAAGGGACCCAGTGCCGAGTCCAGAAATGGTGATATTGCAAAGCTGGCTCTTCTGGGATGTCATCATCAGTAGCATCATGTAACCAGTAACTACGGGCTTGGAGGAGTCACCCTGTGGCACGTGATGACAGCACTGTCACTTTAGGCTCATCAAGCTTAGAATAGGAATGTTTGAAGGAGAAGAGTTTGGGAGATTGCGAAGCTTGGTTGTTAAGGAAACTGAGCAGGTTTGTCAAGGTAGGTTGTCAAGGAAACTTCTCCCTTAAACTGAAGGCAGGGCGGGGAGAGCTGAAATCCAGGGATCTTTTAAAGGGGCTGCTCTGAAACACCATCACCTGAGAGGTGGTCTCAGCGTGAGCTGGTGTTTGAGAAACGTGTGATGAGATGAAGCCTGACTTTCTGTGACAGCTGGGGAGGGGTTTGTAAAGCAACTTAGCGTTTAAGGCCAAGTTTGTTGCTGGAACATAGTGTCTCCCCAAACTGGGCTGAAGCTCAAGATGTCTCTGTCCCCTTCCTGTGAGAGTCCAGGGCAGGTGGGTGTCAGTTCCCAGGCTCTGCCCCCACTTTGTTTCTCCTCCCTGCTTCCAGGTGAGTGTTTCAACCAGCGGGGTGGGGTGACCACAGGGACATCGTGCCCTCCGTCCTAGGATGCAGGCTGGCCAAGGCCCTCACCACCTCCACCCCTTCCCCTTGGTAACACGAGACACTGTGCCCCAGCTGTAAGGGGTGGGAAGGCTGGGATGTGCAGGGTAGCTGTGCACAGGAAAAAGGGAAATGGGTTCTGATGGGCAGCTGTGCGGCTCTGTTGTGAGGGTCGCCCAGACACTAGCGCACAGATTCTGGGTTCTGTGAAGCTTCGATGCTCTGTGGTTCTGGAAATCCTATAGGAGATGGTCCACAGCAGGTGAAGCTAATGCTCGCAGTGGAGGTGGTGAAGCCAAAGGTCTGCAGTTCAGACTAAAGGTGCCGATGTACATGCAGGACAAAACCATCTCAGGTGAATGGACTTCAGGCACGTTTAACATGAATGCAGTCGTGTTAATGCCTAGCATCTTCTATCTTGTGCCTCCTCAGGGACCCCCTCCTCAGTGCCTGGGGCTCCTGTAACTCACGTACAAGGGGATGGAGAGCGGGGTCTGTCCAGTCTGAGCCCTGAGTTACCCTGTGAGTCTGCTCGGGACCACCGTAACAAATACCACAGACTGCGCAGCTTGAATAACAGGCCTATCTCCCAGTCCTGGATGCTGTCGGAGATCAAGGTGTCTGCACGCTGGCTTCTCCTGAGGCCTCGCTCCTTGGTGCTTAGACAGCCACCTTCTCCCCAGGTCCTCACATGGTCTCCCCCTGTGCCTATCTGTGTCCTAATCTCTTCTTGTAGGACATCAATCCTATTGGATTAGGATCCACCCTAGTGACGTCATTTTTACTTTGATCATCTCTTTAAAAATCCCATCTCCAAATACAGACACATCCTGGGGTCCTGGGGGTTAGGCATTCAGCATGTGGATTTGGGGAGACATGACTGAGCCTATAGCATCCTCCTTAGGAAGCAAGTGTGCCTCGGTCCTTCCTTCCCTCAAGTCATACGAGGTGAGCTAATGGCTCAAGGAGAGGCCACTCGTGCAGAGTTTGTGTCCCAGCTGGGGAACCCTTCTCTGCTCTCTTTGATCAGGCAGTGGCAGTGCCAGCCCCCTCCTGAGGTGAGCAGTTCTGGGATTTCCTGCCGTGTCACCTGGCCTGCTGAGGTGCTCAGTGTCTGGGAACCCAGGAGTCAGCAGCCTAGTGGGGCTGCTGGGGACTCTCAGGGCCTTGGCACATACCCTAGCGAAAGTGGGGAAACTTTGGGGGATTACAGGAGGGAGAGAGTCACAGTCTCGTTTATGCTTCAGAAAGACCACGTTGGGGTGGGATGTGAGACGCACCGTGGGGCAGGGAGGTTTGTCAGGTCTGATGGAGGAACCAGGCACAAGATCGGGCTTGGGCCACGGCTGTGGGCGTAGAGGGGAATTAGTGTGGGAACTGGCCACAGGCTGTTGTCGAAATATCGGTTTCCCTGTGCACCGAGGCCGAACAGAAATACGGAGACAGGGGTTTTGGAGGAAGAGACAGATGGCTTTATTTTTCTGCCAGGCAGCAGGGAAGACACAGCTGGCTAGCACCTCAAGAACTGGGCACCCCTCTTTGAGAATCAGGGAAGATTTTATATGTGGGGCTTCTGCAGTCCAGGGTAGAGGATAAGGATCAAAGTAGTGAAGGTCTTGCATTCCTCCTTTCCTTTGCATTATTTCAAAACAGTCATCGCTGGCATCAGGTCGCCGGTAATTGGGGTCCAGCAGACTGGTAATTGCGTCCGTTTGCCTCTGGTTTATTGGCCAGTGACCTTGTTTCTGAAATGAAAAACTAGGGGGTGATTTGTTATGAGGAGCGTATAGAATCTAAGTGCGTTACATAATAAGGTTAGGGAGTGAGAAGCAGGGGCTGTAACACACACAGTGAGGGGTGATGGGTGCCGAAGGTAAATTCCATAGTGTCGGAGTGAGGTTAGCTTTGTAGAGTACAAATCTAGTTACTACAAATGAATGACAAAGTGAAACAAGGAGTGATGAGCTCTTTCAGGCCAGGTTACGTTTCTTCTCTAGTCTTTTCGCTGTCCCCTTGTTCTCAGGGCAGGGAAACTTCGTTTCTGTTTTTGCTGCAACAAGACTGTGGAGAGGAGCTGACAGTCACTGGGGCACAAGGCGAGTGGGAGCCTGGGAGGCCCCAGTGTTACCGAACCGAACGTGGGTCCGCTCGCCCGAGGGCAGCAGAGCCAGTCTACTGACACCGGGGGTGGTGGAGGAAGGTGCAGCCTAAATTGTCAAAGTGCGGATACAAGGAGGCCAGGTGGCCTGTGCTCTAAAACCCCGAGCTCCCTGAAGGATTTCAGCAAAGCAATTTTCAAGGCCAAGTGAAGGAGGGGGGTCGCAGGGTATGTGATCAGCTGGTGCACAATTCTCTGATTGATGGTGAGGTAACGGGCGGTTAACGTTATAAATTCTTAAGCACCAGGAGCTCCGGGGTTACCTGTTCCTGATCATCAAGTAGTTAATTTCTTCCACTTGGTGGTGGAGGAAGCATGCATCGGGCACTGTTATCCAGGTACTTCAGAGGGGAGCTACAGCAGAGGGTGTGGGGGAGGGGTCTGTCCTGGGAAGGCCCCACAGGGTCCTGCTCGGTTACACCTGGTGCCTGGGCTCAGCAACCTGGGAAGGTGGGGCTGCTCCTGGGTGTGGGGAGCTGCAGGATCCCAGTCCTCTGAAACCCTGCTAAGCCCCCAAGGTGAGATGGGTGTGCAGTGACTGGACGGAGGCTTCTGGCCTGGGAGAGGGGTCCGGGCTGGAAATGTCACTGGAATCATGGCAGGGAGGGAGAGGAAAGGCAAAGTGGGGGCAGATGGGTCACAGCAGACTAATGCAGGTGACTGCGGTCTTGTTGGAAGCAACTCAGAGCCAGAAAGGAGTGGCCGTCAGGGGCTCAGCTCCATTCTCTTGTTCCTTTGTAAAACCACTGTGTCAGAGTTTGAGACGCCGCCAGGAGACGTCTGGGCCCAGTGCTGCCATGGCTTCATCAAAGGGCCCAGGGGGAACACAGAACCACTGCAGGCCCCGCCCATGTCCTCACTGGGAATGAGTCCCATCGGGGCTCCTGGGCTCACAGACTTCAGGGCACCTCTGTCCTCAGGACTGGTCTTCCTCCTTCCTCTCACCTGCTGGTCAGAGACCCAGGAACCCCCAACCTGGCTCCACCCCCAGGGCCTGGATTCAGAGGCCCAGGAGCCCCCAACTTGGCTCCACCCCCAGAGCCAGGATTCAGTGTCCCAGGAATCCCCAAACTGTCTCCACCCAGGGCCTAGATTCTGGGACAGCTTAGGGGTAAGCAAGACCCTCACGCTCCTTTATCTGCTTAGGGGTGAGAATGTCTTAAACGCTGCAGTTGACTGATTACGGAGTGCTGAGTGTTTCCAGCAGGTGTGGATGGAAAGATGGGGTGCGAAGTTCCTATGTCTGCAGGGTCTTCCCGGCGTGAAGATCTGTGTGTTCCCCCCGGCCAGTCGGCATCCTCCCAGGAAGCCCAGATCCAGGATTACGAGGGCAGAGGCTCTCCCCTTGCGTACCTGTAACTTCGCACTCCCACAGCAAGGAGCCTGGCTCCCACCATCTGCCATTTATCTATGCATTGCTCCTTTCCACATTACATGTGCAGAGGTTTCAGAATTGTTAGCTACTACACCCTGGAAAGAACTTCATAAAACAAAGCCCACTGTATATATACGGGCCATTTTGCCTTTAGCCTACAGATTCCATTCATTTCCAAAGGTAACTTAAGTCAGCAGCTTTTACCCCATCCCCTACAGTGAGTTGTTTCCATATATTTCTAATACAGTTAGATTCTGTCACATGACGTATTCCATCGTGCAACATCCTACACCCTAAATAACTAAATTTGAGTAGATTATGATTGGCCCCTTGGGCTACACACATCTATGGGCTTAGACAAATGCATAGTGACAGGTATCCATCCTAGAGTATCACATGGACTACTTCAAACCCCCCACCCCATGATCTGCTTATCATCTGTGTAGCTTTGCCTTTCCCGGGATGTCATCAATGGGGTCATACTGTGTGCAGCCTGCTCAGGCTGGATTTTTCACTTAGCAGTACACGCTGAAGGTTTATCCATGTCTTTCCATAGGTGGATGGTGCATTCCTTTCTGCTGAGTAGTATTCCACTGCATGTGTATGGGAGGAAAAACAATTTTCCCTCTACTTTTCTAGGTTCTTGGTTGAGGCCCCCCCCCGCCCCTGTAATAAAAGACAGATTACCAGGAGAAAAGCAGAAGTTTAATAACATGTATACCTTCTGAATAGAGGGGGGATACCACGGAAAACTGAGTCACTCCCCAAACCATCCCCTTCAATACCGTCTTCAGCTAAAAACAGAAAAGATGCTGGGGAAGGGGGGAAGGCCAGTTATGGAAGGTTATCATGCAAAGCACAGTAAACAAGGGTATGGCTGTGTGCACATTTAAGTCAGGACTTCCCCATTGAAAAGAGTTACCTAAGATTTAATTATCCTTCTATGTTTGGTGCAAAGAGGGACATACCCTTATAAATGGAGATTTCTCTATTGTAAATGCCCTTCATAAAACGGCAATCTCAGTTTTCTGAGATTTTTTTAAAAAATAAATTTATTATTTTATTTTTGGCTTCATTGGGTCTTCGTTGCTGCGTGCAGTCTTTTCTCTGGGTGTTGGCGAGCAGGGGCTTCTCATTGTGGTGGCTTTTCTTGTCACGGAGCACAGGCTCTAGGCATGCAGGCTTCAGTAGTTGTGGCACACGGGCTCAGTAGTTGTGGCTCGCGGGCTCTAGAGCACAGGCTCAGTAGTTGTGGCGCACAGGCTTAGTTGCTCTGCGGCATGTGGGATCTTCCCGGACCGGGCCTCGAACCTGTGTCCCCTGAATCGGCAGGTGGACTCTTACTCACTGAGCCACCAGGGAAGCCCTATTCTTTTTAAAGCAGACCAATAACCCTTATGCCAGAGAGACATATTTTGAGGTGGCATATTCTACTCGCCTTGACATGGATGTATCCCAATTTGCTTATGCATTCATCTTTTGAAGGATATCCTGATTTCAAGTTTTTAGCCATTATGGAAGTGCTGCTGTGCATAATTGCATCCTTGTTTGCATTTGGACATAGATTTTCAAAGCAGTTGCCTAAATACTGGAAGTATGATTGTTGGATCCCAACGTGAGACTTGTTTAGCTTTGGAAAAAACTGCCAAATTGTCTTACAAAGTGGCTGCACAGGCATCCCCCCAGCTATGAGGGAGAGTTCCTTTTGTTCCTCACCCTCTAGCAATTGGTATTGTCATATTTTTGGAGCTTAGCAGTCCCAATTGGTGTGCTATGGTGTCTCATGATTTTAATTTGTAGTTCCCTAATGGTATATGATGTTGAGCTTTTTTCTGTATGACTTTTACTATCTGTAACTTTTTTGGCAGGATGTCTGTTCAGATCACGCTGTTCATGTTCATGCTGGGAGGAGCCCTGTCTCCTCGGGACCTGCTGGGGCTTTGGCTTCAGGAACACGCGGGGCTGAGTCCACGCTGATGGCCTGGCTTCGGTACAACCCGGGGTCAAGTCCACACTAACGGAAACCGGGTCTCCTCAGGACCCGCCGAGGCTTCAGCTCTGGGACACTGGGGGGTCCAGTTCAGGCTGACATGAGCCTGATCTCCTCAGGACCTGCTAGGAGGTGATGCCGCTGAGGGAGAAGGTGAGGAAAAGTGGGGAGAAGGTTCCTGTGCAGGGCTGACCGCTGTGGGTGTCTGTCTCCAGAGGACCCAGGAGAGGAAGGGCTTGATGTGGAAAACTGGGTTTTTGGCCCATTTTGTGTGGGGTGTAGACAGTTGAATGTTGTTCTTTGGCGTGTAGTGTCTGGTTTTCCCAGCACCGTTTATTGAGGGGCCTGTCCTTTCCCTGGTGTATGTTCTTGGCTCCTTTCTTGTGAATTAACTGATCACATACCTGTAGGTTGATTCCTGGGCTCTCTGCTCTATTCCTCTGGTCTGTGTGCCTGTTTTTCTGCCAATGCCACAATTTTGGGGGACTAGCTTCATAATGAAGTGTGAAGTCAGGGAGCGAGATGCCTCCACACGTTCCCCTGCCTCAGGGTCGCTTTGGTTCTTCTGGGTCCTTTGTGGTTCCACACACAACCTAAGATGGTTCGTCCTGTTTCTATGGAAAATGTCATTGGACTTTTGGTAAGGATTGCGTTGAATGTGTACATTAACAGGATCTTAGCTGGAGAAACTGTCAGGGCATGACTTAAGAGCAGCATCAGGGCCTTTGTTGGGTCAACATTATGGTCTCAGTGAAAGATATGATCAGAACCTGAGTTACTAAGAACATCAAGGCTTCATTTAGGAAAAGCTTCAGGGCCTGAGTTAGGCACAGCCTCAGGACTTCACTTAAGGACACTGACAGGGCTTTCTTTGGGACAGAGTCAGGAACGTGCATAGAAATGTGGCAGGAAATTATCTCAGGAGAGTGTCCAGATTTTAGTTATTGATTTCAACAGGTCCCATGTTAGGGACAGATTCCGGGCCTTAGTGAGAGCGAGTGTGAAGGACTTATTTAGGGTTAGTCAGGGCTTAGTTAGGGAGACTATTAGGGTTTCAGTTAGGATAAGATGCAGGATATTAGCTTGGGACAGAGTCAGGTTGCGGGCCAGGGATAGCGTCACGAAATGACCCAGGAGAAGCGTGAAGACCTTCGTTATTGAGAGCCTCAGGGCCGTAGTTAGGACCAGCGTGAGGGCCTAAATCAGGACCACTGCCAGGGCTTCCTATACAGACACCGTCAGAGCATAAGGAAGGTACAACCAAAGGGCCTAAGTGAGGCTTATCTTTAGGGCCTGAGTTCGGGACACTGTCAGGGCATGACTTAGGAGCAGCAGAAGGTCCTCTGTGGGATCAGCGTCAGGTTCTTCATTAAAGACATTATCAGGGCCTCTGTTAGGGAGAGCCTCAGGGCCTCATTTATGGACAGCATCAAGGCTAACTTTGGGTCAGTTTCAGGACCTTGGTAAGACCTGGGTCAAGATATTAACTCAGGATAGTATCAGGACTCTAGATATTGGCGGCACTAGTGCCTTAGTTAGACACAGTGTCAGGGCCTGAGTTAGGAGTAGCATTATAGCCTTTGTTAGGTATAGTGTCAGGGACTGAGCTAGGAGGAGCCTCCAGGCCTAAGTTTGGGACAGATTCACAGCCTCCGGACTAATTTCAGGGCGTTATTTAGGGACAGCATCAGGGATTTAGTTAGCATAACAGGAGGAATTCCTACAAGCACCCTTTAAGCCAACACACTCAGATGCAGAAGTAAACCATGCACGCTGGTATAAAGGAATATTCCACAGAAGTTGAGTACATTTTGTTTAAGGTGCGTAAGAGTTTAAACATTATTTTTTTCAGAAAACTATATTCAGAAGATGAAGGAATTTCATCCTAAAGAATCTCTTTAGCTAAATTTAACATTAGCAAATGAGAAGTTTACGTTCAGGTCTAGGGCTAGTGTCAGGTAATGACCTAGGTTTGGAAACAAGCCCTTAGTTACATAGAGAATCAGGGGCTAATTTAGGACCTGTGCCAGGGCTTCGGGTAGGGACAGTGTCAGAGCCTGATATAGGGAGAATGTGAGAGCCTGAGTGAGGCCTAGCGTCAGGCACCTAGATGCAGACACTGTCAGGGCATGACTTAGGAGCAGCATCAGGGCGTTTGTGGAGTCAGCATTCAGATCATAGTGAAAGACATGAGCAGGGCTTGAGTGAGTCACAGAATCAAGGCCTCGGTTAAGGAATGCTTCAGGGCCTGAGTTAGGCACAGCCTCACGTCTTCAGTTAAGGAGAGCGACAGGGCTCTCTTTGGGACAGTGTCAGAACCTTGGATAGAAATGTGTCAGCATATTAGCTCAGGATAGTGTCCGGATTTTAGTTATTGATTGCAGCAGGACCCATGTTAGGGACAGATTCCAGGCCTTAGTGAGAGATAGTGTCAAGACCTTAGTTACTGAGAGCATCAGGGCCTTCTTTAGAAGCAATGTTAGGGCTTCATGTAAAAATCGCATCCCGGACTGGCTTCGGGTGAGCGACAGGGCCTGAGTGAGGCCTAGCGTCATTCCTGTAGGTGGGGACACTGTCAGGGCGTGACACAGGAGCAGCATCAGTGCCGTTGTTGGATCAGCATTATGGTCTTCGTTAAAGACATGAGCAGGCCTTCTGTTAGGGACAGCGTCACGGCTTACTTAGCGATATTTTCAGGACCTTAGTAAGAGATGGGATAGTAAATTAGCTGAGGATAGTGTGAGGACTTTAGATATTGATGGCATCAGGGACTTAGTTAGGGACAGTGTCAGGCCTTGAGTTAGGCCTAACATCCAGGCCTTAGTTAGGGACAGTGTCACGGCATGGGGACTCAATTCAGGTCCTGACATGGGCACAGCATAAGGGCTTCAGTTAGCATAAGAGGCAGGACATTAGCTAGGGACAGGGTTAGGGTAAAGTCTAGGGATTGTGTCAGCAAATGACCTCGGGATAGTGTCAAGACCTTAGTTACTGAGAACCTGAGGGCCTTATTTAGGACCAGCATCAGGGCCGGAATTGGGCAAGAAACAGGGCCTGAGTGAGGCCCAGCTTCAGGCCCCTAGCTGGAGACAGTGTCAGGGCATGACGTCGAAGCAGCATCCGGGCCTTTGTTGGGTCAGAATTCGGGTCATAGTTAAAGATATGAGCAGGGCCTGAGTGAGTCAGAGAATCGAGGCCTCCGTTAGGGAAAGCTTCAGGGTCTGAGTTAGGCACAGCCTCAGGTCTTCATTTAAGGACAGCGACAGGCCTTTCTTTGGGACTGTGTCAGGTCCGTGGATAGAAATGTGTCAGGATATTAGCTCAGGATAGTGTCGGGATTTTCATTATTGACTGGAGCACGGCCCATGTCAGGGACCAATTCTGGGCCTTAATGAGAGATAAGGTGAAAGTCTTAGTTAGGATCCGTGAGCGCCTTAGTTAGGGAGAGTATTAGGGTTTCAATTAGGATAAGATGCAGGACATTAGCTTGGGACAGACTCATGATCCGAGCCAGGGATAGTGTCAGCCAATGACCTGGGTTGGTGTCAAGACCTTAGTTACTTAGAGAATCAGGGCCTAATTTAGGACCTCTGTCAGGGCTTCGGGTAGGGACAGCATCAGAGCCTGACTTAGGGAGAACGTCTAGGCCTGAGTGAGGCCTAGTGCCAGCCCACTAGCTGGAGATTCAGTCAGGGCATGACGTAGGAACAGCATCAGGGCCTTTGCTGGGTCAGCATTCGGGTCATAGTGAAAGACATGAGCAGGGCCTGTGTTAGTCACAGAATCAAGGCCTCAGTTAGGGAAAGTTTCAGGGCTTGAGTTAGGCACAGCCTCAGGTCTTCACTTAAGGACTGCAACAGGCTTTCTTTTGGAAAGTATCAGGACAGTGGATAGAAATGAGTCAGGGTAATAGCTCAGGACAGTGTCCGGATTTTAGTTATTGATTGCAGCAGGGACCATTAGGGATAGATTCTGGGTGTTGGTGACAGATAGTGTGAAGGCCTTCGTTAGGTTTAGTCGGGGCTTAGTTAGGGAGAGTACTAGGGTTTCATTTAGGATAAGATGCAGGACATGAGCTTGGGACAGAGTCAGGTTCCGGGCCAGGGATAGCGTCGCGAAATGACCCAGGAAAACCGTGAAGACCTTCGTTATTGAGAGCATCAGGGCCTTACTTCGGACCAGCGTGAGGGCCTAAATCAGGACCACTGCCAGGGCTTCCTATACAGACAGCGTCAGAGCATAAGGAAGGTACAGCCAAAGGGCCTAAGTGAGGCTTATCTTTAGGGCCTGAGTTCGGGACACTGTCAGGGCATGACTTAGGAGCAGCAGAAGGGCCTCTGTGGGATCAGTGTCAGGTTCTTCATTAAAGACATTATCAGGGTCTCTGTTAGGGAGAGCCTCAGGGCCTTATTTATGGACAGCATCAAGGCTTACTTTTAGTCAGTTTCAGGACCTTGGTAAGACCTGGGTCAGGATATTAACTCAGGATAGTATCAGGATTTTAGATATTGGCGGCAGCTGGGCTTTAGTTAGAAACAGTGTCAGGGCCTGAGTTAGGACTAGCATTATAGCCTTTGTTAGGTATAGTCAGGGCCTTTTCTAGGGACAATGTCAGGTTCCGGGCCTTAGTGAGAAGTCGTGTCAAGGCCTTAGGCAGGATTATTCAGGGCCCTAGTTACGGAGAGTGTTAGGGTTTCATTTAGGATAAGATGCAGGACATGAGCTTGGGACAGAGTCAGGTTCCGGGCCAGGGATAGTGTCAGGAAACGACCAAGAGAAAGCGTTAAAGCCTTAGTTATTGAGAGCATCGGGGCCTGACTTAGGACCAGAGTCAGGCCCTAAATCACGACCACTGCCCTGGCTTCATATAAGGACAGCATCAGAGCCTAAGTAAGGTACAGCCCAAGTGCCTAAGTGAGGCCTATCTTTAGGATCTGAGTTAGGGAAAGTTTCAGGGCATGACTTAGGAGCAGCAGAAGGGCCTCTGTGGGATCAGCCTGAGGGTCTTCATTAAAGACATTATCAGGGCCTCTGTTAGGGAGAGCCTCAGGACCTCATTTGCGGACAGCATCAAGGCTTACTTTGGGTCAGTTTCAGGACCTTGGTAAGACCTGGGTCAGGATATTAACTCAGGATAGTATCAGGACTTTAGATATTGGCGGCAGTAGGGCCTTAGTTAGAGTCAGTGTCAGGGTCTGAGTTAGGAATATCATTATGGCCTTTGTCAGGTATAGTGTCAGGGAGTGAGCTAGGAGTAGTGTCAGGGTCCGAGTTACGTGTAATGTCAGGGTCTTGGTTAGGGACAGTGTCAGCGCCTGGGTTAGCACGAGTCTCCAGGCCGTAGTTAGGGAGCGGTTCACAGCATCGGGAGTAATTTCAGCGCCTTATTTATGTTCAGCATCAGGGATGATTTAGTTAGCATAAGAGGAGCCATTCCTGCAAGAACCCTGAAGGCCAACACACAAGAATGTAAAAGTAAACCATGCACGCTGCTATGAAGGAATATTCCACAGCAGTTGAGTACACGTTGTTTAAGGTTAACAAGAGTTTAAAAATTATTGTTTTAAGAAACCAATATTCATATGATGAAAGAATTTCATTCTAAAGAATCTCTTTCCCTAAACTTGACATTAGCTAAAGTCAAGATTAGATTAAGGTCTAGGGGTAGTGTCAGTTAATGACCTGGATTTGGTGTCAAGACCTTAGTTACTTAGAGAATCAAGGCCTAAAATTTAGGACCTGCGTCAAGATTTTCGGTAGGGACAGATTCAGACCTGACTTATGGAGAACGTCAAGGCCTGAGTGAGGCCTAGCGTCAGCCCCCTAGCTGCAGACACAGTCAGGGTACGACTTAGGAGCAGCATAAACACCTTGGTTGGGTCAGCGAAAGGTCATAGTGAAAGACATGAGAAGGCCTTGAGTGAGTCACAGAATCAAGGCCTCACTTAGGGAAAGCTTCAGGGCCTGAGTTAGGCACAGTGTCAGGTCTTCACTTAAAGACACCGACAGGTTTGGGACAGTGTCAGGATCGTGCATAGAAATGTGTCAGGAAATTATCTCAAGACAGTGTCCGGATTTTAGTTATTGATTGCAACAGGTGCCATGTTAGGGACAGATTCAGGGCTTTAGTGAGAGATAGTGTCAAGGCCTTTGTTCGGATTGGTCAGGGCTTAGTTAGGGATACTATTAGGGTTTCATTTAGGATAAGATGCAGGACATGAGCTTGGGACAGAGTCAGGTTCCGGGCCAGGGATAGCGTCACGAAATGACCCAGGAAAAGCGTGAAGACCTTCGTTATTGAGAGCCTCAGGGCCTTACTTAGGACCAGCGTGAGGGCCTAAATCAGGACCACTGCCAGGGCTTCCTATACAGACAGCGTCAGAGCATAAGGAAGGTACAGCCAAAGGGCCTAAGTGAGGCTTATGTTTAGGGCCTGAGTTCGGGACACTGTCAGGGCATGACTTAGGAGCAGCAGAAGGGCCTCTGTGGGATCAGGGTCAGGTTCTTCATTAAAGACATTATCAGGGCCTCTGTTAGGGAGAGCCTCAGGGCCTCATTTATGGACAGCATCAAGGCTTACTTTGGGTCAGTTTCAGGACCTTGGTAAGACCTGGGTCAGGATATTAACTCAGGATAGTATCAGGATTTTAGATATTGGCGGCAGCTGGGCTGTAGTTAGAAACAGTGTCAGGGCCTGAGTTAGGACTAGCATTATAGCCTTTGTTAGGTATAGTGTCAGGGACTGAGCTAGGAGTTGTGTCAGGGCCTGAGCTAGGATGAGCCTCCAGGCCTCAGTTTGGGAGGGGTTCACAGCCTTGGGAGGAGTTTCCTGAATTTAACTAGGGAAAACATCAGGGATTTAGCATAATAAGAGTTAGTTCGTTAGCATAAGAGGAGGTATTCCTACAAGCACCCTGAAAGCCAACACAGGCAAATGCAGAAGTAAACCAGGCAGGCTGGTATAAAGGAATATTCCACAGAAGTTGAGTACATTTTGTTTAAGTTCAGTAAGAGTTTAAACATTATTTTTTTCAGAAAACTCTATTCAGAAGATGAAAGAATTTCATCCTAAAGAATCTCTTTAGCTAAATTTAACATTAGCAAAAGAGAAGTTTACGTTCAGGTCTAGGGCTAGTGTCAGGTAATGACCTAGGTTTGGAATCAAGCCCTTAGTTACTTATAGAATCAGGGCCTAATTTAGGACCTGTGCCAGGGCTTCGGTTAGGGACAGTGTCAGAGCCTGGTATAGGGAGAAAGTGAGGGCCTGAGTGAGGCCTAGCATCAGGCCCCTAGATGCAGACACTGTCAGGGCATGACTTAGGAGCAGCATCAGGGCGTTTGTGGAGTCAGCATTCCGGTCATAGTGAAAGACATGAGCAGGGCTTGAGTGAGTCACAGAATCAAGGCCTGGGTTAAGGAAAGCTTCAGGGCCTGAGTTAGGCACAGCCTCACGTCTTCAGTTAAGGAGAGCGACAGGGCTCTCTTTGGGACAGTGTCAGAACCTTGGATAGAAATGTGTCAGCATATTAGCTCAGGATAGTGTCCGGATTTTAGTTATTGATTGCAGCAGGACCCATGTTAGGGACAGATTCCAGGCCTTAGTGAGAGATAGTGTCAAGACCTTAGTTACTGAGAGCATCAGGGCCTTCTTTAGAAGCAATGTTAGGGCTTCATGTAAAAATCGCATCCCGGACTGGCTTGGGGTGAGCGACAGGGCCTGAGTGAGGCCTAGCGTCATTCCTGTAGGTGGGGACGCTGTCAGGGCGTGACACAGGAGCAGCATCAGTGCCGTTGTTGGATCAGCATTATGGTCTTCGTTAAAGACATGAGCAGGCCTTCTGTTAGGGACAGCGTCACGGCTTACTTAGCGACATTTTCAGGACCTTAGTAAGAGATGGGATAGTAAATTAGCTGAGGATAGTGTGAGGACTTTAGATATTGATGGCATCAGGGCCTTAGTTAGGGACAGTGTCAGGCCTTGAGTTAGGCCTAACATCCAGGCCTTAGTTAGGGACAGTGTCACGGCATGGGGACTCAATTCAGGTCCTGACATGGGCACAGCATAAGGGCTTCAGTTAGCATAAGAGGCAGGACATTAGCTAGGGACAGGGTTAGGGTAAAGTCTAGGGATTGTGTCAGCAAATGACCTCGGGATAGTGTCAAGACCTTAGTTACTGAGAACCTGAGGGCCTTATTTAGGACCAGCATCAGGGCCGGAATTGGGCAAGAAACAGGGCCTGAGTGAGGCCCAGCTTCAGGCCCCTAGCTGGAGACAGTGTCAGGGCATGACGTCGAAGCAGCATCCGGGCCTTTGTTGGGTCAGCATTCGGGTCATAGTTAAGGACATGAGCAGGGCCTGAGTGAGTCAGAGAATCGAGGCCTCCGTTAGGGAAAGCTTCAAGGTCTGAGTTAGGCACAGCCTCAGGTCTTCATTTAAGGACAGCGACAGGCCTTTCTTTGGGACTGTGTCAGGTCCGTGGATAGAAATGTGTCAGCATATTAGCTCAGGATAGTGTCCGGATTTTCATTATTGATTGCAGCAGGGCCCATGTTAGGGATAGATTCTGGGCCTTAGTGAGAGATAGGGTCAATGCCTTAATTAGGATTAGTCCGGGCCTTAGTTAGGGAGAGTATTAGGGTTTCAATTAGGATAAGATGCAGGACATTACCTTGGGACAGAGTCATGATCCGAGCCAGGGATAGTGTCAGAAAATGACCTGGGTTGGTGTCAAGACCTTAGTTATTTAGAGAATCAGGGCCTAATTTAGGACCTGTGTCAGGGCTTCGGGTAGGGATATCGTCAGAGCCTGACTTAGGGAGAACGTCTAGGCCTGAGTGAGGCCTAGTGCCAGCCCACCTGCTGGAGACACAGTCAGGGCATGACGTAGGAACAGCATCAGGGCCTTTGTGGGGTCAGCATGCAGGTCATAGTGAAAGACATGAACAGGGCCTGTGTTAGTCACAGAATCAAGGCCTCAGTTAGGGAAAGCTTCAGGGCCTGAGTTAGGAACAGCCTCAGGTCTTCACTTAAGGACGGCAACAGGCTTTCTTTTGGAAAGTATCAGGACAGTGGCTAGAAATGTGTCAGGATATTAGCTCAGGACAGTGTCCTTTTTTTAGTTATTAATTGCAGCAGGGACCATTAGGGACAGATTCTGGGCGCTCGTGAGAGATAGTGTGAAGGCCTTTGTTAGGTTTCGTCAGGGCTTAGTTAGGGAGAGTATTAGGGTTTCATTTAGGATAAGGTGCAGGACATGAGCTTGGGACAGAGTCAGGTTCCGGGCCAGGGATAGCGTCACGAAATGACCCAGGAAAAGCGTGAAGACCTTCGTTATTGAGAGCATCAGGGCCTTACTTAGGACCAGCGTGAGGGCCTAAATCAGGACCACTGCCAGGGCTTCCTATACAGACAGCGTCAGAGCATAAGGAAGGTACAGCCAAAGGGCCTAAGTGAGGCTTATGTTTAGGGCCTGAGTTCGGGACACTGTCAGGGCATGACATAGGAGCAGCAGAAGGGCCTCTGTGGGATCAGCGTGAGGGTCTTCACTAAAGACATTCTCAGGGCCTCTGTTAGGGAGAGCCTCAGGGCCTCATTTTCAGACAGCATCAAGGCTTACTTTGGGTCAGTTTCAGGACCTTGGTAAGACCTGGGTCAGGATATTAACTCAGGATAGCATCAGGACTTTAGATATTGGCGGCAGTAGGGCCTTAGGTTAGAGTCAGTGTCAGGGTCTGAGTTAGGAATATCATTATGGGCGTTGTTAGGTAATAGTGTCAGGGACTGAGCTAGGAGTAGTGTCAGGGTCCGAGTTACGTGTAATGTCAGGGTCTTGGTTTGGGACAGTGTCAGGGCCTGGTTTAGCACGAGTCTCCAGGCCGTAGTTAGGGACAGGTTCAGAGCATCGGGAGTAATTTCAGCGCCTTATTTATGTTCAGCATCAGGGATGATTTAGTTAGCATAAGAGAAGCCATTCCTGCAAGAACACTGAAGGCCAACACACAAGAATGTAAAAGTAAACCATGCACGCTGCTATGAAGGACTATTCCACAGCAGTTGAGTACACTTTGTTTAAGGTTAACAAGAGTTTAAAAATTATTGTTTTAAGAAACCAATATTCATATGATGAAAGAATTTCATCGTAAAGAATCTCTTTCCCTAAACTTGACATTAGCTAAAGTCAAGATTAGATTAAGGTCTAGGGGTAGTGTCAGTTAATGACCTAGATTTGGTGTCAAGACCTTAGTTACTTAGAGAATCAAGGCCTAAAATTTAGGACCTGCGTCAAGATTTTCGGTAGGGACAGCGTCAGACCTGACTTATGGAGAACGTCAGGGCCTGAGTGAGGCCTAGCGTCAGCCCCCTAGCTGCAGACACAGTCAGGGTACGACTTAGGAGCAGCATAAACACCTTGGTTGGGTCAGCGAAAGGTCATAGTGAAAGACATGAGCAGGCCTTGAGTGAGTCACAGAATCAAGGCCTCACTTAGGGAAAGCTTCAGGGCCTGAGTTAGGCACAGTGTCAGGTCTTCACTTACAGACACCGACCGGTTTGGGACAGTGTCAGGATCGTGCATAGAAATGTGTCAGGAAATTACCTCAGGACAGTTTCCGGATTTTAGTTATTGATTGCAACAGGTGCCATGTTAGGGACAGATTCCGGGCTTTAGTGAGAGATAGTGTCAAGGCCTTTGTTCGGATTAGTCAGGGCTTAGTTAGGGATACTATTAGGGTTTCATTTAGGATAAGATGCAGGACATGAGCTTGGGACAGACTCATGATCCGAGCCAGGGATAGTGTCAGAAAATGACCTGGGTTGGTGTCAAGACCTTAGTTATTTAGAGAATCAGGGCCTAATTTAGGACCTGTGTCAGGGCTTCGGGTAGGGACATCGTCAGAGCCTGACTTAGGGAGAACGTCTAGGCCTGAGTGAGGCCTAGTGCCAGCCCACCTGCTGGAGACACAGTCAGGGCATGACGTAGGAACAGCATCAGGGCCTTTGTGGGGTCAGCATGCAGGTCATAGTGAAAGACATGAACAGGGCCTGTGTTAGTCACAGAATCAAGGCCTCAGTTAGGGAAAGCTTCAGGGCCTGAGTTAGGAACAGCCTCAGGTCTTCACTTAAGGACGGCAACAGGCTTTCTTTTGGAAAGTATCAGGACAGTGGCTAGAAATGTGTCAGGATATTAGCTCAGGACAGTGTCCTATTTTTAGTTATTAATTGCAGCAGGGACCATTAGGGACAGATTCCGGGCGCTCGTGAGAGATAGTGTGAAGGCCTTTGTTAGGTTTCGTCAGGGCTTAGTTAGGGAGAGTATTAGGGTTTCATTTAGGATAAGATGCAGGACATGAGCTTGGGACAGAGTCAGGTTCCGGGCCAGGGATAGCGTCACGAAATGACCCAGGAAAAGCGTGAAGACCTTCGTTATTGAGAGCCTCAGGGCCTTACTTAGGACCAGCGTGAGGGCCTAAATCAGGACCACTGCCAGGGCTTCCTATACAGACAGCGTCAGAGCATAAGGAAGGTACAGCCAAAGGGCGTAAGTGAGGCTTATGTTTAGGGCCTGAGTTCGGGACACTGTCAGGGCATGACATAGGAGCAGCAGAAGGGCCTCTGTGGGATCAGCGTGAGGGTCTTCACTAAAGACATTCTCAGGGCCTCTGTTAGGGAGAGCCTCAGGGCCTCATTTATGGACAGCATCAAGGCTTACTTTGGGTCAGTTTCAGGACCTTGGTAAGACCTGGGTCAGGATATTAACTCAGGATAGCATCAGGACTTTAGATATTGGCGGCAGTAGGGCCTTAGGTTAGAGTCAGTGTCAGGGTCTGAGTTAGGAATATCATTATGGGCTTTGTTAGGTAATAGTGTCAGGGACTGAGCTAGGAGTAGTGTCAGGGTCCGAGTTAACGTGTAATGTCAGGGTCTTGGTTTGGGACAGTGTCAGGGCCTGGTTTAGCACGAGTCTCCAGGCCGTAGTTAGGGACAGGTTCAGAGC
Source organism: Kogia breviceps (assembly GCF_026419965.1). NCBI lineage: Eukaryota > Metazoa > Chordata > Mammalia > Artiodactyla > Physeteridae > Kogia > Kogia breviceps. Next base: position 736,252 of record NW_026711928.1, on the reverse strand, counting down.
ATCGGGAGTAATTTCAGCGCCTTATTTATGTTCAGCATCAGGGATGATTTAGTTAGCATAAGAGGAGCCATTCCTGCAAGAACACTGAAGGCCAACACACAAGAATGTAAAAGTAAACCATGCACGCTGCTATGAAGGACTATTCCACAGCAGTTGAGTACACTTTGTTTAAGGTTAACAAGAGTTTAAAAATTATTGTTTTAAGAAACCAATATTCATATGATGAAAGAATTTCATCGTAAAGAATCTCTTTCCCTAAACTTGACATTAGCTAAAGTCAAGATTAGATTGAGGTCTAGGTGTAGTGTCAGTTAATGACCTAGATTTGGTGTCAAGACCTTAGTTACTTAGAGAATCAAGGCCTAAAATTTAGGACCTGCGTCAAGATTTTCGGTAGGGACAGCGTCAGACCTGACTTATGGAGAACGTCAGGGCCTGAGTGAGGCCTAGCGTCAGCCCCCTAGCTGCAGACACAGTCAGGGTACGACTTAGGAGCAGCATAAACACCTTGGTTGGGTCAGCGAAAGGTCATAGTGAAAGACATGAGCAGGCCTTGAGTGAGTCACAGAATCAAGGCCTCACTTAGGGAAAGCTTCAGGGCCTGAGTTAGGCACAGTGTCAGGTCTTCACTTACAGACACCGACCGGTTTGGGACAGTGTCAGGATCGTGCATAGAAATGTGTCAGGAAATTACCTCAGGACAGTGTCCGGATTTTAGTTATTGATTGCAACAGGTGCCATGTTAGGGACAGATTCCGGGCTTTAGTGAGAGATAGTGTCAAGGCCTTTGTTCGGATTGGTCAGGGCTTAGTTAGGGATACTATTAGGGTTTCATTTAGGATAAGATGCAGGACATGAGCTTGGGACAGACTCATGATCCGAGCCAGGGATAGTGTCAGAAAATGACCTGGGTTGGTGTCAAGACCTTAGTTATTTAGAGAATCAGGGCCTAATTTAGGACCTGTGTCAGGGCTTCGGGTAGGGACAGCGTCAGAGCCTGACTTAGGGAGAACGTCTAGGCCTGAGTGAGGCCTAGTGCCAGCCCACCTGCTGGAGACACAGTCAGGGCATGACGTAGGAACAGCATCAGGGCCTTTGTGGGGTCAGCATGCAGGTCATAGTGAAAGACATGAACAGGGCCTGTGTTAGTCACAGAATCAAGGCCTCAGTCAGGGAAAGCTTCAGGGCCTGAGTTAGGAACAGCCTCAGGTCTTCACTTAAGGACGGCAACAGGCTTTCTTTTGGAAAGTATCAGAACAGTGGATAGAAATGAGTCAGGATATTAGCTCAGGACAGTGTCCGGATTTTAGTTATTGATTGCAACAGGTCCCATGTTAGGGACAGATTCCGGGCTTTAGTGAGAGATAGTGTCAAGGCCTTTGTTCGGATTAGTCAGGGCTTAGTTAGGGATACTATTAGGGTTTCTTTTAGGATAAGATGCAGGACATGAGCTTGGGACAGAGTCAGGTTCCAGGCCAGGGATAGCGTCACGAAATGACCCAGGAAAAGTGTGAAGACCTTCGTTACTGAGAGCCTCAGGGCCTTACTTAGGACCAGCGTGAGGGCCTAAATCAGGACCACTGCCAGGGCTTCCTATACAGATAGCGTCAGAGCATAAGGAAGGTACAGCCAAAGGGCCTAAGTGAGGCTTATGTTTAGGGCCTGAGTTCGGGACACTGTCAGGGCATGACTTAGGAGCAGCAGAAGGGCCTCTGTGGGATCAGGGTCAGGTTCTTCATTAAAGACATTATCAGGGCCTCTGTTAGGGAGAGCCTCAGGGCCTCATTTATGGACAGCATCAAGGCTTACTTTGGGTCAGTTTCAGGACCTTGGTAAGACCTGGGTCAGGATATTAACTCAGGATAGTATCAGGATTTTAGATATTGGCGGCAGCTGGGCTGTAGTTAGAAACAGTGTCAGGGCCTGAGTTAGGACTAGCATTATAGCCTTTGTTAGGTATAGTGTCAGGGACTGAGCTAGGAGTTGTGTCAGGGCCTGAGCTAGGATGAGCCTCCAGGCCTCAGTTTGGGAGGGGTTCACAGCCTTGGGAGGAGTTTCCTGAATTTAACTAGGGAAAACATCAGGGATTTAGCATAATAAGAGTTAGTTCGTTAGCATAAGAGGAGGTATTCCTACAAGCACCCTGAAAGCCAACACAGGCAAATGCAGAAGTAAACCAGGCAGGCTGGTATAAAGGAATATTCCACAGAAGTTGAGTACATTTTGTTTAAGTTCAGTAAGAGTTTAAACATTATTTTTTTCAGAAAACTCTATTCAGAAGATGAAAGAATTTCATCCTAAAGAATCTCTTGAGCTAAATTTAACATTAGCAAAAGAGAAGTTTACGTTCAGGTCTAGGGCTAGTGTCAGGTAATGAATGACCTAGGTTTGGAATCAAGCCCTTAGTTACTTATAGAATCAGGGCCTAATTTAGGATCTGTGCCAGGGCTTCGGGTAGGGACAGTGTCAGAGCCTGGTATAGGGAGAAAGTGAGGGCCTGAGTGAGGCCTAGCATCAGGCCCCTAGATGCAGACACTGTCAGGGCATGACTTAGGAGCAGCATCAGGGCGTTTGTGGAGTCAGCATTCGGGTCATAGTGAAAGACATGAGCAGGGCTTGAGTGAGTCACAGAATCAAGGCCTGGGTTAAGGAAAGCTTCAGGGCCTGAGTTAGGCACAGCCTCACGTCTTCAGTTAAGGAGAGCGACAGGGCTCTCTTTGCGACAGTGTCAGAACCTTGGATAGAAATGTGTCAGCATATTAGCTCAGGATAGTGTCCGGATTTTAGTTATTGATTGCAGCAGGACCCATGTTAGGGACAGATTCCAGGCCTTAGTGAGAGATAGTGTCAAGACCTTAGTTACTGAGAGCATCAGGGCCTTCTTTAGAAGCAATGTTAGGGCTTCATGTAAAAATCGCATCCCGGACTGGCTTGGGGTGAGCGACAGGGCCTGAGTGAGGCCTAGCGTCATTCCTGTAGGTGGGGACACTGTCAGGGCGTGACACAGGAGCAGCATCAGTGCCATTGTTGGATCAGCATTATGGTCTTCGTTAAAGACATGAGCAGGCCTTCTGTTAGGGACAGCGTCACGGCTTACTTAGCGATATTTTCAGGACCTTAGTAAGAGATGGGATAGTAAATTAGCTGAGGATAGTGTGAGGACCTTAGATATTGATGGCATCAGGGCCTTAGTTAGGGACAGTGTCAGGCCTTGAGTTAGGCCTAACATCCAGGCCTTAGTTAGGGACAGTGTCACGGCATGGGGACTCAATTCAGATCCTGACATGGGCACAGCATAAGGGCTTCAGTTAGCATAAGAGGCAGGACATTAGCTAGGGACAGGGTTAGGGTAAAGTCTAGGGATTGTGTCAGCAAATGACCTCGGGATAGTGTCAAGACCTTAGTTACTGAGAACCTGAGGGCCTTATTTAGGACCAGCATCAGGGCCGGAATTGGGCAAGAAACAGGGCCTGAGTGAGGCCCAGCTTCAGGCCCCTAGCTGGAGACAGTGTCAGGGCATGACGTCGAAGCAGCATCCGGGCCTTTGTTGGGTCAGCATTCGGGTCATAGTTAAGGACATGAGCAGGGCCTGAGTGAGTCAGAGAATCGAGGCCTCCGTTAGGGAAAGCTTCAGGGCCTGAGTTAGGCACAGCCTCAGGTCTTCATTTAAGGACAGCGACAGGCCTTTCTTTGGGACTGTGTCAGGTCCGTGGATAGAAATGTGTCAGCATATTAGCTCAGGATAGTGTCCGGATTTTCATTATTGATTGCAGCAGGGCCCATGTTAGGGATAGATTCTGGGCCTTAGTGAGAGATAGGGTCAATGCCTTAATTAGGATTAGTCCGGGCCTTAGTTAGGGAGAGTATTAGGGTTTCAATTAGGATAAGATGCAGGACATTACCTTGGGAGAGAGTCATGATCCGAGCCAGGGATAGTGTCAGAAAATGACCTGGGTTGGTGTCAAGACCTTAGTTATTTAGAGAATCAGGGCCTAATTTAGGACCTGTGTCAGGGCTTCGGGTAGGGACATCGTCAGAGCCTGACTTAGGGAGAACGTCTAGGCCTGAGTGAGGCCTAGTGCCAGCCCACCTGCTGGAGACACAGTCAGGGCATGACGTAGGAACAGCATCAGGGCCTTTGTGGGGTCAGCATGCAGGTCATAGTGAAAGACATGAACAGGGCCTGTGTTAGTCACAGAATCAAGGCCTCAGTTAGGGAAAGCTTCAGGGCCTGAGTTAGGAACAGCCTCAGGTCTTCACTTAAGGACGGCAACAGGCTTTCTTTTGGAAAGTATCAGGACAGTGGCTAGAAATGTGTCAGGATATTAGCTCAGGACAGTGTCCTTTTTTTAGCTATTAATTGCAGCAGGGACCATTAGGGACAGATTCCGGGCGCTCGTGAGAGATAGTGTGAAGGCCTTTGTTAGGTTTCGTCAGGGCTTAGTTAGGGAGAGTATTAGGGTTTCATTTAGGATAAGATGCAGGACATGAGCTTGGGACAGAGTCAGGTTCCGGGCCAGGGATAGCGTCACGAAATGACCCAGGAAAAGCGTGAAGACCTTCGTTATTGAGAGCCTCAGGGCCTTACTTAGGACCAGCGTGAGGGCCTAAATCAGGACCACTGCCAGGGCTTCCTATACAGACAGCGTCAGAGCATAAGGAAGGTACAGCCAAAGGGCCTAAGTGAGGCTTATGTTTAGGGCCTGAGTTCGGGACACTGTCAGGGCATGACATAGGAGCAGCAGAAGGGCCTCTGTGGGATCAGCGTGAGGGTCTTCACTAAAGACATTCTCAGGGCCTCTGTTAGGGAGAGCCTCAGGGCCTCATTTTCAGACAGCATCAAGGCTTACTTTGGGTCAGTTTCAGGACCTTGGTAAGACCTGGGTCAGGATATTAACTCAGGATAGCATCAGGACTTTAGATATTGGCGGCAGTAGGGCCTTAGTTAGAGTCAGTGTCAGGGTCTGAGTTAGGAATATCATTATGGGCTTTGTTAGGTAATAGTGTCAGGGACTGAGCTAGGAGTAGTGTCAGGGTCCGAGTTACGTGTAATGTCAGGGTCTTGGTTTGGGACAGTGTCAGGGCCTGGTTTAGCACGAGTCTCCAGGCCGTAGTTAGGGACAGGTTCAGAGCATCGGGAGTAATTTCAGCGCCTTATTTATGTTCAGCATCAGGGATGATTTAGTTAGCATAAGAGGAGCCATTCCTGCAAGAACACTGAAGGCCAACACACAAGAATGTAAAAGTAAACCATGCACGCTGCTATGAAGGAATATTCCACAGCAGTTGAGTACACTTTGTTTAAGGTTAACAAGAGTTTAAAAATTATTGTTTTAAGAAACCAATATTCATATGATGAAAGAATTTCATCGTAAAGAATCTCTTTCCCTAAACTTGACATTAGCTAAAGTCAAGATTAGATTAAGGTCTAGGGGTAGTGTCAGTTAATGACCTAGATTTGGTGTCAAGACCTTAGTTACTTAGAGAATCAAGGCCTAAAATTTAGGACCTGCGTCAAGATTTTCGGTAGGGACAGCGTCAGACCTGACTTATGGAGAACGTCAGGGCCTGAGTGAGGCCTAGCGTCAGCCCCCTAGCTGCAGACACAGTCAGGGTACGACTTAGGAGCAGCATAAACACCTTGGTTGGGTCAGCGAAAGGTCATAGTGAAAGACATGAGCAGGCCTTGAGTGAGTCACAGAATCAAGGCCTCACTTAGGGAAAGCTTCAGGGCCTGAGTTAGGCACAGTGTCAGGTCTTCACTTACAGACACCGACCGGTTTGGGACAGTGTCAGGATCGTGCATAGAAATGTGTCAGGAAATTACCTCAGGACAGTGTCCGGATTTTAGTTATTGATTGCAACAGGTGCCATGTTAGGGACAGATTCCGGGCTTTAGTGAGAGATAGTGTCAAGGCCTTTGTTCTGATTAGTCAGGGCTTAGTTAGGGATACTATTAGGGTTTCATTTAGGATAAGATGCAGGACATGAGCTTGGGACAGACTCATGATCCGAGCCAGGGATAGTGTCAGAAAATGACCTGGGTTGGTGTCAAGACCTTAGTTATTTAGAGAATCAGGGCCTAATTTAGGACCTGTGTCAGGGCTTCGGGTAGGGACAGCGTCAGAGCCTGACTTAGGGAGAACGTCTAGGCCTGAGTGAGGCCTAGTGCCAGCCCACCTGCTGGAGACACAGTCAGGGCATGACGTAGGAACAGCATCAGGGCCTTTGTGGGGTCAGCATGCAGGTCATAGTGAAAGACATGAACAGGGCCTGTGTTAGTCACAGAATCAAGGCCTCAGTTAGGGAAAGCTTCAGGGCCTGAGTTAGGAACAGCCTCAGGTCTTCACTTAAGGACGGCAACAGGCTTTCTTTTGGAAAGTATCAGAACAGTGGATAGAAATGAGTCAGAATATTAGCTCAGGACAGTGTCTGGGTTTTAGTTATTGATTGCAACAGGTCCCATGTTAGGGAGAGATTCCGGGCTTTAGTGAGAGATAGTGTCAAGGCCTTTGTTCGGATTAGTCAGGGCTTAGTTAGGGATACTATTAGGGTTTCATTTAGGATAAGATGCAGGACATGAGCTTGGGACAGAGTCAGGTTCCAGGCCAGGGATAGCGTCGCGAAATGGCCCAGGAAAAGCGTGAAGACCTTCGTTATTGAGAGCCTCAGGGCCTTACTTAGGACCAGCGTGAGGGTCTAAATCAGGACCACTGCCAGGGCTTCCTATACAGACAGCGTCAGAGCATAAGGAAGGTACAGCCAAAGGGCCTAAGTGAGGCTTATCTTTAGGGCCTGAGTTCGGGACACTGTCAGGGCATGACTTAGGAGCAGCAGAAGGGCCTCTGTGGCATCAGCGTGAGGGTCTTCACTAAAGACATTATCAGGGCCTCTGTTAGGGAGAGCCTCAGGGCCTCATTTTCAGACAGCATCAAGGCTTACTTTGGGTCAGTTTCAGGACCTTAGTAAGACCTGGGTCAGGATATTAACTCAGGATAATATCAGGATTTTAGATATTGGCGGCAGCTGGGCTTTAGTTAGAAACAGTGTCAGGGCCTGAGTTAGGACTAGCATTATAGCCTTTGTTAGGTATAGTCAGGGCCTTTTCTAGGGACAATGTCAGGTTCCGGGCCTTAGTGAGAAGTCGTGTCAAGGCCTTAGGCAGGATTATTCAGGGCCCTAGTTACGGAGAGTGTTAGGGTTTCATTTAGGATAAGATGCAGGACATGAGCTTGGGACAGAGTCAGGTTCCGGGCCAGGGATAGTGTCAGGAAACGACCAAGAGAAAGCGTTAAAACCTTAGTTATTGAGAGCATCGGGGCCTGACTTAGGACCAGAGTCAGGCCCTAAATCACGACCACTGCCCCTGCTTCATATAAGGACAGCATCAGAGCCTAAGTAAGGTACAGCCCAAGTGCCTAAGTGAGGCCTATCTTTAGGATCTGAGTTAGGGAAAGTGTCAGGGCATGACTTAGGAGCAGCAGAAGGGCCTCTGTGGGATCAGCCTGAGGGTCTTCATTAAAGACATTATCAGGGCCTCTGTTAGGGAGAGCCTCAGGACCTCATTTTCGGACAGCATCAAGGCTTACTTTGGGTCAGTTTCAGGTCCTTGGTAAGACCTGGGTCAGGATATTAACTCAGGATAGTATCAGGACTTTAGATATTGGCGGCAGTAGGGCCTTAGTTAGAGTCAGTGTCAGGGTCTGAGTTAGGAATATCATTATGGCCTTTGTCAGGTATAGTGTCAGGGAGTGAGCTAGGAGTAGTGTCAGGGTCCGAGTTACGTGTAATGTCAGGGTCTTGGTTAGGGACAGTGTCAGCGCCTGGGTTAGCACGAGTCTCCAGGCCGTAGTTAGGGAGCGGTTCACAGCATCGGAAGTAATTTCAGCGCCTTATTTATGTTCAGCATCAGGGAGGATTTAGTTAGCATAAGAGGAGCCATTCCTGCAAGAACCCTGAAGGCCAACACACAAGAATGTAAAAGTGAACCATGCACGCTGCTATGAAGGAATATTCCACAGCAGTTGAGTACACTTTGTTTAAGGTTAACAAGAGTTTAAAAATTATTGTTTTAAGAAACCAATATTCATATGATGAAAGAATTTCATCGTAAAGAATCTCTTTCCCTAAACTTGACATTAGCTAAAGTCAAGATTAGATTAAGGTCTAGGGGTAGTGTCAGTTAATGACCTGGATTTGGTGTCAAGACCTTAGTTACTTAGAGAATCAAGGCCTAAAATTTAGGACCTGCGTCAAGATTTTCGGTAGGGACAGATTCAGACCTGACTTATGGAGAACGTCAAGGCCTGAGTGAGGCCTAGCGTCAGCCCCCTAGCTGCAGACACAGTCAGGGTACGACTTAGGAGCAGCATAAACACCTTGGTTGGATCAGCGAAAGGTCATAGTGAAAGACATGAGCAGGCCTTGAGTGAGTCACAGAATCAAGGCCTCACTTAGGGAAAGCTTCAGGGCCTGAGTTAGGCACAGCATCATGTCTTCATTTAATTACACCGACCGGTTTGGGACAGTGTCAGGATCCTGCATAGAAATGTGTCAGGAAATTACCTCAGGACAGTTTCCGGATTTTAGTTATTGATTGCAACAGGTCCCATGTTAGGGACAGATTCTGGGCTTTAGTGAGAGATAGTATCAAGGCCTTTGTTCGGATTAGTCAGGGCTTAGTTAGGGAGAGTATTAGGGTTTCATTTAGGATAAGATGCAGGACATGAGCTTGGGACAGAGTCAGGTTCCGGGCCAGGGATAGCGTCACGAAATGACCCAGGAATATCGTGAAGACCTTCTTTATTGAGAGCCTCAGGGCCTTACTTTGGACCAGCGTGAGGGCCTAAATCAGGACCACTGCCAGGGCTTCCTATACAGACAGCGTCAGAGCATAAGGAAGGTACAGCCACAGGGCCTAAGTGAGGCTTATGTTTAGGGCCTGAGTTCGGGACACTGTCAGGGCATGACTTAGGAGCAGCAGAAGGGCCTCTGTGGGATCAGCGTGAGGGTCTTCACTAAAGACATTATCAGGGCCTCTGTTAGGGAGAGCCTCAGGGCCTCATTTTCAGACAGCATCAAGGCTTACTTTGGGTCAGTTTCAGGACCTTGGTAAGACCTGGGTCAGGATATTAACTCAGGATAGCATCAGGACTTTAGATATTGGCGGCAGTAGGGCCTTAATTAGAGTCAGTGTCAGGGTCTGAGTTAGGAATATCATTATGGGCTTTGTTAGTTACAGTGTCAGGGACTGAGCTAGGAGTAGTGTCAGGGTCCGAGTTACGTGTAATGTCAGGGTCTTGGTTTGGGACAGTGTCAGGGCCTGGTTTAGCACGAGTCTCCAGGCCGTAGTTAGGGACAGGTTCAGAGCATCGGGAGTAATTTCAGCGCCTTATTTATGTTCAGCATCAGGGATGATTTAGTTAGCATAAGAGGAGCCATTCCTGCAAGAACCCTGAAGGCCAACACACAAGAATGTAAAAGTGAACCATGCACGCTGCTATGAAGGAATATTCCACAGCAGTTGAGTACACTTTGTTTAAGGTTAACAAGAGTTTAAAAATTATTTTTTTTACGAAACCAATATTAATATGATGAAAGAATTTCGTCATAAAGAATCTGTTTCTCTAAACTTGACATTAGCTAAAGTCAAGATTGGATTAAGGTCTAGGGGTAGTGTCAGTTAATGACCTAGATTTAGTGTCAAGACCTTACTTACTTAGAGAATCAAGGCCTAAAATTTAGGACCTGCGTCAAGATTTTCGGTAGGGACAGCGTCAGACCTGACTTATGGAGAACGTCAGGGCCTGAGTGAGGCCTATCGTCAGCCCCGTAGCTGTAGACACAGTCAGGGCATGACTTAGGAGCAGCATAAACACCTTGGTTGGGTCAGCGAAAGGTCATAGTGAAAGACATGAGCAGGCCTTGAGTGAGTCACAGAATCAAGGCCTCACTTAGGGAAAGCTTCAGGGCCTGAGTTAGGCACAGCGTCAGGTCTTCACCTAAGGACGGCAACAGGCTTTCTTTTGGAAAGTATCAGGACAGTGGATAGAAAGGAGTCAGGGTAATAGCTCAGGACAGTGTCCGGATTTTAGTTATTGATTGCAGCAGGGACCATTAGGGATATATTCTGGGTGTTGGTGAGAGATACTGTGAAGGCCTTTGTTAGGTTTAATCAGGGCTTAGTTAGGGATACTATTAGGGTTTCATTTAGGATAAGATGCAGGACATGAGCTTGGGACAGAGTCAGGTTCCGGGCCAGGGATAGCGTCGCGAAATGGCCCAGGAAAAGCGTGAAGACCTTCGTTATTGAGAGCATCAGGGCCTTACTTAGGACCAGCGTCAGGGCCTAAATCAGGACCACTGCCAGGTCTTCCTATACAGACAGCGTCAGAGCATAAGGAAGGTACAGCCAAAGGGCCTAAGTGAGGCTTATCTTTAGGGCCTCAGTTCGGGACACTGTCAGGGCATGACTTAGGAGCAGCAGAAGGGCCTCTGTGGGATCAGCGTCAGGTTCTTCATTAAAGACATTATCAGGGTCTCTGTTAGGGAGAGCCTCAGGGCCTCATTTATGGACAGCATCAAGGCTTACTTTTAGTCAGTTTCAGGACCTTGGTAAGACCTGGGTCAGGATATTAACTCAGGATAATATCAGGATTTTAGATATTGGCGGCAGCTGGGCTTTAGTTAGAAACAGTGTCAGGGCCTGAGTTAGGACTAGCATTATAGCCTTTGTTAGGTATAGTCAGGGCCTTTTCTAGGGACAATGTCAGGTTCCGGGCCTTAGTGAGAAGTCGTGTCAAGGCCTTAGGCAGGATTATTCAGGGCCCTAGTTACGGAGAGTGTTAGGGTTTCATTTAGGATAAGATGCAGGACATGAGCTTGGGACAGAGTCAGGTTCCGGGCCAGGGATAGTGTCAGGAAACGACCAAGAGAAAGCGTTAAAGCCTTAGTTATTGAGAGCATCGGGGCCTGACTTAGGACCAGAGTCAGGCCCTAAATCACGACCACTGCCCTGGCTTCATATAAGGACAGCATCAGAGCCTAAGTAAGGTACAGCCCAAGTGCCTAAGTGAGGCCTATCTTTAGGATCTGAGTTAGGGAAAGTGTCAGGGCATGACTTAGGAGCAGCAGAAGGGCCTCTGTGGGATCAGCCTGAGGGTCTTCATTAAAGACATTATCAGGGCCTCTGTTAGGGAGAGCCTCAGGACCTCATTTTCGGACAGCATCAAGGCTTACTTTGGGTCAGTTTCAGGACCTTGGTAAGACCTGGGTCAGGATATTAACTCAGGATAGCATCAGGACTTTAGATATTGGCGGCAGTAGGGCCTTAGTTAGAGTCAGTGTCAGGGTCTGAGTTAGGAATATCATTATGGCCTTTGTTAGGTATAGTGTCAGGGAGTGAGCTAGGAGTAGTGTCAGGGTCCGAGTTACGTGTAATGTCAGGGTCTTGGTTAGGGACAGTGTCAGCGCCTGGGTTAGCACGAGTCTCCAGGCCGTAGTTAGGGACAGGTTCACAGCATCGGGAGTAATTTCAGCGCCTTATTTATGTTCAGCATCAGGGATGATTTAGTTAGCATAAGAGGAGCCATTCCTGCAAGAACCCTGAAGGCCAACACACAAGAATGTAAAAGTGAACCATGCACGCTGCTATGAAGGAATATTCCACAGCAGTTGAGTACACTTTGTTTAAGGTTAACAAGAGTTTAAAAATTATTGTTTTAAGAAACCAATATTCATATGATGAAAGAATTTCATCGTAAAGAATCTCTTTCCCTAAACTTGACATTAGCTAAAGTCAAGATTAGATTAAGGTCTAGGGGTAGTGTCAGTTAATGACCTAGATTTGGTGTCAAGACCTTAGTTACTTAGAGAATCAAGGCCTAAAATTTAGGACCTGCGTCAAGATTTTCGGTAGGGACAGATTCAGACCTGACTTATGGAGAACGTCAGGGCCTGAGTGAGGCCTAGCGTCAGCCCCCTAGCTGCAGACACAGTCAGGGTACGACTTAGGAGCAGCATAAACACCTTGGTTGGGTCAGCGAAAGGTCATAGTGAAAGACATGAGCAGGTCTTGAGTGAGTCACAGAATCAAGGCCTCACTTAGGGAAAGCTTCAGGGCCTGAGTTAGGCACAGTGTCAGGTCTTCACTTAAAGACACCGACAGGTTTGGGACAGTGTCAGGATCGTGCATAGAAATGTGTCAGGAAATTATCTCAGGACAGTGTCCGGATTTTAGTTATTGATTGCAACAGGTGCCATGTTAGGGACAGATTCCGGGCTTTAGTGAGAGATAGTGTCAAGGCCTTTGTTCGGATTGGTCAGGGCTTAGTTAGGGATACTATTAGGGTTTCATTTAGGATAAGATGCAGGACATGAGCTTGGGACAGAGTCAGGTTCCGGGCCAGGGATAGCGTCACGAAATGACCCAGGAAAAGCGTGAAGACCTTCGTTATTGAGAGCCTCAGGGCTTTACTTAGGACCAGCGTGAGGGCCTAAATCAGGACCACTGCCAGCGCTTCCTATACAGACAGCGTCAGAGCATAAGGAAGGTACAGCCAAAGGGCCTAAGTGAGGCTTATCTTTAGGGCCTGAGTTCGGGACACTGTCAGGGCATGACTTAGGAGCAGCAGAAGGGCCTCTGTGGGATCAGTGTCAGGTTCTTCATTAAAGACATTATCAGGGCCTCTGTTAGGGAGAGCCTCAGGGCCTCATTTATGGACAGCATCAAGGCTTACTTTGGGTCAGTTTCAGGACCTTGGTAAGACCTGGGTCAGGATATTAACTCAGGATAGTATCAGGATTTTAGATATTGGCGGCAGCTGGGCTGTAGTTAGAAACAGTGTCAGGGCCTGAGTTAGGACTAGCATTATAGCCTTTGTTAGGTATAGTGTCAGGGACTGAGCTAGGAGTTTTGTCAGGGCCTGAGCTAGGATGAGCCTCCAGGCCTCAGTTTGGGAGGGGTTCACAGCCTTGGGAGGAGTTTCCTGAATTTAACTAGGGAAAACATCAGGGATTTAGCATAATAAGAGTTAGTTCGTTAGCATAAGAGGAGGTATTCCTACAAGCACCCTGAAAGCCAACACAGGCAAATGCAGAAGTAAACCAGGCAGGCTGGTATAAAGGAATATTCCACAGAAGTTGAGTACATTTTGTTTAAGTTCAGTAAGAGTTTAAACATTATTTTTTTCAGAAAACTCTATTCAGAAGATGAAAGAATTTCATCCTAAAGAATCTCTTGAGCTAAATTTAACATTAGCAAAAGAGAAGTTTACGTTCAGGTCTAGGGCTAGTGTCAGGTAATGAATGACCTAGGTTTGGAATCAAGCCCTTAGTTACTTATAGAATCAGGGCCTAATTTAGGATCTGTGCCAGGGCTTCGGGTAGGGACAGTGTCAGAGCCTGGTATAGGGAGAAAGTGAGGGCCTGAGTGAGGCCTAGCATCAGGCCCCTAGATGCAGACACTGTCAGGGCATGACTTAGGAGCAGCATCAGGGCGTTTGTGGAGTCAGCATTCGGGTCATAGTGAAAGACATGAGCAGGGCTTGAGTGAGTCACAGAATCAAGGCCTGGGTTAAGGAAAGCTTCAGGGCCTGAGTTAGGCACAGCCTCACGTCTTCAGTTAAGGAGAGCGACAGGGCTCTCTTTGCGACAGTGTCAGAACCTTGGATAGAAATGTGTCAGCATATTAGCTCAGGATAGTGTCCGGATTTTAGTTATTGATTGCAGCAGGACCCATGTTAGGGACAGATTCCAGGCCTTAGTGAGAGATAGTGTCAAGACCTTAGTTACTGAGAGCATCAGGGCCTTCTTTAGAAGCAATGTTAGGGCTTCATGTAAAAATCGCATCCCGGACTGGCTTGGGGTGAGCGACAGGGCCTGAGTGAGGCCTAGCGTCATTCCTGTAGGTGGGGACACTGTCAGGGCGTGACACAGGAGCAGCATCAGTGCCATTGTTGGATCAGCATTATGGTCTTCGTTAAAGACATGAGCAGGCCTTCTGTTAGGGACAGCGTCACGGCTTACTTAGCGATATTTTCAGGACCTTAGTAAGAGATGGGATAGTAAATTAGCTGAGGATAGTGTGAGGACCTTAGATATTGATGGCATCAGGGCCTTAGTTAGGGACAGTGTCAGGCCTTGAGTTAGGCCTAACATCCAGGCCTTAGTTAGGGACAGTGTCACGGCATGGGGACTCAATTCAGATCCTGACATGGGCACAGCATAAGGGCTTCAGTTAGCATAAGAGGCAGGACATTAGCTAGGGACAGGGTTAGGGTAAAGTCTAGGGATTGTGTCAGCAAATGACCTCGGGATAGTGTCAAGACCTTAGTTACTGAGAACCTGAGGGCCTTATTTAGGACCAGCATCAGGGCCGGAATTGGGCAAGAAACAGGGCCTGAGTGAGGCCCAGCTTCAGGCCCCTAGCTGGAGACAGTGTCAGGGCATGACGTCGAAGCAGCATCCGGGCCTTTGTTGGGTCAGCATTCGGGTCATAGTTAAGGACATGAGCAGGGCCTGAGTGAGTCAGAGAATCGAGGCCTCCGTTAGGGAAAGCTTCAGGGCCTGAGTTAGGCACAGCCTCAGGTCTTCATTTAAGGACAGCGACAGGCCTTTCTTTGGGACTGTGTCAGGTCCGTGGATAGAAATGTGTCAGCATATTAGCTCAGGATAGTGTCCGGATTTTCATTATTGATTGCAGCAGGGCCCATGTTAGGGATAGATTCTGGGCCTTAGTGAGAGATAGGGTCAATGCCTTAATTAGGATTAGTCCGGGCCTTAGTTAGGGAGAGTATTAGGGTTTCAATTAGGATAAGATGCAGGACATTACCTTGGGAGAGAGTCATGATCCGAGCCAGGGATAGTGTCAGAAAATGACCTGGGTTGGTGTCAAGACCTTAGTTATTTAGAGAATCAGGGCCTAATTTAGGACCTGTGTCAGGGCTTCGGGTAGGGACATCGTCAGAGCCTGACTTAGGGAGAACGTCTAGGCCTGAGTGAGGCCTAGTGCCAGCCCACCTGCTGGAGACACAGTCAGGGCATGACGTAGGAACAGCATCAGGGCCTTTGTGGGGTCAGCATGCAGGTCATAGTGAAAGACATGAACAGGGCCTGTGTTAGTCACAGAATCAAGGCCTCAGTTAGGGAAAGCTTCAGGGCCTGAGTTAGGAACAGCCTCAGGTCTTCACTTAAGGACGGCAACAGGCTTTCTTTTGGAAAGTATCAGGACAGTGGCTAGAAATGTGTCAGGATATTAGCTCAGGACAGTGTCCTTTTTTTAGCTATTAATTGCAGCAGGGACCATTAGGGACAGATTCCGGGCGCTCGTGAGAGATAGTGTGAAGGCCTTTGTTAGGTTTCGTCAGGGCTTAGTTAGGGAGAGTATTAGGGTTTCATTTAGGATAAGATGCAGGACATGAGCTTGGGACAGAGTCAGGTTCCGGGCCAGGGATAGCGTCACGAAATGACCCAGGAAAAGCGTGAAGACCTTCGTTATTGAGAGCCTCAGGGCCTTACTTAGGACCAGCGTGAGGGCCTAAATCAGGACCACTGCCAGGGCTTCCTATACAGACAGCGTCAGAGCATAAGGAAGGTACAGCCAAAGGGCCTAAGTGAGGCTTATGTTTAGGGCCTGAGTTCGGGACACTGTCAGGGCATGACATAGGAGCAGCAGAAGGGCCTCTGTGGCATCAGCGTGAGGGTCTTCACTAAAGACATTATCAGGGCCTCTGTTAGGGAGAGCCTCAGGGCCTCATTTTCAGACAGCATCAAGGCTTACTTTGGGTCAGTTTCAGGACCTTGGTAAGACCTGGGTCAGGATATTAACTCAGGATAGCATCAGGACTTTAGATATTGGCGGCAGTAGGGCCTTAGTTAGAGTCAGTGTCAGGGTCTGAGTTAGGAATATCATTATGGGCTTTGTTAGGTAATAGTGTCAGGGACTGAGCTAGGAGTAGTGTCAGGGTCCGAGTTACGTGTAATGTCAGGGTCTTGGTTTGGGACAGTGTCAGGGCCTGGTTTAGCACGAGTCTCCAGGCCGTAGTTAGGGACAGGTTCAGAGCATCGGGAGTAATTTCAGCGCCTTATTTATGTTCAGCATCAGGGATGATTTAGTTAGCATAAGAGGAGCCATTCCTGCAAGAACACTGAAGGCCAACACACAAGAATGTAAAAGTAAACCATGCACGCTGCTATGAAGGAATATTCCACAGCAGTTGAGTACACTTTGTTTAAGGTTAACAAGAGTTTAAAAATTATTGTTTTAAGAAACCAATATTCATATGATGAAAGAATTTCATCGTAAAGAATCTCTTTCCCTAAACTTGACATTAGCTAAAGTCAAGATTAGATTAAGGTCTAGGGGTAGTGTCAGTTAATGACCTAGATTTGGTGTCAAGACCTTAGTTACTTAGAGAATCAAGGCCTAAAATTTAGGACCTGCGTCAAGATTTTCGGTAGGGACAGCGTCAGACCTGACTTATGGAGAACGTCAGGGCCTGAGTGAGGCCTAGCGTCAGCCCCCTAGCTGCAGACACAGTCAGGGTACGACTTAGGAGCAGCATAAACACCTTGGTTGGGTCAGCGAAAGGTCATAGTGAAAGACATGAGCAGGCCTTGAGTGAGTCACAGAATCAAGGCCTCACTTAGGGAAAGCTTCAGGGCCTGAGTTAGGCACAGTGTCAGGTCTTCACTTACAGACACCGACCGGTTTGGGACAGTGTCAGGATCGTGCATAGAAATGTGTCAGGAAATTACCTCAGGACAGTGTCCGGATTTTAGTTATTGATTGCAACAGGTGCCATGTTAGGGACAGATTCCGGGCTTTAGTGAGAGATAGTGTCAAGGCCTTTGTTCGGATTAGTCAGGGCTTAGTTAGGGATACTATTAGGGTTTCATTTAGGATAAGATGCAGGACATGAGCTTGGGACAGACTCATGATCCGAGCCAGGGATAGTGTCAGAAAATGACCTGGGTTGGTGTCAAGACCTTAGTTATTTAGAGAATCAGGGCCTAATTTAGGACCTGTGTCAGGGCTTCGGGTAGGGACAGCGTCAGAGCCTGACTTAGGGAGAACGTCTAGGCCTGAGTGAGGCCTAGTGCCAGCCCACCTGCTGGAGACACAGTCAGGGCATGACGTAGGAACAGCATCAGGGCCTTTGTGGGGTCAGCATGCAGGTCATAGTGAAAGACATGAACAGGGCCTGTGTTAGTCACAGAATCAAGGCCTCAGTTAGGGAAAGCTTCAGGGCCTGAGTTAGGAACAGCCTCAGGTCTTCACTTAAGGACGGCAACAGGCTTTCTTTTGGAAAGTATCAGAACAGTGGCTAGAAATGTGTCAGGATATTAGCTCAGGACAGTGTCCTATTTTTAGTTATTAATTGCAGCAGGGACCATTAGGGACAGATTCCGGGCGCTCGTGAGAGATAGTGTGAAGGCCTTTGTTAGGTTTATTCAGGGCTTAGTTAGGGAGAGTATTAGGGTTTCATTTAGGATAAGATGCAGGACATGAGCTTGGGACAGAGTCAGGTTCCGGGCCAGGGATAGCGTCACGAAATGACCCAGGAAAAGCGTGAAGACCTTCGTTATTGAGAGCCTCGGGGCCTTACTTAGGACCAGTGTGAGGGCCTAAATCAGGACCACTGCCAGGGCTTCCTATACAGACAGCGTCAGAGCATAAGGAAGGTACAGCCAAAGGGCCTAAGTGAGGCTTATCTTTAGGGCCTGAGTTCGGGACACTGTCAGGGCATGACTTAGGAGCAGCAGAAGGGCCTCTGTGGGATCAGCGTGAGGGTCTTCACTAAAGACATTATCAGGGCCTCTGTTAGGGAGAGCCTCAGGGCCTCATTTTCAGACAGCATCAAGGCTTACTTTGGGTCAGTTTCAGGACCTTGGTAAGACCTGGGTCAGGATATTAACTCAGGATAGTATCAGGATTTTAGATATTGGCGGCAGCTGGGCTTTAGTTAGAAACAGTGTCAGGGCCTGAGTTAGGACTAGCATTATAGCCTTTGTTAGGTATAGTCAGGGCCTTTTCTAGGGACAATGTCAGGTTCCGGGCCTTAGTGAGAAGTCGTGTCAAGGCCTTAGGCAGGATTATTCAGGGCCCTAGTTACGGAGAGTGTTAGGGTTTCATTTAGGATAAGATGCAGGACATGAGCTTGGGACAGAGTCAGGTTCCGGGCCAGGGATAGTGTCAGGAAACGACCAAGAGAAAGCGTTAAAACCTTAGTTATTGAGAGCATCGGGGCCTGACTTAGGACCAGAGTCAGGCCCTAAATCACGACCACTGCCCCTGCTTCATATAAGGACATCATCACAGCCTAAGTAAGGTACAGCCCAAGTGCCTAAGTGAGGCCTATCTTTAGGATCTGAGTTAGGGAAAGTGTCAGGGCATGACTTAGGAGCAGCAGAAGGGCCTCTGTGGGATCAGCGTGAGGGTCTTCACTAAAGACATTATCAGGGCCTCTGTTAGGGAGAGCCTCAGGGCCTCATTTTCAGACAGCATCAAGGCTTACTTTGGGTCAGTTTCAGGACCTTGGTAAGACCTGGGTCAGGATATTAACTCAGGATAGCATCAAGACTTTAGATATTGGCGGCAGCAGGGCCTTAGTTAGAGTCAGTGTCAGGGTCTGAGTTAGGAATATCATTATGGCCTTTGTCAGGTATAGTGTCAGGGAGTGAGCTAGGAGTAGTGTCAGGGTCCGAGTTACGTGTAATGTCAGGGTCTTGGTTAGGGACAGTGTCAGCGCCTGGGTTAGCACGAGTCTCCAGGCCGTAGTTAGGGAGCGGTTCACAGCATCGGGAGTAATTTCAGCGCCTTATTTATGTTCAGCATCAGGGATGATTTAGTTAGCATAAGAGGAGCCATTCCTGCAAGAACCCTGAAGGCCAACACACAAGAATGTAAAAGTGAACCATGCACGCTGCTATGAAGGAATATTCCACAGCAGTTGAGTACACTTTGTTTAAGGTTAACAAGAGTTTAAAAATTATTGTTTTAAGAAACCAATATTCATATGATGAAAGAATTTCATCGTAAAGAATCTCTTTCCCTAAACTTGACATTAGCTAAAGTCAAGATTAGATTAAGGTCTAGGGGTAGTGTCAGTTAATGACCTGGATTTGGTGTCAAGACCTTAGTTACTTAGAGAATCAAGGCCTAAAATTTAGGACCTGCGTCAAGATTTTCGGTAGGGACAGATTCAGACCTGACTTATGGAGAACGTCAAGGCCTGAGTGAGGCCTAGCGTCAGCCTCCTAGCTGCAGACACAGTCAGGGTACGACTTAGGAGCAGCATAAACACCTTGGTTGGGTCAGCGAAAGGTCATAGTGAAAGACATGAGCAGGCCTTGAGTGAGTCATAGAATCAAGGCCTCCGTTAGGGAAAGCTTCAGGGCCTGAGTTAGGCACAGTGTCAGGTCTTCACTTAAAGACACCGACCGGTTTGGGACAGTGTCAGGATCGTGCATAGAAATGTGTCAGGAAATTATCTCAGGACAGTGTCCGGATTTTAGTTATTGATTGCAACAGGTGCCATGTTAGGGACAGATTCCGGGCTTTAGTGAGAGATAGTGTCAAGGCCTTTGTTCGGATTGGTCAGGGCTTAGTTAGGGATACTATTAGGGTTTCATTTAGGATAAGATGCAGGACATGAGCTTGGGACAGAGTCAGGTTCCGGGCCAGGGATAGCGTCACGAAATGACCCAGGAAAAGCGTGAAGACCTTCGTTATTGAGAGCCTCAGGGCCTTACTTAGGACCAGCGTGAGGGCCTAAATCAGGACCACTGCCAGGGCTTCCTATACAGACAGCGTCAGAGCATAAGGAAGGTACAGCCAAAGGGCCTAAGTGAGGCTTATCTTTAGGGCCTGAGTTCGGGACACTGTCAGGGCATGACTTAGGAGCAGCAGAAGGGCCTCTCTGGGATCAGCGTCAGGTTCTTCATTAAAGACATTATCAGGGCCTCTGTTAGGGAGAGCCTCAGGGCCTCATTTATGGACAGCATCAAGGCTTACTTTGGGTCAGTTTCAGGACCTTGGTAAGACCTGGGTCAGGATATTAACTCAGGATAGTATCAGGATTTTAGATATTGGCGGCAGCTGGGCTTTAGTTAGAAACAGTGTCAGGGCCTGAGTTAGGACTAGCATTATAGCCTTTGTTAGGTATAGTCAGGGCCTTTTCTAGGGACAATGTCAGGTTCCGGGCCTTAGTGAGAAGTCGTGTCAAGGCCTTAGGCAGGATTATTCAGGGCCCTAGTTACGGAGAGTGTTAGGGTTTCATTTAGGATAAGATGCAGGACATGAGCTTGGGACAGAGTCAGGTTCCGGGCCAGGGATAGTGTCAGGAAACGACCAAGAGAAAGCGTTAAAACCTTAGTTATTGAGAGCATCGGGGCCTGACTTAGGACCAGAGTCAGGCCCTAAATCACGACCACTGCCCCTGCTTCATATAAGGACAGCATCAGAGCCTAAGTAAGGTACAGCCCAAGTGCCTAAGTGAGGCCTATCTTTAGGATCTGAGTTAGGGAAAGTGTCAGGGCATGACTTAGGAGCAGCAGAAGGGCCTCTGTGGGATCAGCGTGAGGGTCTTCACTAAAGACATTATCAGGGCCTCTGTTAGGGAGAGCCTCAGGGCCTCATTTTCAGACAGCAGCAAGGCTTACTTTGGGTCAGTTTCAGGACCTTGGTAAGACCTGGGTCAGGATATTAACTCAGGATAGCATCAGGACTTTAGATATTGGCGGCAGTAGGGCCTTAGTTAGAGTCAGTGTCAGGGTCTGAGTTAGGAATATCATTATGGGCTTTGTTAGGTAATAGTGTCAGGGACTGAGCTAGGAGTAGTGTCAGGGTCCGAGTTACGTGTAATGTCAGGGTCTTGGTTTGGGACAGTGTCAGGGCCTGGTTTAGCACGAGTCTCCAGGCCGTAGTTAGGGACAGGTTCAGAGCATCGGGAGTAATTTCAGCGCCTTATTTATGTTCAGCATCAGGGATGATTTAGTTAGCATAAGAGGAGCCATTCCTGCAAGAACACTGAAGGCCAACACACAAGAATGTAAAAGTAAACCATGCACGCTGCTATGAAGGAATATTCCACAGCAGTTGAGTACACTTTGTTTAAGGTTAACAAGAGTTTAAAAATTATTGTTTTAAGAAACCAATATTCATATGATGAAAGAATTTCATCGTAAAGAATCTCTTTCCCTAAACTTGACATTAGCTAAAGTCAAGATTAGATTAAGGTCTAGGGGTAGTGTCAGTTAATGACCTAGATTTGGTGTCAAGACCTTAGTTACTTAGAGAATCAAGGCCTAAAATTTAGGACCTGCGTCAAGATTTTCGGTAGGGACAGCGTCAGACCTGACTTATGGAGAACGTCAGGGCCTGAGTGAGGCCTAGCGTCAGCCCCCTAGCTGCAGACACAGTCAGGGTACGACTTAGGAGCAGCATAAACACCTTGGTTGGGTCAGCGAAAGGTCATAGTGAAAGACATGAGCAGGCCTTGAGTGAGTCACAGAATCAAGGCCTCACTTAGGGAAAGCTTCAGGGCCTGAGTTAGGCACAGTGTCAGGTCTTCACTTACAGACACCGACCGGTTTGGGACAGTGTCAGGATCGTGCATAGAAATGTGTCAGGAAATTACCTCAGGACAGTGTCCGGATTTTAGTTATTGATTGCAACAGGTGCCATGTTAGGGACAGATTCCGGGCTTTAGTGAGAGATAGTGTCAAGGCCTTTGTTCGGATTAGTCAGGGCTTAGTTAGGGATACTATTAGGGTTTCATTTAGGATAAGATGCAGGACATGAGCTTGGGACAGACTCATGATCCGAGCCAGGGATAGTGTCAGAAAATGACCTGGGTTGGTGTCAAGACCTTAGTTATTTAGAGAATCAGGGCCTAATTTAGGACCTGTGTCAGGGCTTCGGGTAGGGACAGCGTCAGAGCCTGACTTAGGGAGAACGTCTAGGCCTGAGTGAGGCCTAGTGCCAGCCCACCTGCTGGAGACACAGTCAGGGCATGACGTAGGAACAGCATCAGGGCCTTTGTGGGGTCAGCATGCAGGTCATAGTGAAAGACATGAACAGGGCCTGTGTTAGTCACAGAATCAAGGCCTCAGTTAGGGAAAGCTTCAGGGCCTGAGTTAGGAACAGCCTCAGGTCTTCACTTAAGGACGGCAACAGGCTTTCTTTTGGAAAGTATCAGAACAGTGGATAGAAATGAGTCAGGATATTAGCTCAGGACAGTGTCTGGGTTTTAGTTATTGATTGCAACAGGTCCCATGTTAGGGAGAGATTCCGGGCTTTAGTGAGAGATAGTGTCAAGGCCTTTGTTCGGATTAGTCAGGGCTTAGTTAGGGATACTATTAGGGTTTCATTTAGGATAAGATGCAGGACATGAGCTTGGGACAGAGTCAGGTTCCAGGCCAGGGATAGCGTCACGAAATGACCCAGGAAAAGCATGAAGACCGTCGTTATTGAGAGCCTCAGGGCCTTACTTAGGACCAGCGTGAGGGTCTAAATCAGGACCACTGCCAGGGCTTCCTATACAGACAGCGTCAGAGCATAAGGAAGGTACAGCCAAAGGGCCTAAGTGAGGCTTATCTTTAGGGCCTGAGTTCGGGACACTGTCAGGGCATGACTTAGGAGCAGCAGAAGGGCCTCTGTGGCATCAGCGTGAGGGTCTTCACTAAAGACATTATCAGGGCCTCTGTTAGGGAGAGCCTCAGGGCCTCATTTTCAGACAGCATCAAGGCTTACTTTGGGTCAGTTTCAGGACCTTAGTAAGACCTGGGTCAGGATATTAACTCAGGATAATATCAGGATTTTAGATATTGGCGGCAGCTGGGCTTTAGTTAGAAACAGTGTCAGGGCCTGAGTTAGGACTAGCATTATAGCCTTTGTTAGGTATAGTCAGGGCCTTTTCTAGGGACAATGTCAGGTTCCGGGCCTTAGTGAGAAGTCGTGTCAAGGCCTTAGGCAGGATTATTCAGGGCCCTAGTTACGGAGAGTGTTAGGGTTTCATTTAGGATAAGATGCAGGACATGAGCTTGGGACAGAGTCAGGTTCCGGGCCAGGGATAGTGTCAGGAAACGACCAAGAGAAAGCGTTAAAACCTTAGTTATTGAGAGCATCGGGGCCTGACTTAGGACCAGAGTCAGGCCCTAAATCACGACCACTGCCCTGGCTTCATATAAGGACAGCATCAGAGCCTAAGTAAGGTACAGCCCAAGTGCCTAAGTGAGGCCTATCTTTAGGATCTGAGTTAGGGAAAGTGTCAGGGCATGACTTAGGAGCAGCAGAAGGGCCTCTGTGGGATCAGCCTGAGGGTCTTCATTAAAGACATTATCAGGGCCTCTGTTAGGGAGAGCCTCAGGACCTCATTTTCGGACAGCATCAAGGCTTACTTTGGGTCAGTTTCAGGTCCTTGGTAAGACCTGGGTCAGGATATTAACTCAGGATAGTATCAGGACTTTAGATATTGGCGGCAGTAGGGCCTTAGTTAGAGTCAGTGTCAGGGTCTGAGTTAGGAATATCATTATGGCCTTTGTCAGGTATAGTGTCAGGGAGTGAGCTAGGAGTAGTGTCAGGGTCCGAGTTACGTGTAATGTCAGGGTCTTGGTTAGGGACAGTGTCAGCGCCTGGGTTAGCACGAGTCTCCAGGCCGTAGTTAGGGAGCGGTTCACAGCATCGGAAGTAATTTCAGCGCCTTATTTATGTTCAGCATCAGGGAGGATTTAGTTAGCATAAGAGGAGCCATTCCTGCAAGAACCCTGAAGGCCAACACACAAGAATGTAAAAGTGAACCATGCACGCTGCTATGAAGGAATATTCCACAGCAGTTGAGTACACTTTGTTTAAGGTTAACAAGAGTTTAAAAATTATTGTTTTAAGAAACCAATATTCATATGATGAAAGAATTTCATCGTAAAGAATCTCTTTCCCTAAACTTGACATTAGCTAAAGTCAAGATTAGATTAAGGTCTAGGGGTAGTGTCAGTTAATGACCTGGATTTGGTGTCAAGACCTTAGTTACTTAGAGAATCAAGGCCTAAAATTTAGGACCTGCGTCAAGATTTTCGGTAGGGACAGATTCAGACCTGACTTATGGAGAACGTCAAGGCCTGAGTGAGGCCTAGCGTCAGCCCCCTAGCTGCAGACACAGTCAGGGTACGACTTAGGAGCAGCATAAACACCTTGGTTGGATCAGCGAAAGGTCATAGTGAAAGACATGAGCAGGCCTTGAGTGAGTCACAGAATCAAGGCCTCACTTAGGGAAAGCTTCAGGGCCTGAGTTAGGCACAGCATCATGTCTTCATTTAATTACACCGACCGGTTTGGGACAGTGTCAGGATCCTGCATAGAAATGTGTCAGGAAATTACCTCAGGACAGTTTCCGGATTTTAGTTATTGATTGCAACAGGTCCCATGTTAGGGACAGATTCTGGGCTTTAGTGAGAGATAGTATCAAGGCCTTTGTTCGGATTAGTCAGGGCTTAGTTAGGGAGAGTATTAGGGTTTCATTTAGGATAAGATGCAGGACATGAGCTTGGGACAGAGTCAGGTTCCGGGCCAGGGATAGCGTCACGAAATGACCCAGGAATATCGTGAAGACCTTCTTTATTGAGAGCCTCAGGGCCTTACTTTGGACCAGCGTGAGGGCCTAAATCAGGACCACTGCCAGGGCTTCCTATACAGACAGCGTCAGAGCATAAGGAAGGTACAGCCACAGGGCCTAAGTGAGGCTTATGTTTAGGGCCTGAGTTCGGGACACTGTCAGGGCATGACTTAGGAGCAGCAGAAGGGCCTCTGTGGGATCAGCGTGAGGGTCTTCACTAAAGACATTATCAGGGCCTCTGTTAGGGAGAGCCTCAGGGCCTCATTTTCAGACAGCATCAAGGCTTACTTTGGGTCAGTTTCAGGACCTTGGTAAGACCTGGGTCAGGATATTAACTCAGGATAGCATCAGGACTTTAGATATTGGCGGCAGTAGGGCCTTAATTAGAGTCAGTGTCAGGGTCTGAGTTAGGAATATCATTATGGGCTTTGTTAGTTACAGTGTCAGGGACTGAGCTAGGAGTAGTGTCAGGGTCCGAGTTACGTGTAATGTCAGGGTCTTGGTTTGGGACAGTGTCAGGGCCTGGTTTAGCACGAGTCTCCAGGCCGTAGTTAGGGACAGGTTCAGAGCATCGGGAGTAATTTCAGCGCCTTATTTATGTTCAGCATCAGGGATGATTTAGTTAGCATAAGAGGAGCCATTCCTGCAAGAACCCTGAAGGCCAACACACAAGAATGTAAAAGTGAACCATGCACGCTGCTATGAAGGAATATTCCACAGCAGTTGAGTACACTTTGTTTAAGGTTAACAAGAGTTTAAAAATTATTTTTTTTACGAAACCAATATTAATATGATGAAAGAATTTCGTCATAAAGAATCTGTTTCTCTAAACTTGACATTAGCTAAAGTCAAGATTGGATTAAGGTCTAGGGGTAGTGTCAGTTAATGACCTAGATTTAGTGTCAAGACCTTACTTACTTAGAGAATCAAGGCCTAAAATTTAGGACCTGCGTCAAGATTTTCGGTAGGGACAGCGTCAGACCTGACTTATGGAGAACGTCAGGGCCTGAGTGAGGCCTATCGTCAGCCCCGTAGCTGTAGACACAGTCAGGGCATGACTTAGGAGCAGCATAAACACCTTGGTTGGGTCAGCGAAAGGTCATAGTGAAAGACATGAGCAGGCCTTGAGTGAGTCACAGAATCAAGGCCTCACTTAGGGAAAGCTTCAGGGTCTGAGTTAGGCACAGCGTCAGGTCTTCACCTAAGGACGGCAACAGGCTTTCTTTTGGAAAGTATCAGGACAGTGGATAGAAAGGAGTCAGGGTAATAGCTCAGGACAGTGTCCGGATTTTAGTTATTGATTGCAGCAGGGACCATTAGGGATATATTCTGGGTGTTGGTGAGAGATACTGTGAAGGCCTTTGTTAGGTTTAATCAGGGCTTAGTTAGGGATACTATTAGGGTTTCATTTAGGATAAGATGCAGGACATGAGCTTGGGACAGAGTCAGGTTCCGGGCCAGGGATAGCGTCGCGAAATGGCCCAGGAAAAGCGTGAAGACCTTCGTTATTGAGAGCATCAGGGCCTTACTTAGGACCAGCGTCAGGGCCTAAATCAGGACCACTGCCAGGTCTTCCTATACAGACAGCGTCAGAGCATAAGGAAGGTACAGCCAAAGGGCCTAAGTGAGGCTTATCTTTAGGGCCTGAGTTCGGGACACTGTCAGGGCATGACTTAGGAGCAGCAGAAGGGCCTCTGTGGGATCAGTGTCAGGTTCTTCATTAAAGACATTATCAGGGTCTCTGTTAGGGAGAGCCTCAGGGCCTCATTTATGGACAGCATCAAGGCTTACTTTTAGTCAGTTTCAGGACCTTGGTAAGACCTGGGTCAGGATATTAACTCAGGATAATATCAGGATTTTAGATATTGGCGGCAGCTGGGCTTTAGTTAGAAACAGTGTCAGGGCCTGAGTTAGGACTAGCATTATAGCCTTTGTTAGGTATAGTCAGGGCCTTTTCTAGGGACAATGTCAGGTTCCGGGCCTTAGTGAGAAGTCGTGTCAAGGCCTTAGGCAGGATTATTCAGGGCCCTAGTTACGGAGAGTGTTAGGGTTTCATTTAGGATAAGATGCAGGACATGAGCTTGGGACAGAGTCAGGTTCCGGGCCAGGGATAGTGTCAGGAAACGACCAAGAGAAAGCGTTAAAACCTTAGTTATTGAGAGCATCGGGGCCTGACTTAGGACCAGAGTCAGGCCCTAAATCACGACCACTGCCCTGGCTTCATATAAGGACAGCATCAGAGCCTAAGTAAGGTACAGCCCAAGTGCCTAAGTGAGGCCTATCTTTAGGATCTGAGTTAGGGAAAGTGTCAGGGCATGACTTAGGAGCAGCAGAAGGGCCTCTGTGGGATCAGCCTGAGGGTCTTCATTAAAGACATTATCAGGGCCTCTGTTAGGGAGAGCCTCAGGACCTCATTTTCGGACAGCATCAAGGCTTACTTTGGGTCAGTTTCAGGACCTTGGTAAGACCTGGGTCAGGATATTAACTCAGGATAGCATCAGGACTTTAGATATTGGCGGCAGTAGGGCCTTAGTTAGAGTCAGTGTCAGGGTCTGAGTTAGGAATATCATTATGGCCTTTGTTAGGTATAGTGTCAGGGAGTGAGCTAGGAGTAGTGTCAGGGTCCGAGTTACGTGTAATGTCAGGGTCTTGGTTAGGGACAGTGTCAGCGCCTGGGTTAGCACGAGTCTCCAGGCCGTAGTTAGGGAGCGGTTCACAGCATCGGGAGTAATTTCAGCGCCTTATTTATGTTCAGCATCAGGGATGATTTAGTTAGCATAAGAGGAGCCATTCCTGCAAGAACCCTGAAGGCCAACACACAAGAATGTAAAAGTGAACCATGCACGCTGCTATGAAGGAATATTCCACAGCAGTTGAGTACACTTTGTTTAAGGTTAACAAGAGTTTAAAAATTATTGTTTTAAGAAACCAATATTCATATGATGAAAGAATTTCATCGTAAAGAATCTCTTTCCCTAAACTTGACATTAGCTAAAGTCAAGATTAGATTAAGGTCTAGGGGTAGTGTCAGTTAATGACCTAGATTTGGTGTCAAGACCTTAGTTACTTAGAGAATCAAGGCCTAAAATTTAGGACCTGCGTCAAGATTTTCGGTAGGGACAGATTCAGACCTGACTTATGGAGAACGTCAGGGCCTGAGTGAGGCCTAGCGTCAGCCCCCTAGCTGCAGACACAGTCAGGGTACGACTTAGGAGCAGCATAAACACCTTGGTTGGGTCAGCGAAAGGTCATAGTGAAAGACATGAGCAGGTCTTGAGTGAGTCACAGAATGAAGGCCTCACTTAGGGAAAGCTTCAGGGCCTGAGTTAGGCACAGTGTCAGGTCTTCACTTAAAGACACCGACAGGTTTGGGACAGTGTCAGGATCGTGCATAGAAATGTGTCAGGAAATTATCTCAGGACAGTGTCCGGATTTTAGTTATTGATTGCAACAGGTGCCATGTTAGGGACAGATTCCGGGCTTTAGTGAGAGATAGTGTCAAGGCCTTTGTTCGGATTGGTCAGGGCTTAGTTAGGGATACTATTAGGGTTTCATTTAGGATAAGATGCAGGACATGAGCTTGGGACAGAGTCAGGTTCCGGGCCAGGGATAGCGTCACGAAATGACCCAGGAAAAGCGTGAAGACCTTCGTTATTGAGAGCCTCAGGGCTTTACTTAGGACCAGCGTGAGGGCCTAAATCAGGACCACTGCCAGCGCTTCCTATACAGACAGCGTCAGAGCATAAGGAAGGTACAGCCAAAGGGCCTAAGTGAGGCTTATCTTTAGGGCCTGAGTTCGGGACACTGTCAGGGCATGACATAGGAGCAGCAGAAGGGCCTCTGTGGGATCAGCGTGAGGGTCTTCACTAAAGACATTCTCAGGGCCTCTGTTAGGGAGAGCCTCAGGGCCTCATTTATGGACAGCATCAAGGCTTACTTTGGGTCAGTTTCAGGACCTTAGTAAGACCTGGGTCAGGATATTAACTCAGGATAGTATCAGGATTTTAGATATTGGCGGCAGCTGGGCTGTAGTTAGAAACAGTGTCAGGGCCTGAGTTAGGACTAGCATTATAGCCTTTGTTAGGTATAGTGTCAGGGACTGAGCTAGGAGTTTTGTCAGGGCCTGAGCTAGGATGAGCCTCCAGGCCTCAGTTTGGGAGGGGTTCACAGCCTTGGGAGGAGTTTCCTGAATTTAACTAGGGAAAACATCAGGGATTTAGCATAATAAGAGTTAGTTCGTTAGCATAAGAGGAGGTATTCCTACAAGCACCCTGAAAGCCAACACAGGCAAATGCAGAAGTAAACCAGGCAGGCTGGTATAAAGGAATATTCCACAGAAGTTGAGTACATTTTGTTTAAGTTCAGTAAGAGTTTAAACATTATTTTTTTCAGAAAACTCTATTCAGAAGATGAAAGAATTTCATCCTAAAGAATCTCTTGAGCTAAATTTAACATTAGCAAAAGAGAAGTTTACGTTCAGGTCTAGGGCTAGTGTCAGGTAATGAATGACCTAGGTTTGGAATCAAGCCCTTAGTTACTTATAGAATCAGGGCCTAATTTAGGATCTGTGCCAGGGCTTCGGGTAGGGACAGTGTCAGAGCCTGGTATAGGGAGAAAGTGAGGGCCTGAGTGAGGCCTAGCATCAGGCCCCTAGATGCAGACACTGTCAGGGCATGACTTAGGAGCAGCATCAGGGCGTTTGTGGAGTCAGCATTCGGGTCATAGTGAAAGACATGAGCAGGGCTTGAGTGAGTCACAGAATCAAGGCCTGGGTTAAGGAAAGCTTCAGGGCCTGAGTTAGGCACAGCCTCACGTCTTCAGTTAAGGAGAGCGACAGGGCTCTCTTTGCGACAGTGTCAGAACCTTGGATAGAAATGTGTCAGCATATTAGCTCAGGATAGTGTCCGGATTTTAGTTATTGATTGCAGCAGGACCCATGTTAGGGACAGATTCCAGGCCTTAGTGAGAGATAGTGTCAAGACCTTAGTTACTGAGAGCATCAGGGCCTTCTTTAGAAGCAATGTTAGGGCTTCATGTAAAAATCGCATCCCGGACTGGCTTGGGGTGAGCGACAGGGCCTGAGTGAGGCCTAGCGTCATTCCTGTAGGTGGGGACACTGTCAGGGCGTGACACAGGAGCAGCATCAGTGCCATTGTTGGATCAGCATTATGGTCTTCGTTAAAGACATGAGCAGGCCTTCTGTTAGGGACAGCGTCACGGCTTACTTAGCGATATTTTCAGGACCTTAGTAAGAGATGGGATAGTAAATTAGCTGAGGATAGTGTGAGGACCTTAGATATTGATGGCATCAGGGCCTTAGTTAGGGACAGTGTCAGGCCTTGAGTTAGGCCTAACATCCAGGCCTTAGTTAGGGACAGTGTCACGGCATGGGGACTCAATTCAGATCCTGACATGGGCACAGCATAAGGGCTTCAGTTAGCATAAGAGGCAGGACATTAGCTAGGGACAGGGTTAGGGTAAAGTCTAGGGATTGTGTCAGCAAATGACCTCGGGATAGTGTCAAGACCTTAGTTACTGAGAACCTGAGGGCCTTATTTAGGACCAGCATCAGGGCCGGAATTGGGCAAGAAACAGGGCCTGAGTGAGGCCCAGCTTCAGGCCCCTAGCTGGAGACAGTGTCAGGGCATGACGTCGAAGCAGCATCCGGGCCTTTGTTGGGTCAGCATTCGGGTCATAGTTAAGGACATGAGCAGGGCCTGAGTGCGTCAGAGAATCGAGGCCTCCGTTAGGGAAAGCTTCAGGGCCTGAGTTAGGCACAGCCTCAGGTCTTCATTTAAGGACAGCGACAGGCCTTTCTTTGGGACTGTGTCAGGTCCGTGGATAGAAATGTGTCAGCATATTAGCTCAGGATAGTGTCCGGATTTTCATTATTGATTGCAGCAGGGCCCATGTTAGGGATAGATTCTGGGCCTTAGTGAGAGATAGGGTCAATGCCTTAATTAGGATTAGTCCGGGCCTTAGTTAGGGAGAGTATTAGGGTTTCAATTAGGATAAGATGCAGGACATTACCTTGGGAGAGAGTCATGATCCGAGCCAGGGATAGTGTCAGAAAATGACCTGGGTTGGTGTCAAGACCTTAGTTATTTAGAGAATCAGGGCCTAATTTAGGACCTGTGTCAGGGCTTCGGGTAGGGACATCGTCAGAGCCTGACTTAGGGAGAACGTCTAGGCCTGAGTGAGGCCTAGTGCCAGCCCACCTGCTGGAGACACAGTCAGGGCATGACGTAGGAACAGCATCAGGGCCTTTGTGGGGTCAGCATGCAGGTCATAGTGAAAGACATGAACAGGGCCTGTGTTAGTCACAGAATCAAGGCCTCAGTTAGGGAAAGCTTCAGGGCCTGAGTTAGGAACAGCCTCAGGTCTTCACTTAAGGACGGCAACAGGCTTTCTTTTGGAAAGTATCAGGACAGTGGCTAGAAATGTGTCAGGATATTAGCTCAGGACAGTGTCCTTTTTTTAGCTATTAATTGCAGCAGGGACCATTAGGGACAGATTCCGGGCGCTCGTGAGAGATAGTGTGAAGGCCTTTGTTAGGTTTCGTCAGGGCTTAGTTAGGGAGAGTATTAGGGTTTCATTTAGGATAAGATGCAGGACATGAGCTTGGGACAGAGTCAGGTTCCGGGCCAGGGATAGCGTCACGAAATGACCCAGGAAAAGCGTGAAGACCTTCGTTATTGAGAGCCTCAGGGCCTTACTTAGGACCAGCGTGAGGGCCTAAATCAGGACCACTGCCAGGGCTTCCTATACAGACAGCGTCAGAGCATAAGGAAGGTACAGCCAAAGGGCCTAAGTGAGGCTTATGTTTAGGGCCTGAGTTCGGGACACTGTCAGGGCATGACATAGGAGCAGCAGAAGGGCCTCTGTGGCATCAGCGTGAGGGTCTTCACTAAAGACATTATCAGGGCCTCTGTTAGGGAGAGCCTCAGGGCCTCATTTTCAGACAGCATCAAGGCTTACTTTGGGTCAGTTTCAGGACCTTGGTAAGACCTGGGTCAGGATATTAACTCAGGATAGCATCAGGACTTTAGATATTGGCGGCAGTAGGGCCTTAGTTAGAGTCAGTGTCAGGGTCTGAGTTAGGAATATCATTATGGGCTTTGTTAGGTAATAGTGTCAGGGACTGAGCTAGGAGTAGTGTCAGGGTCCGAGTTACGTGTAATGTCAGGGTCTTGGTTTGGGACAGTGTCAGGGCCTGGTTTAGCACGAGTCTCCAGGCCGTAGTTAGGGACAGGTTCAGAGCATCGGGAGTAATTTCAGCGCCTTATTTATGTTCAGCATCAGGGATGATTTAGTTAGCATAAGAGGAGCCATTCCTGCAAGAACACTGAAGGCCAACACACAAGAATGTAAAAGTAAACCATGCACGCTGCTATGAAGGAATATTCCACAGCAGTTGAGTACACTTTGTTTAAGGTTAACAAGAGTTTAAAAATTATTGTTTTAAGAAACCAATATTCATATGATGAAAGAATTTCATCGTAAAGAATCTCTTTCCCTAAACTTGACATTAGCTAAAGTCAAGATTAGATTAAGGTCTAGGGGTAGTGTCAGTTAATGACCTAGATTTGGTGTCAAGACCTTAGTTACTTAGAGAATCAAGGCCTAAAATTTAGGACCTGCGTCAAGATTTTCGGTAGGGACAGCGTCAGACCTGACTTATGGAGAACGTCAGGGCCTGAGTGAGGCCTAGCGTCAGCCCCCTAGCTGCAGACACAGTCAGGGTACGACTTAGGAGCAGCATAAACACCTTGGTTGGGTCAGCGAAAGGTCATAGTGAAAGACATGAGCAGGCCTTGAGTGAGTCACAGAATCAAGGCCTCACTTAGGGAAAGCTTCAGGGCCTGAGTTAGGCACAGTGTCAGGTCTTCACTTACAGACACCGACCGGTTTGGGACAGTGTCAGGATCGTGCATAGAAATGTGTCAGGAAATTACCTCAGGACAGTGTCCGGATTTTAGTTATTGATTGCAACAGGTGCCATGTTAGGGACAGATTCCGGGCTTTAGTGAGAGATAGTGTCAAGGCCTTTGTTCGGATTAGTCAGGGCTTAGTTAGGGATACTATTAGGGTTTCATTTAGGATAAGATGCAGGACATGAGCTTGGGACAGACTCATGATCCGAGCCAGGGATAGTGTCAGAAAATGACCTGGGTTGGTGTCAAGACCTTAGTTATTTAGAGAATCAGGGCCTAATTTAGGACCTGTGTCAGGGCTTCGGGTAGGGACAGCGTCAGAGCCTGACTTAGGGAGAACGTCTAGGCCTGAGTGAGGCCTAGTGCCAGCCCACCTGCTGGAGACACAGTCAGGGCATGACGTAGGAACAGCATCAGGGCCTTTGTGGGGTCAGCATGCAGGTCATAGTGAAAGACATGAACAGGGCCTGTGTTAGTCACAGAATCAAGGCCTCAGTTAGGGAAAGCTTCAGGGCCTGAGTTAGGAACAGCCTCAGGTCTTCACTTAAGGACGGCAACAGGCTTTCTTTTGGAAAGTATCAGAACAGTGGCTAGAAATGTGTCAGGATATTAGCTCAGGACAGTGTCCTATTTTTAGTTATTAATTGCAGCAGGGACCATTAGGGACAGATTCCGGGCGCTCGTGAGAGATAGTGTGAAGGCCTTTGTTAGGTTTATTCAGGGCTTAGTTAGGGAGAGTATTAGGGTTTCATTTAGGATAAGATGCAGGACATGAGCTTGGGACAGAGTCAGGTTCCGGGCCAGGGATAGCGTCACGAAATGACCCAGGAAAAGCGTGAAGACCTTCGTTATTGAGAGCCTCGGGGCCTTACTTAGGACCAGTGTGAGGGCCTAAATCAGGACCACTGCCAGGGCTTCCTATACAGACAGCGTCAGAGCATAAGGAAGGTACAGCCAAAGGGCCTAAGTGAGGCTTATCTTTAGGGCCTGAGTTCGGGACACTGTCAGGGCATGACTTAGGAGCAGCAGAAGGGCCTCTGTGGGATCAGCGTGAGGGTCTTCACTAAAGACATTATCAGGGCCTCTGTTAGGGAGAGCCTCAGGGCCTCATTTTCAGACAGCATCAAGGCTTACTTTGGGTCAGTTTCAGGACCTTGGTAAGACCTGGGTCAGGATATTAACTCAGGATAGTATCAGGATTTTAGATATTGGCGGCAGCTGGGCTTTAGTTAGAAACAGTGTCAGGGCCTGAGTTAGGACTAGCATTATAGCCTTTGTTAGGTATAGTCAGGGCCTTTTCTAGGGACAATGTCAGGTTCCGGGCCTTAGTGAGAAGTCGTGTCAAGGCCTTAGGCAGGATTATTCAGGGCCCTAGTTACGGAGAGTGTTAGGGTTTCATTTAGGATAAGATGCAGGACATGAGCTTGGGACAGAGTCAGGTTCCGGGCCAGGGATAGTGTCAGGAAACGACCAAGAGAAAGCGTTAAAACCTTAGTTATTGAGAGCATCGGGGCCTGACTTAGGACCAGAGTCAGGCCCTAAATCACGACCACTGCCCCTGCTTCATATAAGGACATCATCACAGCCTAAGTAAGGTACAGCCCAAGTGCCTAAGTGAGGCCTATCTTTAGGATCTGAGTTAGGGAAAGTGTCAGGGCATGACTTAGGAGCAGCAGAAGGGCCTCTGTGGGATCAGCGTGAGGGTCTTCACTAAAGACATTATCAGGGCCTCTGTTAGGGAGAGCCTCAGGGCCTCATTTTCAGACAGCATCAAGGCTTACTTTGGGTCAGTTTCAGGACCTTGGTAAGACCTGGGTCAGGATATTAACTCAGGATAGCATCAAGACTTTAGATATTGGCGGCAGCAGGGCCTTAGTTAGAGTCAGTGTCAGGGTCTGAGTTAGGAATATCATTATGGCCTTTGTCAGGTATAGTGTCAGGGAGTGAGCTAGGAGTAGTGTCAGGGTCCGAGTTACGTGTAATGTCAGGGTCTTGGTTAGGGACAGTGTCAGCGCCTGGGTTAGCACGAGTCTCCAGGCCGTAGTTAGGGAGCGGTTCACAGCATCGGGAGTAATTTCAGCGCCTTATTTATGTTCAGCATCAGGGATGATTTAGTTAGCATAAGAGGAGCCATTCCTGCAAGAACCCTGAAGGCCAACACACAAGAATGTAAAAGTGAACCATGCACGCTGCTATGAAGGAATATTCCACAGCAGTTGAGTACACTTTGTTTAAGGTTAACAAGAGTTTAAAAATTATTGTTTTAAGAAACCAATATTCATATGATGAAAGAATTTCATCGTAAAGAATCTCTTTCCCTAAACTTGACATTAGCTAAAGTCAAGATTAGATTAAGGTCTAGGGGTAGTGTCAGTTAATGACCTGGATTTGGTGTCAAGACCTTAGTTACTTAGAGAATCAAGGCCTAAAATTTAGGACCTGC